>NC_045806.1:5062285-5397862 GCF_009873245.2 Balaenoptera musculus | reverse complement strand
ACAAAGGGATATGATCACGCAGATCCTGGGAATGTAAGAATAAAGATTTCTTTGTTAACTAAGGTCCTCTGTAGAATATAGGACTTGACGTTCTGATGGTTATGGAGAGAATGATTTCCTACATGGAAGGGCCACAAGCCAAGGAATGCAGCACGTGGCCTCTAGAAGCTGGAAGACAAGAAAAGACTCACCTCTGGAGACCCCAGAAGGAACCAGCCCTGCTGACACATCGGTTTTTGTCTGTAAAACGAGTCTTGAACTCCCAACGTGAAGACCTGTGCGGTAACAAAGGTGTGTTGCTTTAACTACCAAGTCCGTCATCATTTGTGACGGCAGCAACAAACAGCACAGCCACCAAGCTGATGTCTCTGGGGACACTGGGCGCTAGGAATGAACTCATGTGACAGCTCACTCATCTGGGGAGGAGAGCTCTCCTGCCCATCTTCCCCGGATACCTTCCTCTTCCCTACCTGCCTTCATCTTCTGCTGCTGTGTAACCAACTACCACAAACTAGGCGGCTTCTGGCAACAGTCAGTTACTAGTTCACCGTCCTCTGCGCTGTGCTCTCTCATCCTGGCTACCGTGAACAATGTTGCAGTGAACATGGGGATGCAGTGATCTCTCCGAAATCCTGATTTTAATTCCCATGGCTCGATACCCAGAAGTGGAGTTGCTGGATCGTGTAGTAGTTCTGTTTTAGTTTTTGGAGGATCCTCTGTACCATTTTCCGTACAGAAGATGGTACAGAGGATCCTCATGTAAATTGGCTGCACCAATTTACATTCCCACCAACAGTGCACAAGGGTTCCCTTTTCTCCACATCCTTGCCGATCCACTCCCCCTCCTCCTCACAGTCTTGGCAGAGGTCTGATTTTTGGTTGTACTACCCAGAAGAGTTAGGCTGAAATTATTTTGTTACTTTTTCTGGGTTTGTACATTTTAAGAGCGAATCTGTTTTCCAGACTAATCATTTTGTGGATATAGAAAAATGTCTTCCTGAGCATTTAATCCATGAACTCATGGCTATGAAAGACTGTTAATTTCTTTGATAGATATTTAACTGACCCCAAAAAAGGACGGCTGATTAACAGGCCAATGTTATAGCTGATGCTGACTTGTGGAGAAATGGGACTTGGTGGCCATGGGTTCATTCCTCAACTTGAACTTTTCTGACAGCATCTTTGGTCACCTGGATGATGATATAGGTGTTCCAAAGGACGTGATTTGGAAAGAACAGTCAATGAGTTAGCAAAGAGAAACCAGATCTCAACCACCTGGAACAAGCTCTTAAGACCAACATAATTTTTGTTTTTTTTTAAATGCGAGGGCACGAATATTATATCAACATTAACAGAAACTCAAAAATAACAATTAAAAAGATTAAAAAACTCTACCCTCAACCTTGCAACCCCGTAATATCTTTTATATATTTTTGACTCAGTTTTCCTCAACATTATTTTACTCATAGATATTATTTTAACATAACAGTGAAATATATAAAGCCTTGAATTTACGATTAAAAAAAAATCCATAAATGTTAGATGTGGGAGAGCAGCATATAAAGTTACTTTAAAAAGTTACTTCACTATGAGTCCAATATAAATCAATACAGTAATTATTGTCTCAAAAGCTAATGCAATTCTGACTTCATTAATGAGTCTAGGAACATGAGAAAAATAAATAAGCAAAAACTTCATTCCTCATGTTTAGAATACCCCGAGGGTGCTGTTCTCAGTTCTAAGCCATTTGACACGGGTATTAACAATTCAGACAGATGTTCTAAAGGGTGAAGCTCACAGCTGGGGCACGGGAAGCCCTCCAACGGAAAAGAGAGTTGGAAAAATGGAGCAAAACCCTGGAGTAGAGACTCAGTAACAATCCTCAAATAACAGAAATTGTTTCATTTAAAGCTGTTCAGTGTTGCTGGCAAGGATGGTCCAAGAAATAAGGCAGCGGCATTCCAGAGAGATCTTTTGTTTCAGAACAAGCAGGAACTTTCGATCTGTTCAAAGCTGGAAGTGATTGTCTCAGAAGGTAATGAGTTCCTGATTCTTTAATGAAGGCCTCTGTGGGGATTTTGGTGAGAGTATCTATGAATAGGGTAGACAGCTGGATTGGAAAAATTAATGGATTGGAAAAATTAAGTCCCTTCCAAATATAACATTCTGTACTCCTATGAGATACAGATTTCCAGAAACTAAAAATTAAATTTTTGTGCTATTCTCCTTCCCTCTTCTGCCCTCCCTCCCACTGTAGTCTGTGCAAAATGAGTACCATGGCTTAATGGACCAGGAGAATCCATGACTCTCCTACTTATATAATTCTAGAATTTGTTGCTGTAGCTCTCTGAAAATGTGGACACTGGAGTATGTAACCCTACTTTTATAATGTAAACAGTTCTCTCTCTTCTAACGCACAGGAACAATGTTGAACATTTAGTCAAATGATGGAAAAGAGATGTATTAAAGGACAATGGAATTTTGTTTCAAATTTTGGCAAAATATAAGAGTATTTCTCAACTAAATGAAGGAGAAAGCATTTGGCTAATCCAATATTTTCTGATTTTTATTTAAGACTCACTTTTCTGTTCTACTTGGCTTTGCTGTAATCTATTGAAGCCAAGAACAATTAGAACACAAAGGGGGTTTTGAAAATATTTGAACTTAATTCACAAGGTTAAAGGTAAGTGGACGCTATAGACTTAGAAGCCAAGCTGTAAGAAGTAAAATATATACCATAAAATGATTCCCTTGAAATTTCCTACTGTAACAACGATCATAAAAATTCCAAATTTCATGAAGCCAAATATAACACTAAACACCTGACTAAAAGGCACCACATGAAACACACCATAATTTTTATTTTTGTAATGTTGAAGTAGGGTGTGTCAGCACTGAACAGTTAGAACATTCCAAAGTTAATTTACCTCAACATTATTTAAATAGACACTTCTCCAATCTAACGAATGTTTGTGTGTCTCCTTCAAGCACTAATTGAAGGTCTTCCCACTTGATAATGGCATAGGATAGCATGGAGCCAACTGGGTGCTACTCAAGATAGCTGGGTTGGCACCCAAGAACAGGACAGGGGAGATTACAATTTAGGAAAATGGCCAGTAGCAAAAGCGGTGCCTTATGCCCCCAGGACTCCACAATGACAATCCAAGACATTAAACCATTTACAGGGTGTGTCTCTAAGCCAGTATGTTTTTGGCAAACACAATGAATTGACACACCAAGTTCACCCACATTCTTCTGAGCAGTCATCTTTAACACTTATTTAAAAATGCTGGGCTTCCCTGGTGGCGCAGTGGTTGAGAATCTGCCTGCCAGTGCAGGGGACACGGGTTCGAGCCCTGGTCTGGGAAGATCCCACATGCCGCGGAGCAACTGGGCCCGTGAGCCACAACTACTGAGCCCGCGCGCCTGGAGCCTATGCTCCGCAACAAGAGAGGCCCTGATAGTGAGAGGCCCATGCACCGCGATGAAGAGTGGCCCCCGCTCGCCGCAACTAGAGAAAGCCGTCGCACAGAAACGAAGACCCAACACAGCTATAAATAAATAAATTTATTAAAAAAAAAAAAGCTTCCCCGCCCTTAATCATTTTTGGATTCTCTCCTCTTTTATAGTATCCTTATATAGAAGGATGCAGCCAAAAATCATTCTGGGCACAGAAAGGCTGGCAGATGTGGTGAAACAATGACAGCTAATTCAATTTGCAATATTAAAAAACGAACAAACAAACAAAAACATGAAATGTTTTCTTGAAATAACACTTGACAGCAATCACAAGAGTTTCCAAAAATCATGGTTTGAAAAGTTTACACACTCACCCCAGGCACCTGTGCAAAAACCTATCAAAATTAGGAAACAGTGTTTCATAAATGCCAGTCTGAAAACTGTCACTACTGACAAAGAAATTTTTACAAACCCACAAAAGCTTGACTCTGAAAACCTAATTTTCTGACCTGTATTGACTCACTGAATGACTATACTAGGATTTCTTTGCTATTGTGTTTGGGAGATACAGGGAGTCCTGTAACTATACTGAAGGCTCGAAAAGGGACGGCAATATATTATAGGCATGTATTTTTAACCTTAAAAAGATCATTTTCCATGAACAGTCCAATCTGCTAAACGCACGAAGCAGCAACACAACGGATTTCAGTCGTTCTCCTGGAGCCACGCCTCACTGCCGGCAGTGCAGGACCTCTGTCTCCTACAATTGCTGCGCAGCTCTCACGTCCTTCCCCGCAGCTCACCTGTCAGGCTGCCCTTCTCCCACATGCCGCTCTGCCACCTCAACTTTACAAAAAACCAACACCTCTCCCCACTTGTCTCTGCCGAGGGCTCTAGCGGTCCCTTTCAACTGCTCAACACCTCCTGGCTGCGGTCAGAGCTCGGCCTGCCCTGGAACCGCCAGCCTGGGCCGTCCGTGGGTCCCCACCAGTCAGCTGCGGGCTGTTGACACATCATTCCAACAGCTCCTAAGGGGCCTCCAGTCGCCTCTCGGGCACTCTGCCCTGCAGCGAGAGTCGTTAGGGTGGGACATAAAAAAGGCTCATTTGATGCCTTTTCCAGTTAGCGCTCAGTCAGTTCCCCACTTAAGCAAGTGAGTGCATTAACCCCTGCGGCAGTCCTCATGTTTTAACAAGAGGTAGTAAATGCTTCTGTGAGAAATTATATGGTGAGTCAAAAACTCTCCTGAGAAAAGCTTTATGATGTATAGAAACTCCTGTGAGGGACCACCTTTAGAATAACTGATCTAAAGAGTACGTCTTGGGGCTTCCCTGGTGGCGCAGTGGTTAAGAATCCGCCTACCAATGCAGGGGACTCGGGTTCGAGCCCTGGTCCGAGAAGATCCCACATGCCACGGAGCAACTAAGCCCGTGAGCCACAGCTACTGCGCCCGCGTGCCACAACTACTGAAGCCCACGCAGCTAGAGTCCATGCTCCACAACAAGAGAAGCCACCGCAATGAGAAGCCCGCGCACCAGAATGAAGAATAGCCCCCGCTCGCCGCAACTAGAGAAAGCCCGTGCACAGCAACAAAGACCCAACGCAGCCAAAAATAAATACATTTTAAAAAGAGTATGTCTTACTTTTCTTTCTTTTTTCAAAACCTAACATAATCCCTGACACTCTGCTCTAATCAATACGTGCTCTCTCAACTGAAAATTTTAATTAATCAAAGAAAGAAAGAACGGATGGATGGATGGATAGATGGAAGACTCACTCATTCAATCAATCAATCAATCAATCAATCAATGAAAACCTGGCTTGCTATAGTTCTGGCTTTGCCACTGGCCAGAAAACTCCCTTTTTATATCATTTCCCTCATTTGTTGCAGGGACTTAACATGAAAAACTAAGATTCTGCATTTTATTTACAAGTTACCTTTTAAACTCACTTAATTTTATTGAAAACATATTTTTACCAAAAAAAAAAAAATTGCCTATCTTGAGTTTAACTAAATCAGTGAGGGGTCATCTGTATTGACTGTCTCCAAAGCTAGTGGTCAACTCAACCTCCTATAGTAAACATGTTTTAAACACTTAGGTAAACAAAGAAGTTTTCTGAAGCAAATGTTCTAACAAGTGTCTGTCAATAATAAACATATTCTAGACTCCAGGTTATAGGTCAATGATCTTTGGAGCTACGAAAAAAAGTCTTTCAATGCTATAGAGAGGTCACACTTTCAACTTTATGAAGATGAAATTCAGAATAAAAATAGATTTCTCTTTAATTTTTAATAGCACTTGTGTAACTATTTATTGATCTCCGCCATGTCCATCTAAAAAAATGTAAGTTACTATCTCGTGCACATATTCCCTTTTATCTTCAGGGATTTCTAATAATTGCTGCTTGAAGCCCATTGCTACTGCTTTGGTGACAAGTCTAAACCAAGGATGAATTTAAATTTGTTTTTAATTTTAAAATAAAATTTTTAAAAATAAAAAAGGGACCAACGTGGGGCTTATAATTGGTCTAGGATCACTCGTAACCCTACCAATGAGTGGGGTCTGACCAATAAGTTTCTTTGCAGTGGGGCTCTTGTGTGGTCAAGTGCTGAATCTTCCACAGTGCCCAGCAGTGTCCTCTACATATATTAGAGGCTCAAAAGTTCTTGATGAATTAATACAGAAGTGACTCTTGTTCCTACCCTTGTTTTCAGATAGGACCATAATTCCATCACATCATCAGCTGCTGGACCAGCCCCACATTCACCAGCATTTGGCAAATACTCTATATAGAGAGAAGACTGCAGTGGGAGGGATGCAAGTTACAATTCACATTCTCTGACTTCAGGGGTTTTTGAGATCAAAGACAAGTGCACTCTGTAAGAAAATGAACAACATCAGAAGGTGATAGATGAGAAACACGAAGAAGCTACGTAGACCATGAGTGTTGAGGGACTAAAGCATGAGGAACCATCGGGACTTCCCTGGCGGTCCAGTGGTGAAGACTCTGCTTCCACTGCAGGGGCGCATGTTCGATCCCTGGTCAGGGAACTCGGGGATGTCCCCGGGTGGTTAGCTGATGACCACCTGCGAGTGGACAGAGTCTGGCTTCGTGACAGTGTGCAGCAGATCTGCCGGTATGAGCGGCTACAGTACAGGTCAGAACTCAGGACTGGGGTAAGGCAAGCCCTAAGCCCCTCGGGAATTAAGATACTACTAGGACACAGAGACAGACACAAAATGATGACTTGGTGGCTAGCGGCAAGCACAGCCCACTTGCGGATCACAAGCGTAAACGATAAGCAGACTGGTTTCAAGCCCCACTCTCCCGCCACATCCCTCTCTACCTTTCCACCATCTCCTGCCCTACTCCACAGGCGTATTTACTTCGCTGGGAAGCAGGAAGCTTGGTTCCAGAAACCAATATATCACAAGATGTGCCTTGATAACTTGAGAGTCTTCTCACCCATAGGCTAACAAAACATAATGCAGCTTCTAAATATTGAACTCAATTTCCTTTGTGTGTTCCTCCAATCCTGCACCCCCCCCCCCACATGACAGCACTCTGTGCCTGGTGCCTTCTGAAATCCTCACTTATAAGGCTTGATGACCTCACCCCAGCTCCATCAATGTGTTCAAGAATCAGAAGTCTCCATGTCCTGTTCAACCCAAGTATTCGAGCACCTCCTAGATTTATCTAAGCTCTTGGCTTGTGAATTCAACTACCAACTAGATTTATACAAAGAAATGCCCCGCCATGACCCCAAACGAGTATATCCCTAAACTAGAATTATTTTTTCCCATGTGACAGTCATCCTTCGCTCCTTTTTTCCAAGCCACGCAACAAACAATCTTGGACGTCTCCCTTCCCTTTCCTAAAACCTCCCTTTTACTCTCCTTAACATGCACTGCATCATCCCTTTGTGCTGTCTGTTAGCTCCGGGTCTCAAAATCTCCCCCCTGGAGGGTGGCACCAGTGTCCTAAATATCGTCTCTCCCCTCACACACTAAGTTTATCCACACCGCCAGTAGAGGGGTTTTCCTAAACATGACCCCGACCATGGAACTACCCAACTGAGACTCTGGAATAGCTCCCCAGGGTCAACGTGATAAGATACAAAGCAGGGCACGCACAGCCCTCTGCTGTCTGTCCCGACCAGTTCCAGAGCCCCGTCTCTTGCCATGTCCCTTGCTCGCTGATGCATGTGACAAACTGCTGACTTCCATCTGCCCAAAGTCACAACTGTGTCACGGGTCCATGCCGTTGTTCCTACTGCTACCTGCACCAAACTACCTTTTTCCTCGCTGCCTGGACTATCCTTTCCCAGTTCCAATATCACCTGTTAAGAAGCAGTTCAACCATCTCCACTGAGAAACTGTTCGTAAGCATCTTCTCAAGCATCACACAGAAGCGACCTCTCCATTCTTTGAAACCCCAGGAGGTCAGAGGGCACACCTAGCACATCTGTAAGTACTGAGAGCCTCATGCGGTGCCAGGCCCTTACTAGTAGTTTGAGAGAAGTTTGAAGGCATAATGTAAACAACATTTTGAATAATTGCAAGTCACATGATAGGGCTTACATTTGCTCTTCCATAATCAAATCCTCCAGTAAGACCGAAGCGAAATATAAGGCCGAGTAAACACAACTACCCAAAATAGGCAAAAAGGTATTCTCAAGAAATTTGCAGTATTATCTGACATAATTCATATCTCAGGGCAGATCATTAACTGCATATTATTACTCCTGGGAGCTTTAGATAAAGAACTATTTCTAATTTTACTAAGAATAACTGTTCCATAGCCATGTGATATATATTTAAGTAAATACTTTAGTTATTGTAAACAAGAACAACTTTTACAATTAAAAACTGTATTACCTTTCAATAACTTTACAGAAACCTTTTGAATTAAAGCTTCATTCTGCTCAGTTAAATGTAAAACCCTAGACACTCATGGAAGAAAATGATCCACCATAATATCCATTCAAATTCCCTTCCCCAGATTGTTTTTCAAAAAATAATGAAACTGTGTCCAAAAGAAGTTAAGAGAATTTCCCGTGGTTACAGTCTTGCTAACAACAGAATTGAGATTTAAATCTGGTTTGTTTTTTTTTTTGGAAACCTAGTTTAATATTTTCTGCCTACTTCTCTATGTCACAAACAAAAAGAACTATTATTAAAACAACAAGAAAAATGCAACATTCTCTGCTTCAAACACAAACATTCATTCATTTGAAAAAATAGTTAATAAGTGTGCCCCATATATTTGGCAATATTCAGGGACAAAGGAGGTGAGATGCAGGGGAAGTGCACTGGAGTTGGCATTATAGAACATGATTCTAGCACTGATGAAGCCACCTCCTAGTTATTAATGTGTTAGGAAAACCTAAGCGTTAACTGACATCTTACTCTTTCATAGTCTATTACTGGAATCTCAAACATCTTCAAATATCAGCCAGGATCTTTGGTGAGAGCTGCTGAGTTGCTCAAAATTGGCAAAGTCAGATACAACTGACAAATATTTTACACTGATTACTGTTCTAAATGTCTAAAGGAAGGAACTGTAGATTTCTTTATATCTTCAAGACCAATTCATGGTATCTGTTTAAACAAGAATAGGAGACAAAGTTCCTGAATCTAAGAGTTTAGGTAAGGATCTCTGCTGCCTAGGGGTAAGTTACAAATTCTTAATTGGTGCACTGCTGGAAGCCAGAAAACAGGAAATTGCCGTTCTGTAAGAGTGTGCTATATAAATCAGCCCAAATCCATGGATTTTGACAACTGTGCTAAGATCTAAATGTGGATCTATTCCTAATCAGCTTTTCTTCCCTCAAATCCAGGTGTCTGGGTTTATTTTGTAAAGTCCCTGAGTTCCTATAGTTAGCAACGACCATATGATCATTTTGGAAAACAACCCAGCCCAGTGTTCACGGGTAGAATACTGCCCAAAAGCATACAAGGTCTTCACAATTAAGTAGAAAACAATAAGTGATAGTGTCCTCTTAGAATAACAAAAGAAGCCCTAAAGTGCCTTTACAGACGATTCCGCTCGACACAGAATGCACTGATGTGGCTTGTAAAAGCAGCATGAAAACACTCCACGCGGAGACTTCCTTTCTCTCCTAGCTTGGACGTAGCTAATCTTTTCTCCAGAGGACAGCTCTTCATATTCCATGATGAAGTTCAACTGTCCACAAAGTGGAGAATACGGAAAGCTGAAACACCAACTTCCAGTTGTATTTTTTTTTTTAAGTGAAAGAAAATTGTCCTATGACACATATCAACTGTGTAATATTTATACATTCCAACATACCTAAATAAAATAAATACAGCTAGTGCCAATAGGAGAGCTATTTCTACAGCCTAAGTTGATAGCAGTTAGGCTCAGGCCTCCATCTTAACGGTCAGCGACTCTAAGTAAGTTATGGAACTTTACCACACTTTTTCCAACTTGAATCCGGGGGCAAAGGGTGAATGTCAGAGAAGAGAAAATAAACAATGAGATAGAGAAGGTTGAAATAAGTCTGGAACAATTTGAATACAGAAAGCGTAGTAAGTAATGAATTAAGAAAATCAATTTTTGAAAGGCTTCAGGAAACATGGAAAGAACTGTAAATGTAAAATTATCTCAAGACAACACTATTTATACTGAACAGGGTTTCTGGAACTTGGAACTATTAACAGTTGGGGTACTTTTTTTGCTGGGAGGAACCGTTTAGCAGCATCACTGTGTCCTCAAGCTACTAGATGCTACAAGCGTGCCCCCTTGGTGCGGGGAACAAAAAACACCTCCAGTTTAGAACCACTAATAGATAAGTATTCCAGTGGTCGTTAAAATGTCTCTCAAGTCAAACAAAACATTAAGAAGTGAGTTACCCACTACACGTGTGTATATTTTCACTTTTCATTGAGCAGTCGACAAAAGTGAGCCTCGGTAGTACTTTAATGACTAGAAACCAGACCAAAGACCTCCCGTGAGCCCCTCAGCCTTAAGTCTGGGGTGGAAAGGGAAGGATGACGTGAGGAAACTGAAGGAAGCATGCCCAGGACATGGTCTGAAGGAAAGAGGGGGGAGAGAGGAGAACTGAAATGAATCCTGTTGGGGCTGCAGAAACACTTGGTACGGGGGAGAAGAGTGGGGTGTGTGCTCGTCATGCGCCAACACTCATTTGCTAAGTCACCAGCCCGGCAGCCGTCACCAAGCTCATGGCCGACGTAACAATGGACAGAGCCCTAGGTCAGCCTGGGTAGGTGAGTGTGTAACTGCAGACAATGCTGGATTCCCCTTGGCAGTGACCGTGCTGTTGCTTAAGTGGTCTGAGGGCAAAAGGGCAGGAGAAATCAGGACACGGCAAGGTGAGAACTGGCATGTGATTCCTTCTTGTCTTGGGACTTTCTTGAGATGCTGGAACTGTGGATCACGAGCTCATGAGACAGTTGCAAAGGTGGCACCGTACTGCTCCAGGAGAACCCAGGTGGAACGTGTATCATTTAAGCACCCACATTAAAACAAGAGAGGCTGACAGAATTTAAAGAGATTCACTGCATTAATCTTGCAGGGCATACCATTACAATATGTAGAGATGAGTACAGACTAAAAAGTAAGAGAAAAAAATCTGAGAAAGGCACTGCCTAAAAAAAGAGTTAATGCGTGAAAGAATGGATGAATACATTGTTGGATTTAGTGGAAAATAAGCATTACATAAAAAAAGACAAAAAGAAATTATAATCCTCCAAATAAAATAGGAATCTGATAGCTAGTGGGAAGCAGCCACATAGCACAGGGAGATCAGGTCGGTGCTTTGTGTCTACATAGAGGGTGGGATAGGGAGGGTGGGAGGGAGACGCTAGAGGGAGGGGATATGGGGATATAAGCATAGGTATAGCTGATTCACTCTGTTATACAGCAGAAACTAACACAACAATGCAAAGCAATTATACTCCAATAAAGATGTTAAAAAAAAAAAAAGGAATCTGAGTCCATATTGAGACCATTAAATATGGAAAGGAGAAACCTCTTCCATACAGTACAATGTTAACCAAGGAAAGTGGAAGAAATGATGGAATTAGGATATCATTCTTTGGCAACCATCATTCAAGAAATATCAGTGGATGATAAAACTAGTGGTTGCAAATTTGATGAAGAACAGAATGTATTCATACCCTCAAAGCACCTCTGCACAAAACACTTACTGGTTACAACAGAAAAACCTGTAAGTGTCCTCCTTAATCAAGTGATCACGTTTAAAAATCACAAGTCATGGGACGAACCTAGCACTACACGGGACTCAAGGAGAGTGCAGAATCACACTGACGTTGGTCCTGCTAAAGATACACAACCCAAATCTAATCATGAGCAAAGACAAGACAAACTCCAAGTGAGACCCAGCAGTCAAAATAGGTGACGTGTAACCTTCAAAAATATCAAAGTCACAAAAGGTAAATAAAAGGCTGAGGGAACCTATATCAGGTTGAAAGAGACCACAGAAACAGAAAAACTAAATGCAATGCATGATTCTGTACTGAATCTTTTTTTTATAAAGATCACTATTAGGACAACTGGCAAAACTTGAGTAGGGTCTGTGGTTGTCACGTGCCAACATTAATTTCCTGATTTTGACGGTTGTATTGTGGTTTTGTAGGAGAATGTCCTACTTTGTAGGAAACACACATATAAGTATCATGTCAACAGTTGGCTTCAAATGGCTTAGGAAAAATAAAAATTCCTGGAATTTTTTTTGCAACTGTGCTTAAGTTTAAGATTATTTCAGGGACTTCCCTAGTGGCGCAGTGGTTAAGAACCCGCCTGCCAATGCAGGGGACACAGGTTCGAGCCCTGGTACAGGAGGATCCCACATGCCACAGAGCAACTAAGCCCTTGCACCACAACTACTGAGCCGGTGCTCTACAGCCCTCGAGCCACAACTACTGAAGCCCACGCGCCTAAAGCCCACGCTCCGCAACAAAGAGAAGCCACCACAATGAGAAACCCGTGCACCACAACGAAGAGTAGCCCCCGCTCGCCACAACTGGAGAAAGTCCGCACGCAGCAACAAAGAACAAAGACCCAACGCAGCCAAAAATAAACAAACAAATAAATAAATATATTTTTTAAAAGATTATTTCAGTCAGCTCTACCCACCACCAGTCCCTCCCATCAGGAAACTTACACAAGCCTCTTACATAGCCTCATCCACCAGAGGGCAGACAGCAGAAGCAAGAAGAACTACAATCCTGCAGCCTGTGGAACGAAAACCACATTCACAGAAAAATAGACAAGATGAAAAGACAGAGGGCTATGTACCAGATGAAGGAAAAAGATAAAACCCCAGAAAAACAACTAAATGAAGTGGAGATAGGCAACCTTCCAGAAAAAGTATTCAGAATAATGATAGTGAAGATGATCCAGGACCTCGGAAAAACAATGGAGGCAAAGATCGAGAAGATGCAAGAAATGTTTCACAAAGACCTAGAAGAATTAAAGAACAAACAGAGATGAAAAATACAATAACTGAAATGAAAACTACACTAGAAGGAATCAATAGCAGAATAACTGAGGCAGAAGAACGGGTAAGTGACCTGGAAGACAGAATGATGGAATTCACTGCCGTGGAACAGAATAAAGAAAAAACAATGAAAAGAAATGAAGACAGCCTAAGAGACCTCTGGGACAACATTAAACACAACAACATTCCCATTATAGGGGTCCCAGAAGGAGAAGAGAGAGAGAAAGGACCAGAGAAAATATTTGAAGAGATTATAGTCAAAAACTTCCCTAACGTGGGAAAGTAAATAGCCACCCAAGTCCAGGAAGTGCAGCGAGTCCCATACAGGATAAACCCAAGGAGAAACACGCCGAGACACATAGTAATCAAATTGGCAAAAATTAAAAGAAAAACGACAAATAACATACAAGGGAACTCCCATAAGGTTAACAGCTGATTTCTCAGCAGAAACTCTACAAGCCAGAAGGGAGTGGCATGATATACTTAAAGTGATGAAAGGGAAGAAGTTACAACCAAGATTACTCTACCCGGCAAGGATCTCATTCAGATTCGATGGAGAAATCAAAAGCTTTACAGACAAGCAAAAGCTAAGAGAATTCAGCACCACCAAACCAGCTCTACAACAAATGCTAAAGGAACTTCTCTAAGTGGGAGACACAAGAGAAGAAAAGGATCTACAAAAACAAACCCAAAACAATTAAGAAAATGGTCATAAGAACATACATATCGATAATTACCTTACATGTGAATGGATTAAATGCTCCAAGCAAAAGACACAGGCTTGCTGAATGGATACAAAAACAAGACCCATATATATGATGTCTACTAGAGACCCATTTCAGACCTAGGGACACATACAGACTGAAAGTGAGGGGATGGAAAAAGATATTCCATGCAAATGGGAATCAAAAGAAAGCTGGAGTAGCTATACTCATATCAGATAAAATAGACTTTAAAATAAAGAATGTTACAAGAGACAAGGAAGGACACTACATAATGATCAAGGGAGCAATCCAAGAAGAATATATAACAATTATAAATATATATGCACCCAACATAGGAGCACCTCAATACATAAGGGAACTGCTAACAGCTATAAAAGAGGAAATCGACAGTAACACAATACTGGGGGACTTTAACACCTCACTTACACCAATGGACAGATCACCCAAAATGAAAATAAATAAGGAAACAGAAGCTTTAAATGACCCAACAGACCAGATAGATTTAATTGATATTTATAGGACATTCCATCCCAAAACAGCAGATTACACTTTCTTCTCAGGTGCACATGGAACATTCTCCAGGATAGATCATATCCTGGGTCACAAATCAAGCCTCAGTAAATTTAAGAAAATTGAAATCATATCAAGCATCTTTTCTGACCACAACGCTATGAGATTAGAAATGAATTACAGGGAAAAAAACGTAAAAAACACAAACACATGGAGGCTAAACAATACGTTACTCAACAACCAAGAGATCACTGAAGAAATCAAAGAGGAAATAAAAAAATACCTAGAGACAAATGACAATGAAAACACAACGATCCAAAACCTATGGGATGCAGCAAAAGCAGTTCTAAGTGGGAAGTTTATAGCTATACAAGCCCACCTCAAGAAACAAGAAAAATCTCAAGTAAACAATCTAACCTTACACCTAAAGGAACTAGAGAAAGAAGAACAAACAAAACCCAAAGTTAGCAGAAGGAAAGAAATCATAAAGATCAGAGCAGAAATAAATGAAATAGAGACAAAGAAAACAATAGCAAAGATCAATAAAACTAAAAGCTGGTTCTTTGAGAAGATAAACAAAATTGATAAACCATTAGCCAGACTCATCAAGAAAAAGAGGGAGAGGACTCAAATCAATAAAATTAGAAATGAAAAAGGAGAAGTTACAACAGACACCGCAGAAATACAAAGCATCCTAAGAGACGACTACAAGCAACTCTATGCCAATAAAATGGACAACCTGGAAGAAATGGACAAATTCTTAGAAAGGTATAACCTTTCCAGACTGAACCAGAAAGAAACAGAAAATATGAACAGACCAATCACAAGTAATGAAATTGAAACTGTGATTAAAAATCTTCCAACAAACAAAAGTCCAGGACCAGATGGCTTCACAGGTGAATTCTATCAAACATTTAGAGAAGAGCTAACACCCATCCTTCTCAAACTCTTCCAAAAAATTGCAGAGGAAGGAACACTCCCAAACTCATTCTATGAGGCCACAACCACCCTGATACCAAAACCAGACAAAGATACTACAAAAAAAGAAAATTACAGACCAATATCACTGATGAATATAGATGCAAACACCCTCAACAAAATACTGGCAAACAGAATCCAACAATACATTAAAAGGATCACACACCATGATCAAGTGGGATTTATCCCAGGGATGCAAGGATTCTTCAATATACGCAAATCAATCAATGTGATACACCATATTAACAAATTGAAGAATAAAAACCATATGATCCTCTCAATAGATGAAGAAAAAGCTTTTGACAAAATTCAACACCATTTATGATAAAAACTCTCTGGAAAGTGGGCATAGAGGGAACCTACCTCAACATAATAAAGGCCATATACAACAAACCCACAGCAAACATCATTCTCAATGGTGAAAAACTGAAAGCATTTCCTCTAAGATCAGGAATGAGACAAGGTTGTCCACTCTCACCACTATTATTCAACATAGTTTTGGAAGTCCTAGCCACGGCAATCAGAGAAGAAAAAGAAATAAAAGGAATACAAATTGGAAAAGAAGAAGTAAAACTGTCAGTGTTTGCAGATGACATGATACTATACATAGAGAATCCTAAAACTGCCACCAGAAAACTGCTAGAGCTAATCAATGAATTTGGTAAAGTTGCAGGATACAAAATTAATGCACAGAAATCTCTTGCATTCCTATACACTAATGATGAAAAATCTGAAAGAGAAATTATGGAAACACTCCCATTTACCATTGCAACAAAAAGAATAAAATACCTAGGAATAAACCTACCTAGGGAGACCAAAGACCTGTATGCAGAAAACTATAAGACACTGATGAAAGAAATTAAAGATGATACCAACAGATGGAGAGATATACCATGTTCTTGGATTGGAAGAATCAACATTGTGAAAATGAGTATACTACCCAAAGCAATCTACAGATTCAATGCAATCCCTATCAAATTACCAATGGCATTTTTTACGGAGCTAGAACAAATCATCTTAAAATTTGTATGGAGACACAAAAGACCCCAAATAGCCAAAGCAGTCTTGAGGAAAAAAAGTGGAGCTGGAGGAATCAGACTCCCTGACTTCACACTATATTACAAAGCTACAGTCATCAAGACAATATGGTACTGGCACAAAAACAAATATAGATCAATGGAACAAGATAGAAAGCCCAGAGATAAACCCACGCACCTATGGTCAACTAGTCTATGACAAAGGAGACAAGGATATACAATGGAGAAAGACAGTCTCTTCAATAAGTGGTGCTGGGAAAACTGGATAGCTACATGTAAAAGAATGAAATTAGAACACTCCCCAACACCATACACAAAAATAAACTCAAAATGGATTAGAGACCTAAATTTAAGACCGGACACTATAAAATTCTTAGAGGAAAACATAGGAAGAACACTCTTTGACATAAATCACAGCAAAATCTTTTTTGATCCACCTCCTAGAGTAATGGAAATAAAAACAAAAATAAACAAATGGGACCTAATGAAACTTCAAAGCTTTTGCACAGCAAAGGAAACCATAAACAAGACAAAAAGACAACCCTCAGAATGGGAGAAAATATTTGCAAGCAAATCAATGGACAAAGGATTAATCTCCAAAATATATAAACAGCTCATGCAGCTCAATATTAAAGAAACAAACAACCCAATCCAAAAATGGGCAGAAGACCTAAATAGACATTTCTCCAAAGAAGACATACAGATGGCCAAGAAGCACATGAAAAGCTGCTCAACATCACTAGTTATTAGAGAAATGCAAATCAAAACTACAATGAGGTATCACCTCACACCAGTTAGAATGGGCATCATCAGAAAATATACAGGAGGATTAACCAAGATGGCGGAGTAGAAGGACGTGCTCTCACTCCCTCTTGCGAGAGCACCAGAATCACAACTGGCTGCTGGACAATCATTGACAGGAAGACCCTGGACTTCACCAAGGAGGATACCCCACGTACAAGGACAGAGGAGAAGCCACAGTGAGATGGTAGGAGGGGCGCAATCAGAGTAAAATCAAATCCCATAACTGCTGGGTGGGTGACTCACAGACTGGCGAACACTTATACCACAGAAGTCCACCCACTGGAGTGAAGGTTCTGAGCCCCACGTCAGGCTTCCCAACCTGGGGGTCCGGCAACGGGAGGAGGAATTCCTAGAGAATCAGACTTTGAAGCCTAGTGGGAATTGATTGCAGGACTTGACAGGACTGGGGGAAACAGAGACCCCACTCTTGGAGGGCACACACAAAGTAATGTGTGCATCGGGACCCAGGGGAAGGAGCAGTGACCCTGGGGGAGACTGAACCAGACCTACCTGCTGGTGTTGGGGGATCTCCTGCAGAGGCGGGTGGTGGCTCTGTTTCACCGTGGGGATAAGGACACTGGCAGCAGAGGTTCTGGGAAGTTCTCCTTGGCGTGAGCCCTCCCAGAGTCTGCCATTAACCCCACCAAAGAGCATGGGTAGGCTCCAGTGTTGGGTTGCCTCAGGCAAAACAACCAACAGGGAGGGAATCCAGCCCCACCCATCAACAGTCAAGTGGATTAAGGTTTTACTGAGCTCTGACCGCCACAGCAACAGGGAGGGAACCCAGCCCCACCCATCAACAGTCAAGTGGATTAAGGTTTTACTGAGCTCTGACCGCCACAGCAACAGTCAGCTCTACCCACCACCAGAGCCTCCCATCAAGCCTCTTAGATAGCCTCAACCACCAGAGGGCAGACAGCAGAAGCAAGAAAAACTACAATCCTGCAGCCTGGGGACCAAAAACCACAGTTACAGAAAGATAGAGAAGATGAAAAGGCAGAGGGCTATGTACCAGATGAAGGAACAAGAAAAAACCCCAGAAAAACAACTAAATGAAGTGGAGATAGGCAACCTTCCAGAAAAAGAATTCAGAATAATGATAGTGAAGATGATCCAGGACCTCGGAATAAGAATGGAGGCAAAGATTGAGAAGATGCAAGAAATGATTAACAAAGACCTAGAAGAATTAAAGAACAAACAAACAGAGATGACCAATACAATAACTGAAATGAAAACTACACTAGAAGGAATCAATAGCAGAATAACTGAGGCAGAAGAACGGGTAAGTGACCTGGAAGACAGAATGGTGGAATTCACTGCTGTGGAACAGACTAAAGAAAAAAGAATGAAAAGAAATGAAGACAGCCTAAGAGACCTCTGGGACAACATTAAACACAACAACATTCGCATTTTAGGGGACCCAGAAGGAGAAGAGAGAGAGAAAGGACCCGAGAAAATATTTGAAGAGATTATAGTCGAAAACTTCCCTAACATGGGAAAGGAAATAGCCACCCAAGTCCAGGAAGCACAGAGAGTCCCATACAGAATAAACCCAAGGAGAAACATGCCGAGACACATAGTAATCAAAATGGCAAAAATTAAAGACAAAGAAAAATTATTGAAAGCAGCAAGGGAAAAATGACAAATAACATACAAGGGAACTCCCATAAGGTTAACAGCTGATTTCTCAGCAGAAACTCTACAAGCCAGAAGGGAGTGGCATGATATACTTAAAGTGATGAAAGGGAAGAACCTACAACCAAGATTACTCTACCCGGCAAGGATCTCATTCAGATTCGATGGAGAAATCAAAAGCTTTACAGACAAGCAAAAGCTAAGAGAATTCAGCACCACCAAACCAGCTCTACAACAATTGCTAAAGGAACTTCTCTAAGTGGGAATCACAAGAGAAGAAAAGGACCTACAAAAACAAACCCAAAACAATTAAGAAAATGGTCATAGGAACATACATATCGATAATTACCTTAAACGTGAATGGATTAAATGCCCCAACCAAAAGATATAGACTGGCTGAATGGATACAAAAACAAGACCCATATATATGCTGTCTACAAGAGACCCACTTTAGACCTAGGGACACATACAGACTGAAAGTGAGGGGATGGAAAAAGATATTCCATGCAAATGGAAATCAAAAGAAAGCTGGAGTAGCTATACTCATATCAGATAAAATAGACTTTAAAATAAAGAATGTTACAAGAGACAAGGAAGGACACTACATAATGATCCAGGGATCAATCCAAGAAGATATAACAATTATAAATATATATGCACCCAACATAGGAGCACCTCAATACATAAGGCAACTGCTAACAGCTATAAAAGAGGAAATCGACAGTAACACAATAATAGTGGGGGACTTTAACACCTCACTTACACCAATGGACAGATCATCCAAAATGAAAATAAATAAGGAAACAGAAGCTTTAAATGACACAATAGATCAGATAGATTTAATTGATATATATAGGACATTCCATCCAAAAACAGCAGATTACACGTTCTTCTCAAGTGCGCACAGAACATTCTCCAGGACAGATCACATCTTGGGTCACAAATCAAGCCTCAGTAAATTTAAGAAAATTGAAATCATATCAAGCATCTTTTCTGACCACAACGCTATGAGATTAGAAATGAATTACAGGGGAAAAAACGTAAAAAACACAAACACATGGAGGCTAAACAATACGTTACTAAATAACCAAGAGATCACTGAAGAAATCAAAGAGGAAATCAAAAAATACCTAGAGACAAATGACAATGAAAACACGACGACCCAAAACCTATGGGATGCAGCAAAAGCAGTTCTAAGAGGGAAGTTTATAGCTATACAAGCCTACCTAAAGAAACAAGAAAAATCTCAAGTAAACAATCTAACCTTACACCTAAAGGAACTAGAGAAAGAAGAACAAACAAAACCCAAAGTTAGCAGAAGGAAAGAAATCATAAAGATCAGAGCAGAAATAAATGAAATAGAAACAAAGAAAACAATAGCAAAGATCAATAAAACTAAAAGTTGGTTCTTTGAGAAGATAAACAAAATTGATAAGCCATTAGCCAGACTCATCAAGAAAAAGAGGGAGAGGACTCAAATCAATAAAATCAGAAATGAAAAAGGAGAAGTTACAACAGACACCGCAGAAATACAAAGCATCCTAAGAGACTACTACAAGCAACTTTATGCCAATAAAATGGACAACCTGGAAGAAATGGACAAATTCTTAGAAAGGTATAACCTTCCAAGACTGAACCAGGAAGAAACAGAAAATATGAACAGACCAATCACAAGTAATGAAATTGAAACTGTGATTAAAAATCTTCCAACAAACAAAAGTCCAGGACCAGATGGCTTCACAGGTGAATTCTATCAAACATTTAGAGAAGAGCTAATACCCATCCTTCTCAAACTCTTCCAAAAAACTGCAGAGGAAGGAACACTCCCAAACTCATTCTATGAGGCCACCATCACCCTGATACCAAAACCAGACAAAGACACTACACAAAAAGAAAATTACAGACCAATATCACTGATGAATATAGATGCAAACACCCTTAACAAAATACTAGCAAACAGAATCCAACAACACATTAAAAGGATCATACACCACGATCAAGTGGGATTTATCCCAGGGATGCAAGGATTCTTCAATATACGCAAATCAATCAATGTGATACACCATATTAACAAATTGAAGAAGAAAAACCATATGATCATCTCAATAGATGCAGAAAAAGCTTTTGACAAAATTCAACACCATTTATGATAAAAACTCTCTGGAAAGTGGGCATAGAGGGAACCTACCTCAACATAATAAAGGCCATATACAACAAACCCACAGCAAACATCATTCTCAATGGTGAAAAACTGAAAGCATTTCCTCTAAGATCAGGAACGAGACAAGGTTGTCCACTCTCACCACTATTATTCAACATAGTTCTGGAAGTCCTAGCCACGGCAATCAGAGAAGAAAAAGAAATAAAAGGAATACAAATTGGAAAAGAAGAAGTAAAACTGTCACTGTTTGCGGATGACATGATACTATACATAGAGAATCCTAAAACTGCCACCAGAAAACTGCTAGAGCTAATTAATGAATATGGTAAAGTTGCAGGATACAAAATTAATGCACAGAAATCTCTTGCATTCCTATACACTAATGATGAAAAATCTGAAAGAGAAATTATGGAAACACTCCCATTTACCATTGCAACAAAAAGAATAAAATACCTAGGAATAAACCTACCTAGGGAGACCAAAGACCTGTATGCAGAAAACTATAAGACACTGATGAAAGAAATTAAAGATGATACCAACAGATGGAGAGATATACCATGTTCTTGGATTGGAAGAATCAACATTGTGAAAATGAGTATACTACCCAAAGCAATCTACAGATTCAATGCAATCCCTATCAAATTACCAATGGCATTTTTTACGGAGCTAGAACAAATCATCTTAAAATTTGTATGGAGACACAAAAGACCCCGAATAGCCAAAGCAGTCCTGAGGGAAAAAAATGGAGCTGGAGGAATCAGACTCCCTGACTTCAGACTATACTACAAAGCTACAGTCATCAAGACAATATGGTACTGGCATAAAAACAGAAACATAGATCAATGGAACAAGATAGAAAGCCCAGAGATTAACCCACGCACCTATGGTCAACTAATCTATGACAAAGGAGGCAAAGATATACAATGGAGAAAAGACAGTCTCTTCAATAAGTGGTGCTGGGAAAACTGGACAGCTACATGTAAAAGAATGAAATTAGAATACTCCCTAACACCATACACAAAAATAAACTCAAAATGGATTAGAGACCTAAATATAAGACTGGACACTATAAAACTCTTAGAGGAAAACATAGGAAGAACACTCTTTGACATAAATCACAGCAAGATCTTTTTTGATCCACCTCCTAGAGTAATGGAAATAAAAACAAAAATAAACAAGTGGGACCTAATGAAACTTCAAAGCTTTTGCACAGCAAAGGAAACCATAAACAAGACGAAAAGACAACCCTCAGAATGGGAGAAAATATTTGCAAATGAATCAACGGACAAAGGATTAATCTCCAAAATATATAAACAGCTCATGCAGCTCAATATTAAAGAAACAAACACCCCAATCCAAAAATGGGCAGAAGACCTAAATAGACATTTCTCCAAAGAAGACATACAGACGGCCACGAAGCACATGAAAAGATGCTCAATATCACTAATTATTAGAGAAATGCAAATCAAAACTACAATGAGGTATCACCTCACTCCTGTTAGAATGGGCATCATCAGAAAATCTACAAACAACAAATGCTGGAGAGGGTGTGGAGAAAAGGGAACCCTCTTGCACTGTTGGTGGGAATGTAAATTGATACAGCCACTATGGAGAACAATATGGAGGTTCCTTAAAAAACTAAAAATAGAATTACCATATGACCCAGCAATCCCACTACTGGGCATATACCCAGAGAAAACCGTAATTCAAAAAGACACATGCACCCGAATGTTCATTGCAGCACTATTTACAATAGCCAGGTCATGGAAGCAACCTAAATGCCCATCAACAGACGAATGGATAAAGAAGTTGTGGTACATATATACAACGGAATATTACTCAGCCATAAAAAGGAACGAAATTGAGTCATTTGTTGAGACGTGGATGGATCTAGAGACTGTCATACAGAGTGAAGTAAGTCAGAAAGAGAAAAACAAATATCGTATATTAATGCATGTATGTGGAACCTAGAAAAATGGTACAGATGAGCCAGTTTGCAGGGCAGAAGTTGAGACACAGATGTAGAGAATGGACATATGGACACCAAGGGGGGAAAACTGCGGTGAGGTGGGGATGGTGATGTGCTGAATTGGGCGATTGGTATTGACATGTATACACTGATGTGTATAAAATTGATGCCTAATAAGAACCTGCAGTATAAAAAAACAAACAAAACAACTAATACTAAACTTTCATTGGGTTATTTGTATGGAAATATGTTAATATAAATGTTTCAGACATTACATGAAATTTCTAAAAATCTTATATTTGTATTTGTATGGAAATATGTATGGAAATATGTTAATATAAATGTTTCAGACATTACATGAAATTTCTAAAAATAAATAAATAAATAAATAAATGGGCAAATGGGGACTTCCCTGGCAAAAAAAAAAAAAAAGAAAATATACAAACAACAAATGCTGGAGAGGGTGTGGAGAAAAGGGAACCCTCTTGCACTTTTGGTGGGAAGGTAAATTGATACAGCCAGTATGGAGAACAGTATGGAGGTTCCTTAAAAAACTAAAAATAGAATTACCATATGATCCAGCAATCCCACTACTGGGCCTATACCCAGAGAAAACCGTAATTCAAAAAGACACATGCAATGTTCATTGCAGCACTATTTACAATAGCCAGGTCACGGAAGCAACCTAAATGCCCATCGACAGACAAATGGATAAAGAAGTTGGGGTACTGGGCTTCCCTGGTGGCGCAGTGGTTGAGAATCTGCCTGCCAATGCAGGGGACATGGGTTCGAGCCCTGGTCTGGGAAGATCCCACATGCTGCGGAGCAACTAGGCCCGTGAGCCACAATTACTGAGCTTGCACGTCTGGAGCCTGTGCTCCGCAACAAGAGAGACCGCGACAGTGAGAGGCCCGCGCACCGCGATGAAGAGTGGCCCCCACTTGCCGCAACTGGAGAAAGCCCTCACACAGAAACGAAGACCCAACACAGCCATAAATAAATAAAAAAATTAAAAAAAAAAAAAGAAAAGAAGTTGGGGTATATATATACAATGGAATATTACTCAGCCATAAAAAGGAACGAAATTGAGTCATTTGTTGAGACGTGGATGGACCTAGAGACTGTCATACAGAGTGAAGTAAGCCAGAAAGAGAAAAACAAATATCGTATATTAACGCATGTATGTGGAACCTAGAAAAATGGTACAGATGAACCTGTTTGCAGGGCAGAAGTTGAGACACAGTTGTAGAGAACAAACGTATGGACACCAAGGGGTGAAAACCGCAGTGGGGTGGGGATGGTGGTGTGCTGAATTGGGCTATTGGGACTGACATGTATACACTGATGTGTATAAAATTGATGACTAATAAGAACCTGCAGTATAAAAAAACAAACAAACAAAAAAAACAACTAATACTATACTTTCTTTGGGTTATTTGTATGGAAATATGTTAATATAAATGTTTCAGACATTACATGAAATTTCTAAAAATCTTATATGTTCTGGTATAATGTTATAAGTCATAATTCTAGTTATTACTTTAAAATGTATATCTCAGAAATAAGTAAAAAAAAAGATTATTTCAAAATAAAAAACAAAGTATTATACTTGGATTAAATTTCTTTCAACCAATGGGAACTTTAAAGGACTTTAGAATAATTAGAAATATTTTGATAACACGTTGGTGAGAATACATGTTCCTAGTCAGTGGAAATAACTTGGGAAATAAGTAAACTTTACTTCTGCATAATAAAAGTACTTAGTATTCAAAGACACTGGATTTGCTAAGGAGTTTGAAAGAAGAAATATTGCCTTACAGGAAAAATATCCTTGATTATTTTTTACCATAATTTTTTTTAATGCCAAGGATAGCTATATTGCTGGTACAATTATCTGCTTTAAAATATTTTTCAGAGCCCAACTGTTTTATCTGATTAAGCTGATTTTTAAATGGATGTGTGTATGTGTGTGTGTATGAAACACGTATTATTCAAGTTCAAATAGCTTTACATTAATGATTGCTGCACACCTTGTTTTGACCACAAAATCCTGAGGCACATTAATTTTGAGTGCCTAGTCAGGTAGAGTTCAAACAGTCCAGATAGCTATCTGGAGCAACACTGGGAGGGATCTCTGAGCAATAAGAGTTATATTAGAGAGATGGGTCTCTCCGTAGCTTCTAGACACTGCTCTAAGTTGCCAAGTATCCCACACTAAGGGGCTAGTGACAAGCCCTGGTATGAGGAAGACATTAATTCAGCTCAGCAATTCTCCACTGGGGGTTATTCTGTCCCCCGGGACACCAGGCAACACCTGGAGACATTTTTGGTTGCCACAACTGGGGCACAGGCGCCACTGTCTTCTAGTGGGCGGAGGTCAGGGACGCTGCTGAGCGTCCTCCAGTGCCCAGGACGGCCCCCCACAGAGAACGATCCAGCTCCGACTGTCCATAGTGTGGAAGCTAAGAACCGCGGACCTAGGCTCTTGTCAAACTCACCCCCTTTGGCGGAAGGGGCTTAGCATAGCTTGGTCCCCCTGGTTTACCCACAAAGTGGGTAGATTCCCACTTTGTAGATGCAGAAGGAGATTCCAAGGGATTCAAAGGGGAACAGGGAATAATTTGAAGAAATACTGTAGAGGTGTCGTAAAAATATTATTTTTGATCATACTTTCAAAAACCATGTTTTTATGATTATTGCAAACTATTCTCTGGCGTGCACAGGGTAATGGGCAACATGATCTCGTGGACTTTGAGTGCAGTGACGCCACGGCCTCGCAATATTCAGTCTACAATTAGAGTGATGCAGATCTCAAGGGAGGTTAAAAAAGTTTCTCACGTTTGAAAATACCATACATTTCATGAGCCAGAGGTCATGTGGTAGGGAGCTGGAGTTGCTCTAGAGGTAGAGGCAGAGAGAGAACTCTGAAAAGACGACACAGGAAAATGAGGGAGAAACAGTGGTGTGCACTTTCCAAAGAGCTGTGGAATGTGAACCTTGAGAACAAATCCTGCGTGCGAGAGCCTGTGCTGCCCTCCCTCCACAGAGCAGCTAAGCCTTCCCGGTAGGCAATACTCTCCTGCATCTTGTTATCCCCGCAAGACGGTTCCCTCCTGATGGTTTTTAAGAAAAACACACGTGTGGCAAATTCTGATTTAGGGGTAAAACAAGTGAATTCATTATATATTTGTCAATAAGTAGAATTTTTTAAAATGTATTAACTTTCCCATTTTCAGGCAACCTCAGCTCTTTTTATTTGATCCAAAATGATGAATTACGTTACCTCCACTTGATTTCTAAAAGTTGTATGAAATAATAGGTTTTTAACCCATAGCTACTTTTATTTTTTTTTAATTTTTAATTTTTTGGCCGCACTGCGCGACATGCGGGATCTTAGTTCCCTGACCAGGGATCAAATCCTCACCCCCTGCAGTGGAAGCTCGGAGTCTTAACCACTGGACCACCAGGGAAGTCCCGACCCATAGCTACTTTTTAAATTCATTTATTTCTTATAATACTACCATTCTTGCATTAAATATCAGAACCTATATATCAAACTTCAAGGTCTGTAACTTGGAAGTATTGTTCCCGTGAAACACATTCATCTCAGACATTTCAATGGAATGAGTATCGTGTTTCAGATCATGGAGAACCACAGGGGTTAAACCCAGTCAAGAACCCTAGGGGAAAACCCAAATTAGAATACAGACACTGCCCTGTAAACATTTCAAACCTGAAGACCCAACGGAGGTACAAACAAGGCAGGAAATTTGGGGCCAGAGATTCAAGATGTGGTTGAGAAAACTCCAGAGGAAAAGAAGCGGTGGAGAGGAGGAATCATCCAGGGTAACTGACCTTTTTTTATTTTTATTTATTTATTTTTTATTGGAGTATAGTTGCTTTACAATGTTGTGTTAGTTTCTACTGTATAGCAAAGTGAATCGGTGATACGTATACATATATCCCCTCTTTTTTGGATTTCCTTCCCATTTAGGTCACCGCATAACTGACTTTCATGGACAGAAGCCTGCACATTTGAAGTTGATCTTTATGGGCGAGAAGCTGCAAGACCCGCAGGAGAGGCGGGTGATGGCCAGAGGGGAAGCGGGCAGAACCGGTCCAGCCAGGACCATGACTCGTCATGTGTTGCCATGTTTGCTTAGTAGTGAGTACCCTCGGCATCCACATGGCGTTCATTCGATAGCTGTTTATTGAAGCCACCTGCCGGGGAGCTCCTGCACAAGCCATCAGTTGCCTTCTAGTCTCTGACGCACCTTTTTCCTACCCTGCAAATACTAATCGCAGTTACTAGTCACCGAGCGCTCACAAGCACTAGAGCCACTGCTCATGGCCGTATGATGCAGACATTGCTACTTCCTAATCACACTCGCAGAAACAAGGTTGAGAAACAAACGTGGCCCAAATCACAGAGCTAGGAGAAAATGCAGCCAGGCCTGGAAAGGGGACTCCTGCGATTTCTCACTTCCCACTGAAATACCTTTGAGCAAAAGAAAGACAATCTCTCTCACTACCACCGAAAGCTATCTGACCACGCCTGTCCTCAGAAGACACAAGAAGAACCTCCACTCACGATAAACATAATGGAGGTAAGCAAGAAAAAACAGTAAGTAGCTACCTAAAGCCAAATCAAGCTACGTGGAGACCATGGATAATCTAATAAGTGGGTACATCTAGAAAATATATTCCCTAAAGATCTATGCCCGTGCACTATTTTTTGAATGGAGGAGGAAAACTATCTTAATACAGATAACCATGTGCATATTCTTCTGTGTTTGAGGTAAGAAATGTATTTCACGCATGCAACATAATATCCTAACTTAGTTGGCAGAGAACCACTCATCCTTATTAAGGACAGAGTTTAGCCTCTGTGGATAGAATTACAAAGTCTGCTTCTAGTTTACCACACTGCCCCATGCATTATTAATTTGCAGAATTTCACATGATTGAAACAGAATATTTCAGTTGACTGTCAACTGCCTCAGAATTTGAGGGTCAGCCAGAAGTCTCTTTGTTTAACAGGAGGAGTGTTGTCTTGTTTAGTATCTCCACTTGAAGACACTGCATCTGCTTCAAGGGGGAAACCAATTACACTCCTCAGGTCACTTGAGAAGTTATATGTAAAAACAGGAATTAACTGACTACTTACATCCAATCTAATTTTTTTTGCTCAGGAGCTGGTATTTTGGAGAGTTAGCTGGCTGGTCTTCAGCTTAATTCAAATTCTGAGAATTCCTGCACACAAGTCATAAATCAAAGGACCTTGCTGACCCACTGTTTTATCCGTAGTTCAGAGTCAACTGCAATTATTCCGCTAGGTAGAAATACCGTGAGGAAGCAGGCTGTGAGGGCCTGGTGTGCTGTTCCAATCCCCTCCCATTGCCTAGTCTTTCTACAGCATCAGGGCTTGTGACACCCAAATACAAAGTGGAATTAGCAAGGCAAAGAAATGAGTTACTGAGAGAGAGGACCAACTTTAGGCACACTCTCAGGATAGAAAGCATATGGCAAGTATATAAAATGTCTCCAGAAAGAGGAAACACACAGAGAAGAGAGGGCTGGGGTGGGACTTTGGGATTTTCCTAAATTGGAATTCAGAATGGTGTGGAGATCGTAAGGACTCATTTCCTGCAGAACAAAATGAGTGTGAGACCCACACCCACATCCAAGCCAACAAAACGTGTGTGTTCTAAAGGTGGCAGACTTCACTGCAATTTAAAAAATAAAAGTTCTTTTTAAAGTGCATCAAAAGAACAAACTCAGACTGGCTCAAAACTCTCCCACACCATGTTAAGTACCAAAGACATTAGACCCAAGTTAATCAGCTCTTGAGGAAACAGCTCATGATCCGAGAATTTTCTGCCCATCTCACTTGTCATTCAGGGAACGGGAACAATGAAAGATCATTTTAGGACATGTGGGGGACTGAGAGTATATTACCCGTGAGAAGTAAATTACACTAACCTCCCTCGTATAAATAAACCTGAAGTCAAGAATATAACAGTTGACATGGAAATAGTTGTGGCAAAGTCAAAAAGCTTGTAACAGAAAAAACTCAACACACATGCTATTTATATGGTCGAAACACTTAATAAAAATGTACAAATAATGCTTGAAAATCAATGTAAAAGATCATTTAAAGAGACTCCAGATGCAAAATTCTACAAGAAGCAAATGATAACAACTGGGAAGCCTGAGGAAACACAAGAGCACTGAAAAGTAAAATTTTATTAATCCTGGTGACAACTGAAGACAAGGGGATTAAAGTGTATTCTTTAAAATATAAGGGTACCCTTCAGTAGAAAGACCAAAAGAATCACATGCATTCTAGAATTCTAGGGAAAGAACAACAACAAAAGAGTATATGTAGGGGAATGGGAACATGAACACACACACAAGAAACTATAATAATCAAAATAATATATGCAAAAAGACAGAATTAAGATTGCACACATAAGCTTAGAGACTCCAAAGTTCACCTACTGAAAAGTCACAGACGAAGTGAGAGAGTGGCATGGACATATATACACTACCAAATGTAAAATCGATAGCTAGTGGGAAGCAGCCGCATAGCACAGGGAGATCAGCTCGGTGCTTTGTGACCACCTAGAGGGGTGGGATAGGGAGGGTGGGAGGGAGACGCAAGAGGGAGGAGATATGGGGATGTACATATATGTATAGCTGATTCACTTTGTTATACAGCAGAAACTAACACACCATTGTAAAGCAATTATACTCCAATAAAGATGTTAAAAACATAAAAAATAAAAAAATAAAGCTCACAGATAAGAAAATATACAGATACATAATTTCCTACTTTACCTAACAGGCAAATAAAGGTAAAACTAATGATAACAATAAAATAATAATGATAGAATAAATTACCATGAAAAAAATCTCGAGAATGTGATGAACATATAAAATTATAAATTATAACCAAAAAGTAACTGGGAAAAATAAATGTTTGAAAATACCCTTGAAATTTTTAACAACAACAACAAAAAAAGTAACTACGATATGCACCATCATACGTTAAGGGTACTATCCAGATGCAACAATGATAATAATGTTTTTATTTAAGCAAATTCACATGGATAGTTTCAATATCAATAGTACAAATAGCTAATCTTGTTATGGAGGATCCAAGTTTAAGCATTCCATTCAAGATAATAAGGAAGACTGTATTATTCACTGATACCTTTTTGAACAATAAAATTTGAGCTTGTGGGCACAACAAATTCCTTTTGCGATGGTTGAGAAATTAAATATAAAAGGTTTTGAGAACTAGATGAAAATATGAGTGAATATTTATCTGATATTGCAATACACAATGATCTTTACAAACAGAAAACAAAATAAGTTAAAATTTTCACTACATATGAATTTAATTGTTTGCATTTTAACAAAAACATGGAAAAAGAAAATTTACTCATTAAACATCTAGGGAAAAAATGTGCAATCTCTGTGGTGGAAAAGATTTTGTATGGACTGAATGTTTGCGTCCTCCCCAAAATTCATATGTTGAAGTCCCAACATCCAATGTGATGTAGTAGGAGGTGGGGCCTTTGGGAGATGACTGGATCATAAGAGAGGAGCCTCCATTGTGAGGTTGTGTCCCTCTAAGAAGACACATCAGTGCCCTCTCTCTCCCCCGTGTGATGCCATAAGGACAAGCTGGCCATCCGAAAGTCAGGAAGAGAGCTCCCACCAAGAACCTGACCATGCCAGCACCTTGATCTGGGACTTCCAGTCTCCAGAGCTGTGAGAAATAAATTTCTGCTGTTTAGACACCCCCAGCCTATGGTATTTTGTTACGGCAGCCCAAGCTGACTAAGACAGATGTTAAAATACCTTTAATAAGCAAAGAATATTCAAAAGTCACTAGGAAAGTGTTGTAAAACTTTGTACACCAAAAAAGGTGCCAGTAGCTGTTTAAGATAATTTAATCTCAATATTATTAACCAAAATAATGAGATATTTCTCATCTATCAAATTCAATAAGCATTAATAGAAATAAGAAATAACCAGTGAGTGAGAGATCATGGAAATAAGCCCATGCATATTCTATTGTTAGGACTTTAGTCAGACTTTCATTAGTATAATGTTCCTGAGTTGAAACTGGAAAAATATATTAAACATAACTCCATGGGGGGAGAGGGGAGAGGAGGATTAATGACCAGAAACATCCTATTAAGAGAGAAAGAATTGGGCAGTAAATAGTATCAGGACAACTGGCTAGCAATCTGGGTAAAATAAAAGATTCAGAGTTTCACATCATATCAAACACTGACTTTAATCCTCAATGATTTAGTGAATTTAATTAAAAATATAAAATGCTGGGCTTCCCTGGTGGCGCAGTGGTTGAGAGTCTGCCTGCCAGTGCAGGGGACACAGGTTCGAGCCCTGGTCTGGGAGGATCCCACATGCCGCGGAGCAACTGGGTCCTTGAGCCACAATTACTGAGCCTGCATGTCTGGAGCCTGTGCTCCGCAACAAGAGAGGCCGCGATAGTGAGAGGCCCGCGCACCGTGATGAAGAGTGGCCCCCGCTCGCCGCAGCTGGAGAAAGCCCTCACACAGGAACGAAGACCCAACACAGCCATAAATAAATAAATTTAAAAAATATATATATATGTATATATATAATGCCAAGAAGAAGGCACAGATGAGTGTCTCATCTCCTCAAGGTGAAGGATTTTTAATCTTTTAAGTAGTGGAGGAAAAGAATCATTTTCTATTATAATGATACATAATAATTGTAAGTATATATAACTATATATAAACTAAATCATAAGTTTTTTAGAAACTTATAAAGGTTATCCTAACCCTTCAAGAATTAGCCCATTTAGCAACGTTACCAGTCATATTTCTCACAAACTTGAATTCCATTCTTAAACATTTGCACCAACTGTCTTCTCCTACATCAGTGTTTATGTATTTTCACTCAAACTAGGATGTGAATTCCTCCTAAGTAGGAACTGTCTTAGTCATCTTTGTCTACTCTATAGGACACAGCTTTGTAATTAATAGGTGACTTTTATTTAGATTTAGAAAAAACATTATATATTTACTTTTACTTTACGTTCAGCATTTTGCTAACAGTGCACGTCAGAGTGACTCCATTCCCATGCTTCCCTGGAATCTGCTTGGCCCCCTTTCCATAATTATATGGATTTTTTTTAAAGCCTAGACCTCCGCGATTTTCTAGAGCTCCACTAATGATTACCGTTCCTCCCATGTCCTGTATCCTTTACATCAGTGGTTCTTTTCTCTGGACCATCCCCCCTCTGTACCAGAAATATTTCATCGTACCTTTTTAACTCTCCTGAAATAAAATTCATAGGTACCATAGTCTACCTACATATATTATTATAAATATTATAGGAAACAATGCCCATTGCAATGCAAAGCAGAAACAAAGACACTATAATTTTTTATAATTCTGTTTTTAAATATATAAATACTTGGGCACGATGACAACAGAATGCAGAACCAGGTTGTTACAGGGTTGCTCCTATTTCTAAAGAACAACTTAGATATAGGAGACGTAAGACACTGTTCAAATGAATAATGATACTTTTGAAAAAAACTGACATTTTGAAAACGGATAAGTATGTTGGTGCCTAGTTGTAAATCTACCAAAAATACATAATACCACGTGCAGCCTGATACATGAGTATCTACCCACAACTCAGAGAGCAAGGGGGATTTTCAAAAATGACGAGATTTTCTCAAGCAGTGAACTCTCAGTGGTATTCTCAACGAACCAAAGTAAAATATTTCTTCGAGTGACCTGCAGGTTGCATTCCTCCAGTACTCAATATATGTTAGAACCATACAGAGAATGTCTTGGGTTTCTATGTATAACAAAGTTAGCTTTTGGCTTTGGAGAATCGTATACAACTTTACCCTGTGGGGCATTCAAAAGCTGTGAGTGACCTGGGGCCCTTCTCTACTGAGTTACTTCATTGCCTGTGGAATCCCGCCAGGACTGTGGCAACTAAAGCGCCTCTGAACACTATTTCAGAATGTTGCTATTTCTTCTGATCTTTCTTTTTGTTTATTGGTACCATTTTGAAACACAACTTGCTCACATTCTCAGCCTCTTCCCCCTCTCCTTAAGTCCTTCATCTGCCCCTGTGTTTACCTTTGTATGGATTAACATTTGCAAATGGACTCTATTTTTAGTAACACACATAGATACATCTCCTCAGCAGGAAATATAGGTGATTTTTTTAACATCTTTATTGGAGTATAATTGCTTTACAATGTTGTGTTAATTTCTGCTTTATAACAAAGTGAATCAGCTATATGTATACATATGTCCCCATATCCCCTCCCTCTTGCGTCTCCCTCCCTCCCAACCTCCCGACCCCACCCCTCTAGGTGGTCACAAAGCACCGAGCTGATCTCCCTGTGCTATGCAGCTGCTTCCCACTAGCTATCTATTTTACATTTGGTAGTGTATATATGTCCATGACACTCTCTCACTTCGTCCCAGCTTACCCTTCCCCCTCCCCGTGCCCTCAAGTCCATTCTCTACGAGGTTTGCGTCTTTATTCCTGTCCTGCCCCTAGGTTCTTCAGAACCATTTTTTTTTTTAGATTCTGTATATATGTTAGCATACGGTATTTGTTTTTCTCTTTCTGACTTGCTTCACTCTGGATGACAGACTCTAGGTCCATCTACCTCACTACAAATAACTCAATTTCGTTTCTTTTTATGGCTGAGTAATATTTATAGGTGATATTTTTGTTAGCTGAGTTAATATGAATTTAGTGAGAAGGGTTTTGGTAGAAAGAATTCAAGGAAATTCAGCGGATGAAAACTTAAAGAGATGTAAACTGATAAGCTCATCTATTTCATTTATTTAATGTGAAATGGTACTAAATGAAGATACATTTTTTAAATCTTAAGTGTCACAATACACAATTTAATACTTCTATATGCCAGAATATTCAGTCATCACATTAGAAAAGTTAAACTTAATTGAAAGCATTAGCTATTTGTGTTCTCCTTGCATAAAGCACTTAGCTCCTCCTATGAATGAACTTGTTCTCATTCATCCAACAAACAGGCTGCTGTTGCATGACTGGCCTGGGGTGACAGTTCTGCGGGGATGGAAATTCGGTAATAAACTCCGACGGTATCAGTGCAGTATTGGGTAGCTCGAAGCCTGGGTTTCAAATGCTCCTGGACAGCAGCGGCTGTGTATTCCTGCTGTGGCTGTGGGTAACATTTCAGAACGGAAGGAACTCATCTGTCCCCACTGATTCGGTGTTGACAAGACTTCTCAGCTTCTCCCAACCTATGAATGAGTCCTAATAGAAGGTTGGAATGAAGGCAAATTCCTCCAGCGTTTAAACTTGATTAGGAATGCTTATCTGCACGATGACAGATGCCAGCCATTCTCTCACAGTCCAAACTGTCACCATACCGTGAGCTTTAGGGAGAGCAATTTCATCTTAGATTAGCTCATGGTGGTGAATATTTATTGAGCCCTATCCATGCACAAGGCACTGCACAAAGCGGAAATGCAGACGCGGACATAAAAGGATCACGCGTGTTGCTGTTCATGAGGAGCTCCTTGGTTATTAGCCATCAAAGTACTTTCGCTCCTCAGCATGAAAGAAACGAGAGCCCTTTCAAGTGTGAGCTGGTCATAGCGCTGCTAAAATGCAGGAGAGCAGAGGAACCACATCTGTCTATTTGGCACCACAGCCCAAAGGTGACTGGCACCTTCCCCCAGGCCATACATGTAATGATGCATCCAAAAAAGCCAAGGCACTGACAGTGACTGTAAAATAAAAGCTTTGGGGTGCCACAAAGGAGACAGCTTCATCAAGAGATTAAAGAGGGACAGGAGGTAGAGAACATTCTCTCCTTCTAGAGTCACATGTTTTATTGTCCAGTGAGAAGGAAGTCTATTACATCAGCTGAAAGTCTTAGAACATGTAGTTCAAGCACGTGGCTGTCCATACACCATCTGTAGCCCAGCAGTGTTGCCTTTAGCTAAACGGAGGGGCGGTGGTTATGTGATGAGGAACAATCAGCTGGAACCAATGTCAACACGCCACTGTGTGCCAGGGAGGAACGGGAGGGTCTCAGCACCACCTGATCTAAGCAGCCCATCTATGTTACTTTTCCCACAGTGAATAGAAGGTGATATGGGGTCACCTGCTCTCTCTCCTGCAGCTCCCACGTAGGCAGCCATGCCTCTGAGGTGGCCACAGGCCAAGAAGCAGAGACCTGAAATGGGGCGTCCAGCCCAACCAGAGAGAAGAGAGACAAACTCGGGGTCAGGGACATCTGGGAAAGGAGAGAGGGTTCCAAGAGGCACAGAGGACAGGAAAGTAGGGACACGCAGGTGCCTCTCATAGAAGAAGGAGGTCATAAGCTCACTTCTTTGACAACGAAAATGACTGATTATATGTATGTCTCTCCAGGTCACGTGAGGGAAAATTCTAGAAGTGGAAGTGTTTATTTGTTAGCTTTCTGAATAAAGCTAATAAAACCTACAGGTATCAGATTTCCAACTTGAATAAGCCTGGGTGTTTTGGGGTTTTTTTGGTAGAGAAATTTTTTTTTTTTGGATCAGGATCATATTTACCAATACTGTTAAGCCACTGACATGAAATATCAGCTTTATTACATACTTTCTTTATGTGCATATCCATTGTGAATACATGTGTGTGTGCTGACAAATACAGACAAGCCTTAAAAAATTCTTAGGATTTTGTTAGGTACAAAGAATCTGGAGATTAATTTGGGGCCTACTAACATCTGTATAACACTGAGTCTTATATAGTCTTATATTCCCTACCGAAGGATAAAATATCTATTCTTCTTTCCATCCTCCATTAAACTTTCATCATTTTCTCTGGGTGTTTTTTTTGTTTTTTGTTTTTTGGTTTTTTTTTGGTCATACTCCAAAAATTGATGCTGAGATGCTATGGGTGGGAGATGATCTAGCATTTTTTTTTTTTTTTAGGTAATTGAATTAGAAATGTAAATTATTATGCAAATAAAGCTATTTTAATTTTCCCCCATATCTCTGCAATCTAGGTGAAATATTTCTCTCATGGTCTTTGTTGTGCTGAGTTTTGTCACCCTGTGTGCCTTGATTATATCATAGGATAAATTATGTAGCAGCAGAAATAAAAATGCAGCTATACATGGAAAACCCTCCCAGTCTTGGTCACTCAGAATTCAGCACTCCACTTGTGCGCCGGGAGCCGCCAATACACTTCTCTTCCACGTGGGTTTCACGGTTCCTCACCTCAGCTCACCACGTCTAGATTGGTATCATTTGCTGAATCGTCTTTTCTTTCCTTTACCCAAGACATCCTACGGAATCTCATTATTAAACTGATTTCGTTCTTGTCTTTAGGGCTGCCAACTACAAATTGGCACTTGCCATCTGCCTCTACAAGGATGAGGTCACTGGCGACTGCAGTCGCTGACCTCGAACACCCCCTGAAAGGAGTTCAGGGCAGAGAGCAGAAATGAGGCATTTGTGCTCTGGAAAAACTGGCAGAACAGGCCTGCAGAAAGTTAGAGCTTTTCAGGAGAAGATTTTATGAGCCCAATTTCTTGCATCTGCTCATACCTGGAAAAGCACTAAAATCATTAATGGAGACGTCTGCTCCTCGTGACTAGCAGCAACTTTCTCGTGACTGGCAGCCACGTTCCGCCAAAATGTACGCTTCGTTGCACGCATCCTCCTTCCCTAAAATCACATAGACACTGACCTCCGCTCTCCCTCCCTCCTTCCCTAAAATCACATAGACGCTGACCTCCGCTCTCCCTCCTCGGGGCCGTTCCTCAGAGCTACCTGACAGGCTGCATCCCAGGTGCAGTCCTCATTTTGCCCAAAATAAAACTTAACTCACAGCTCTTACATCGTGCATTTTTTTCCAGTCAACAGACACATTCTCGTTTGTTCATAAATCTAGTTTAGCGCACGCTTATATTCACACCCAACCAAAGCCTGCCTCATACTCTTATCCATCCACTTTCCATGATCGCCTCTGATACCTGAGGAAGGGAATGCGGACAAAAGGAAACTTAGAACAAAGTGAAATTCCTTGTTCCCGTGAAGCTCCTTCTCTTGCTAACTTCCATTAGTCTCATATCTGCCTGTAGTTTTTCTCCAGTTTTTATCTTTGGGGTTCGTGTGTTCTCTTTTTTAAAATCCTTAACCCTCTGCAGCAAGAGTTGCCAAGAGTTGTCATCTTCATGTAGCAATCAGATTGGCTTCTTCTGACTTCCTCGGGTATTTCTTTGATTCCTGAACCATTTTAACACTCGCCTAACCCCCAAAGATTTCTTCTTGAGGGGAATGAAGGAGCCACTAGGTGAGAACTAACTTGAAAAGCATTTCCCAAACATTTTTTTTTCCTCTGTTGAGCAAACAATTGAGTAATAGCAACCTTAAAAGCCAAGTAAAGGTTTCCAAAATAAATGCTTGCTTTGCCAGAAAATATGTGTAAAGGTATTTCAATAGCTGCAATAAAACAAATACTTGCATAATGGGCAAACAACACATCAGAAATATTTTTGCATTCCTTTCTGAGCACCTGTGGTTACTCAAGCTTCATTTCTGACCTGTCCAAGGACTCAGGAGATACTGGGGGAACGTATTTTTCCTTCCTCCCTACCACATACAGTGAATTTAGTTAAGAAGTATTTCGTTTGCCAAGAGGATTCTTCTAGCTAATACACACCCATTTCAAATTGTGTGCAGTTCCTTGCAATTCAGTCCTCACAGTGGCAATGTGACAGAAAAGGATTGAAAAAAGTAGAAGTTGGCACCACTGAAAAGCAATTACAGCAGGTAATTTGATTTGACTGTGAAGTGCCTCGGGAAAAAAGATTCCCACCTAAATTCTCGTCAGGAATGTGCGCTGTGCTCACCGGTTATCACCGGCACAGTGTCACTTTGCTGACTGCAGTTCCAGACAATTCATCCTTCTGTGTGACAAGAAATTCTATCACCGTCTAGTCAGGGATACGACAGTTTGCTTAATTGACATGAAAAAGGTTGATGCGGTGTCTAAACTCTCATGAAGTTTAACAAAAAATAAATGTCACCCCTACGGCACCTACTTTAATATGTATTATAGTGCAAAAATGTATCTCCAGAAATACTTAAAATTTAACCTTATCTGGTCTACTTTTCTCTTGAAACTAACACTTACAATCCCATACATTTAATAATGTTGAAAATTCTACTCGAATAGAAATCTCAATTATAGTCTATAATTCCACCGATAGTTTCTAAATGGCAAGATTTTAAAATTATATAAAAATTCTACAGTTTGCTTCAGTGGTTCTCAAGCAGAGGCAAGCCTGTTTGTCCACCCTTCTGTTCCCCAGAAAGGTACGTCTGCAATATTTGGAGATATTTTTGGTTGTCAGGACTGGGAGGAACCTCTGGCTCTAGTGGGCAGAGGCTAGCGAAGCTGCTCAACATCCTATAATGCACAGGACTGATCCACAACAATTATCCAGCCAAAATGACCACGATGCTAAAGGTGACCACGACACTAAAGGTGACCACGACGCTAAAGGTGACCACGACGCTAAAGGTGACCACGATGCTAAAGGCGACCATGACGCTAAAGGCGACCACAACGCTAAAGGTGACCACGATGCTAAAGGTGACCATGACGCTAAAGGTGACCATGGCTTACTTTGAGCATTTACCTTTTCTTGATAAAACAAGTCTAAAACATGAGAAAATATATCCTTTAAATGAAATGTTACATATTCTGAGGGTTTGTACATAAATATAAATAAACGAGGTATGAGGTAAGAAATAGTCTTCTGGAAAGTAAAATTCTTTATACCCTTTTTTTCCAAACTATGATCTCCTATTTTCCTAAAGAAACACTTAGGAAGCTCTTACTCCAAGACATCTCAGTTCGATGAATTTTCCAGAAAAAAAATGATTCAAACGTTAAGTGAAATTAAATCAGAAATATTCAACTTCTGTTCAATTTCTTTTAAAGTACCACATGGACTTCAAAGTCAAAGGTGAAATCTACATGACAAATGAGTTAGCAGTCAACCTGCATTCTAGGTATTACGGGTACTTGTCAAATGGAGGAATAGACGTTTCTCATCTCTAAATCTTTGATAGAATGATTTTCTTACAGACTCTAACCTTGGTTGCTTATTGAACTAGCATCACGTAAAGAGCTAACCTTATATAAAATAAGAGTGTTAAAATTGGGGGCCACCTTAATCAAATCAGCAGCAGCAACGGGACTGATGAAAATAATGTGCCTTCTGACAGAGTGCAATGAAAAGAACAGTGCATCACTTCTGTGCTACCCCTGGCAAAGACGTGCAGCCCAGACATAACCATGAGGAAATACCAGATAAACCCAAACGGAGGGGCGTTCCAGGAAATGACTGGCTTGTAAATTACAACTCTGCCAAGATCAAGAAAGTCAAAGAAAGGTGAGGAACCAGATCAAAGGCGAGTAAAGAGACGTGACGACTCTCAGCAGTGCGTAATTCTAACTGGCTCCTTGTGTTCTAAAGGACATTATTAGGACAACCGGTGAAGCTTGAATGGGGTCTGATCGTTAGAAGGTAGTAATATATCTGTGTGAGTTTCCTGATTCTGGTGCTTGTACTCTGTCTACATACTACAGACATGCATACTACACTCTTCAGGGTCCAAGGCATCAGATGGGTAACTTACCTCCAAATGTTTCCGGAAAAGAGAAAGTTCTTTGTACTCCACTTGCAACTTTTCTATAAGCTGGAGATTGTTTCAAAGTAATATATGTGTAATATTTCTCAAAAACATATAAATATAATCTGAAAATATACATATATAAAAATTATTGTTTCAAAATTATGTCTATGTACCTTTAAGTTGTACCAACTCAACCCCAATGTAACCACACTGTTCAAGAAAAAAAATTTAAATTAGCCACACCACAAAATTTAGAAACCAATATGAAATGTGTTCACTTAAGGTTACACCAGTAAGACTATCTCACTTACCACTGAATGAGGCAGGTACTTCATAATAGCCAATACGCAGAAACAACCCAAATGCTCATCAACTGATGAATGATAAACAAAATGTGATATATCCATACAAAGAATATTTTTCAGCCATAAAAAAGAATGGACTTGTGATACATGCTATAACGTGGATGAACCGTGAGAACACTATGCTAAGTGAAAGAAGTCAGGCACATATATGATTCCATTTGTAGGAAATGTACAGAATCGGGAGATCAATAGAAACAGAAAGTAGCTTAGTGGTTGCCTAGGGCTAGTTGGGGGCTGAAGGCACTGAGAATCATAGATGAAGGATACAGGACTTCTTTTTGAGGTGATAAAACTATTTCAAAATGGACCGTGATAGGGTTTCCCTGGTGGCGCAGTGGTTAAGAATCCGCCTGCCATTGCAGGGTATACGGGTTCGATCCTTGGTCCGGGAGGATCCCACATGCCACCGAGCAGCTAAGCCCGTGTGCCACAACTACTGAGCCTGTGCTCTAGAGCCCGCGGACCACAACTACTGAGCCCGCATGCCACAACTACTGAAGCCCGCGTGCCTAGAGCCCATGCTCCGCAATGAGAAGCCACCGCAGTGAGAAGCCCGCACACTGCAACGAAGAGTAGCCTGTGCTCATCACAACTAGAGAAAGCCCGCACACAGCAACGAAGACCCAAAGCAGCCAAAGATAAATAAATTTATAAAAAAAAAATACACTATGCTAAAAAAAAAAAAAAAAAGGACCGTGGTAATGGCTGCACAGATTCGTGAATATATTAGTTAAACACTGAATTGTACACTTCAACTGGGTTAATTTTATAGTATGTGAAATACATCTCAATAAGGCTATTAAAAATAGGGTCAGGCTATATTTCTTTTCTCCTAAAAATTTTGTAAATTACACAATGTACTCTGTTTATACACTTGTTCATTTATTCTGCAAATACCGTGCCACTGAATGCTGCTGAACTCAAACATGGGTAAGAACAGACACGGCGAAGTGGCTACCGAATAGTCCTTCCTCTGTCACTATCCACGTGTTTGTAAGTTACTCATGAACATGAATGGGCACGTGAACATGAATGAGCACACGTGAAGAGAACCACGTATACGGACAAGGCTCACAATCTCGGGTATCCACAGTACCGTTTAAACCTTGTTTATTGAAGAGGGACAGCTTAGTGCCTTCAGTTAAACAACTTGCACCTTTAAATTGTGGCTTGACAAAACTGCCACATTCCCAGGGTGTGAAATATTTGGAAATCTACTAAATACCACTGTGTTCTTGGTTTAAGCCACACGTACACAAAAACATACAGTTGTGGTGATTATGGTATCAGATGGACCCATTCTCCCAAATCGTGCTGTCCACGTCATTCTTTCTTTCACACTCCCCTTCTTTGTCTCTCCCCCCATTTTTCAGATACACCGATGAGGGCACCAGAAGCATATTTCTTTGGAATTTGATTTTGATTTCTTCTCTTATTTTAGGAATGTAGCCTCCAGAGAAATTTGTTTTAGCTTCCTCTTCCTCAAAGGCTACTATGACCAAGTGAGTGAGTGTCATTTTTCTCTTAGAGTCTCAGATTTAAACCAATGGTTCTCTAAATCTAGTCTTCCAATCAGCAGAAACAGCGTCACCTGGAAGCGTGAGAGAAATGCCGATCACTGAGCTCCACCCCAGACCAATTGAATGGGAAGCTGGGGGCGGGGCCAGGCAACCCGTGTCTTCACAAGTCATCCAGGTCATCCGATGAACTCTAAGGTTTGAGAAACAATGACCTGGATCATTACTTCTCAAAGTCAAGTGTGTGTAGATGTCACCTGGGAACTTGTTGAAAAGGCAGGCTCCATCCTGACTCAATAGGTTCTGCTAGGGCACAGAAATCTGAGTTTTTGGAAGAGCTCCAGTTGCTTCTAACTTAGGTCACTGGGGCATGGTGGGCAAGGTCAGGGTCACTCTGATGCATCAGCATTTACGAGAAATCCCACCACATCACAGTGTGGCTTAAGGAATGGGATTCATTGGGAAACGGGGCAAGTTCCAAAGCCAAGGGCAGTGAGAAAAGAGAAGCCATTGCTTCCATCCACTCGTCATCCTCCAGAGAGATGTGTGGAGGCCAGCATGGCTGGACACACAGTTTTGGCACTTATAGCCCCTCCTGTCATGAGGAGCTGAGTGTGTGTGCAGCCCTGCCAGCCCCCAAACACACACACACACACACACACACACACACACACACACACACACACACACACTGGGGAAAAGAGGGAGAAGCCCCTGGATCCCAAACTGCCCACTGCCCATGCAATCCAGAGAGACCAGTGAGGGCCGCACTGAAAGCTCAGCTCGTTGCACCGCAAATGTCTACAGACCATGCTCGCAGAAGTGCCTTCCTAGACTATTGTACAAGCTCTGACCTTCTGGATTTCCTTAATATGTGGCTTTTTCCACCTCCCATCCCAGAGGAAAACAATTATTGAAGTGCCTTACTTGTGAGATTTCATTTCCTTTCCAACCCTGATCACAGGCTCCCTCCTACAAAGGGAAAGATGTGAGGTCATGGATGTGTTGATTAACTCTACGGGGGAGCCCTTTCACAATCTACACGTACACCAAATCATCACCGCGTACCCTTTAAATATCTTACAATTTTATTTTTCAACCATACCTCAAAAATACTGAAAAAAAAGAAGAGGAAACCAAGTTAGAAGCACCGCTGAAAGATTTGGTCTCAACATGGCTTGGTAGATATCCTATATATTAAATTCATAGAGTCCGTATCTTCAAATGAAATTGCAGAAGAGGGTTAGGAGAGCCAGTAAAATGCAAACACAGCCTGGACACGTGAAGCCTTGGGGTGATGTGTCCCGACTGAGGTTACCACTAGGAGGGCTTCCACAACACAGCCAGCAACCCAACACAGAGCCTCAGGTGCTCAGGATGGGGATGGGGGTGAGGACGGAGGGTTGACACAGATGTGAAAGGGCAACCCATCCCGTACCACAAAGCCACCAGGTGCCTGATTCCCAGGCTGCTTTGTTGAGGGTGTACATGAAACATCCTTGCACAGACAGAGTGTGTTCTCTACTCGGGCAGGGTTGAAAAGACAGGAGATAAAAGGAGGGCCTCCACCCAGTTCTCGGAACCTCAGGATTCTAACTGTTCATCCTCCCACTGTGGTCGGGCAGGCGAAGTCATACTTGCATTGGGATCCCAGCATAGGAGACTGAAAACGACAAGCATTCTCTTTTACTTGAAGGGGAAATTCAAGTTGGTAACAATATTGCGACTCAGGTCTTTCCAAGGGGACAGACTCCAAGGTTTTGCGCGTAGGATTAAGTTCCTCAGTCCTGCGAGGTGCTACAGGGTGAACCACTTGCCAAAACGTTTACCCTTCCAGCTGACGGGAGAAAAGTCCTAATGCCTGTCAAAGGGGGACTGGCGCGATTCCCTCAGAACCACACAAGGATCAAGGTACCCTTCCCCACATCTTCCGCCAGAGACCAGCAATTTAGCTACGTTTAGGACGAGTCAACATCACTTCTGCCTTATTAACTTTGTAATAATAATAATAATAAGCGAAGCCCAGAAAGCTAAAACATTATTTTACTATTTGGATACTGTTTTAAAAATACACACTAAAAATAAGAATCTGATGTTCAATAGCAAAAGTTCAAACTATGTATATATTTTTAATAAAGGACCAAGATCAGTTGCTAGTATATTACCACAAACAAAACATGTTTGTTGCCACGTTATGGAAAATATGTTTTTTAAGCATTAAGTCAAGAAGCCTAGTATTAAACTTATAACCAGAGGGCAGGGCAAACCCAGTACCAGTGCCTAGATTGGTCTTTTGTATTGTAGGACAGTGCCCCCTGCAGGAACAACAAATATCCTTTACTTCAGAGTAAAGGTTTTCAGCCACCTAAATTTTCTGTGTTAGATTTGGTTACTTAGTAAAGTAACAGACAGGTGAGAAGTCTTGTTAGGATATTTCATACTGAAATCATACTATGTTTGTAGCACTAATTCAGATCACATACAATGTGCAAAATTAAATCTTTAGTTTCTTCCTAAGAAGAAAATATTAAACCGCATTATAAAAATTTCCACAAAGGGAAGCTGTTTGCCAAGCATACATAATAAACAGATACAAATCACCTTTAAAGCAATTTAAAAATACAAACTAAAGTTTACCACTACATGCCATGTCTCTTCACTGTGCAGTGGGGAAATGAATCCCACAGTCACGAGAACTAATTAAAATACATCATAGGGGACTTCCCTGGTGGTCCAGTGGTTAAGAATCTGCCTTCCAATGCAGGGGATGCGGGTTCGATCCCCGGTCGGGGAACTAAGATCCCACATGCCGCGCGGGGCAAGTAAGCCCACGCGCCACGACTACTGAGCCCGTGAGCTCTGGAGCCCACGCGCCACAACTAGAGAAGCCCATGCGCCACAACGAAGAGCCCACGTGCCACAACGTTGCAGCATGCAACAGTTGCATGCTGCAACCAAGACCTGACACAGCCAAATAAACAATAAATAAATATTTTTTTAAAAAATAAAAATAAACTACATTATGGTATATTTCCACCTATTTGTTCTCGCTTTAAAATAACACTTTATCTAAAGTTATATGTTTACCAATGAACTACCCCTACGTTCTGTTTATGATAGATAAAATAATCCCACAAATCCGGTCTATCCTGAGCAAGCACAGTTAAATTCTGAAAGGGGTGGGGAATAAAGAAATTAACAGTAAAAAATAGATATTAAATAAAAAATTAGATATTTTATTGTCAACAATAACAAAGTACATAATCATGCAAAATATTTCTCCTTAGGAATTACTTTTAGAGAGTATGGGTGCTGTAGACTGAGTTCTCTGGAAGCAGACACTGAGATGGATCCAGCAGGGGGGTACTGGCAACTGAAATTTTAAAAACGCGCACCCTGAGAGCTGTGAGTTTCAGTTTTATTCAGGGGCTGTACTGGGGACTACAGCCGGACAACAGCGTCTCCTCTCGGGAGCTCTGAGGAGAAGCTCCGAAGAGGCAGTGGGATAAGCCAGAGTGTATGTGATTTTCTGAGGAATACACACAGTCAAGCACACATCAGGAGGTGGTTACTGCTGGTCAGGAGGAACAGCTATCTCCGTCAATGATTCCCGTGCTTTTCTAGGTACGGGTTGATAATGCTTTTCCGGAGATCTCTCTAACTACCGAAGGGCTTGGTTTACCCCAAGCACAGAGCACGTCAGGCTGGTTTTCGTCCTGAACCCCTTTCAGGGTGCACTGTTGGCCAGCTACTGCAGTGGCTCCTGACTTAATGCTTGCAGAGCCCAAGCGTGAGCAACCGTCTTTGTTTTACGGCATTACTTATGGATCAACGCACGTGGAAAGGAGGAGGAGGCGCGGGCGGTGGCAGAGGAGAAAAGCTGAACTGCCACGCAGCCCTGACCAAGCTTTGGCCAAGCCCCGGGACGTCGGGAGCAGATAAACCTGTGACCGTCGTCCTGCGTCGCCCTGCGTCGCCCTAGAGGAATGGGGCTTTCTAGCCCTACCCCAAGCACTCTTCACATGGGGGTCAGCCCGGGAAAGACAAGCGCTTGAGCAAAAGGATGTTCTGTGGCCGAAGCAGCTCCCTCCTAACCGCTCCCCACCACCCACGCTGGGCTGCAAGACCTTCCTGGAAGGGGCACCTGGGCGGACTGCCGTGAGTGCCCCTCAGTCCACCTCTGCTATCTATCCCTGTTCGGGGACCACGTCTGCCGCTTCTAGATCCTGGATCCTCCTCCCAGAGGAAATTTAGCACAAAGCCAGGAGGACGAACCACAGCCCCAAGGGCTGCATGTGACCTCAGACCCGCCCACCCTCCGCGACCATCTCTGCTGGCCGGCTAGCTTCCCTCATCCCCGAGGAGTAGGAGCCCGGACACTACGTTCTTCTAAATGCAGCCTTGCTGCACTCCTTCAACTGGGGAGAAATAAGCCCCTTTGGAGACGCACCTCTTTCTCCCTCCCTCACCAAGGTAACAGCCACCCTATCTCATCTCATGACGAATGTCTCCTCTTCTTGCCTGTTGAAAACAGAGAGCCTCCAGTGCCCAGGCAGCAGCTGTGGCTTATCCTTTCACTGGATTCTTCCTTGTCCCCTGGCAAATGTGCAGCGTCTTTGGGGACCAGCACCTGTAATCCTGCAAAGCTGAGCACTACAGGGACAGGAAGCATAGAGTCCCCTGGTGGGTCAGGAGAAGTGACCGTTAGGTGGGGACCTTCCTGCTTTTACTCCTGGTTTCAGGACGTGTGTCATCTCATCGGAGACACGGTACCACATCCAATCTTTAACTGTGTATACCACATACTGAAGGACAGCAGCCCATCTTTGCCGGCAGCCTCACTGCCTGTCATGAATTTATCTCGTCCTCTGACACCTTGCATTGTGCAGCTTCTATGTGATACGGGGTCAGGCTTCAGCTTCTTATTCCCGAGTTTGTCTCTTCTCAGATTCCTGCCCTGACGCTGTTTTCCATTTTTGCTCATAGAATCAGGGCCACAGCCGACAGCTGTGCAATTCTGCAGTGCCCAGCACCAGGGGGCGCACTTTATAAAGGATTGTCTATGTGAACAGCTGCTGCAGCACAATGCCATCTCTACTGAATAAAAAGAACATCTCAAAGTCCATCACAGCGGCTCAGAGATGCTTTTTTATATTGAGAGTGGGTGTTTGGAGACAAAGAAATGAACATCATCAGGGATTTTCATCAGGACAAATTGTTACCTAATATTTGACTACTGGAAACACTATACAATTTATAAATCGTTCATATATAACTAAAGAAACACCAACACATTTAATTACCATTATCTCCACTGCCATCATAAAAAAAAAAATCAATATGCCACTAGTGCGAAAAAAAAGTTTTTCTGAAGGTCCATTCTGTGAGAGCATATCTTTTAAACAGAAAAGATGGGAAACTGCCTCTCTTTAAGCTTTATAGTTGCCATTTCCTATGCTTTTTCTCTCTGATGGTTTGTATGGGTCATAAAACCTTTGAGAAATTTGAAATATCGAGGTGCTTTCCCTGAGAAAATGTAATTATGGACATGCATATACAGTTTTCAGGTGTTTACGATCTCCCTAAAGACCATGCAGAGATTTGGGAAGATTCTCTGGGTTTTAGAATTTGGTAGCCAGGGTGAAGTAGAACACTCACTGAGTTTGGGTTCAAAACCTTGGTGTTGATCCTGGTTCTGCCACTTACTAATGGCATGGCCTTGTGTAAGGCAACACTCTCAGGGACATTTTTTCAACTGTAGCTTGAATATAATTATTTTATGTAATTATACTTTACACAGTGTTTATGGGCATCACATGAGAACACAAAGAGGAAAATCTCTGCACAAAGCTGGCTGCTTACTTTTTTAAAAAAGTCAGATTAATAATAATGTTGTTTATTTAATACTTATCACTATGATTTTCTACAAATAGTTGCCTTTCTCTAATCTCTTCTATGCTTATTGACTGGACCCATCAATCCCCAAAACAGTTATACCTTTCTCATAAAATGAATGAAGTATTTGCCTTTAAGATATTTTTCCTCCCATTAAATTTGGTTAAAAAACCTTAATAACATCCACATTGGATTTAGGCACCTGTGTGCCTAAAAATACAGAAAACTTGATTGTGCATATGCCTTGATGGGCTATTTCAGGGCTATGCACGTCTAAAGGTACGCAGTATGAACCGTAAAAGTGCCGGTGAAAAGCCAAGAAGATCTCCACAATTAAAGAGTCATTGGGGGGCTTTCCTGGTGGCGCAGTGGTTGAGAATCTGCCTGCCAATGCAGGGGACACGGGTTCGAGCCCTGGTCTGGGAAGATCCCACATGCCGCGGAGCAACTAGGCCCGTGAGCCACAATCACTGAGCCTGCGCATCTGGAGCCTGTGCTCCACAACAAGAGAGGCCGCAATAGTGAGAGGCCCGCGCACCGCGATGAAGAGTGGCCCCCACTTGCCGCAACTAGAGAGAGCCCTCGCGCAGAAACGAAGACCCAACACAGCCATAAATAAATAAATAAATAAATAAATAATTCCCATTTCAAAAAAAGAGTCGTTGGTAGGAGAGAGATGCTGATATTTGATGAAGTTTCCTCTGGTATACACAGCTTAGCTATGTTAATTCAATGAACCAATTAATTAATGCATATTCTTTGGACATCCACTAGATTCAAGGTACCATCATAGATAAGCTATGAGGGTACACTGCAGTAGGAGACACAGAGCCGCCCTCAAATATTTTACAAGAAGCCTCTTTCCAGAGATGCCCTATGCACAGTCACTCACAATGAACACCATGCGGGGTAGGGATCTGTGTGCTGTGCTGGGGAGGACTGGGGCAGTCAGAGCTCCCGCTCCACACACACACACACACACACACACACACACGCACACGCTCTGGCAGGCCCACAGGGAGCTTCAGCTGGCAGTTGGGACGGAGGCTGGAGCTAGAAGCAGGAAGGAAGACAAGTTGGAAGAAGCTGGATCATTCCTGGCACAGAGAACCAGAGAAGGGATGGAGAAAGAAGGGCAGGAAGGTGCGACAAAGGGAGGCCTCTCGACGGCAATAAGATGCCTTTGCATGCTTAGTCCATTGGACTGATGGAAAGGGGATTAACGAAATAGTATTTGCAGGAGTTTAGAGATCTCTGCAGTCTGAGAGAGAGAGAGAGAGAGACAGACAGACAGACAGACAGACAGAAGAGAGAGAAGAGAGAGGTTTCACATTAACTCCAGGATCTGAGAGCCACTGGACTCAGGAGAAAGCACTTGAGTAGTTACTGACTCTTCACCGTGAACTTGTTTGCCAAAGCTTGCTCTGCTGAGAGAGCTAACCTGTACACAAGTCCCCAGAGCTGCATTTGGTTTGATTTGAGACATGACTTGAGAATCTAGGCTCAGCATCCCTGAAGTCTCACGCCCTGAAGTCACTCTTCTGAGGCACATATGAGATTTCTATCCTAATAAGAAAAGTGAGCTATGCTGCACAGAAGAGTTCCAAGTTCCAGATGTCTGCTGTAAGTTAGGTATCACCATCAACCACTGCTTTCAGGGAGAGTCACAAGCGAAGGTCAGGGGCAGCAGGCCATCCTTTCGTGAAAATTCTCTGGGGCACCAGGACTTTGAGAGGGTGTGGTGGAGACAGTGCCTGTGTCACAGCAAATAGGAAGATGGGTTAGAGGGCTTGGGATCTTTTTGTTTTCTAATAAGCAAAAAGGCTTGAACATAATAGAAGAGGTTAAGAAGAACTCAGAAAGGAACATTTTGCCTATTAAATCTATGCCACAGCCAATTTCACATATTTAATTATCTCACTTCAGTATAATGTGAATGTATTTGTCACCTCCCCAATCGAGCATCTACATTCGCTACATTTGACAGGATGTTTGCAAAAAGTCTTTGTATGTATCCAATTCTTCACAGAGTTTCTAATCTATGGTTCATACCTTGCTGTCCCCAAAGATTCAGGCAACTGTGGTTCATCCCTTCTTGGTTACAAACAGATGGTTTTCACTAGCTCAGAGCTTTGCTATCTCTAGAATGGTTTTTTTTTTTTTTTTTTAAAGTAACTTGCCCTATTCTTTTTTTTTTTTTTTTTTTTTATTTATTTATGGCTGTGTTGGGTCTTCGTTTCTGTGCGAGGGCTTTCTCTAGTTGCGGCAAGTGGGGGCCACTCTTCATCGCGGTGCGCGGGCCTCTCACCATTGCGGCCTCTCTTGTTGCAGAGCACAGGCTCCAGACGCGCAGGCTCAGCAACTGTGGCTCACGGGCCCAGCTGCTCCGCGGCATGTGGGATCTTCCCAGACCAGGGCTCGAACCTGCGTCCCCCGCACTAGCAGGCGGATCCTCAACCACTGCGCCACCAGGGAAGCCCTAGAATGGTTTTTGAAAAGTACAAATCTGTTTCTTACAGGGAAGACACCCAGGAATGATTTCAATATCCATAACAAGTGTGTTGGTAAAAGGGGATGAAAAATTGAACACAAATTTCTTTTCCTTTGCTGTAAACATTGAGCAAGCCCAGAATATTTTCTATAAAAACAGACATTTTATTTAAGAGGCAGTATCATGAATCCCATTTTCTTACCCATAAAATATTGCTTCCAATCACAGTTTAGGGGAGGAAAATATTTGATAATTTGCATTCAACTTAGTCCTATGCCCTAAAAAGTTTAAACAAATCATCAGCATCTCGGACAAAGGCAAGATGACAGTAGTGAGATTTTTTAAATCTCCATAAATCCTTTTGCAAAAATAGAAAGAGCAACTGAAAACAGAAATGGATACTGTATTGATTTCCTACTGCTGTTGCATCAACTGGTCAACACATTTCATGGCTTAAAACAACCCAAGTTTATTATCCTATAATTCTGGGGATCCGAAGTCTGAAAAGATCTTATTTGTCCTAAAATCAAAGTGCTGGCAGGGCTGTATTTCTTTCTGGAGGCTTTAGGGGAGGGTCATTTCCTTCACTTTCTTTAAAGTCTCATCATTTTGTTAGAATACATCTTTATGTTTATCACTTGGGGATTGGTTTTCCTAGCTATCGAGTGTACCTTTCCAATGTGGAGATTCAAACCATCCTTTATTTCAAGAAAATATCCTTGAATTATCCTTTTTAGTATTGTTCCATTCTATCGCCACACATTTTATCTCTTGAAGATTATCACGAAGGGTATGCAATGCCTTCAGCAATGGTTTCATCTCTTGAAGATAAAATACATGGCAACAGAAAGGAATTAATAGTAAAAATTATTAAAATAGTAGGCTAAAAGAAAAATGAATTGATAAATAATAATAATAAGCCATGTACAAATAGTTAAAATCCAAGCAGATGCTAATTATTGGAGATGACCTGGTGGCCCTCAGTTGTCAGAGACAAGGAAGCCCTGAGGGTCAGACGTCTCAAGGTGGAGGCTCCATGAGAAGAGGCCCTTGCAACTGACCTCTATCTCACCTGTGCGGATTTCATCTGCATCTTACACATGTGAAAGTCGTTATTCCAGGGCTACTCAACATGTTTTTCATTACTACTGACACAAGAACATAATCAAGGCAGGAGCTTCCTAACCTAAGAACACCCCAGCCAGGGCACCTTGTACATGGGGCACCTTGTACAGGACACCCAGCTTGAGCTGAGCCAGAGAAAAGCAATGACACAGGTCAGAGCGGTTCTGCTGCATGTCCTGTTACAGATCCTTCTGTCTCCAGACGAGCCCACGGACTACGCCAGATGTTCAAGCCTCACAAGGCCTTCTACCTCACTCTCCCCAGGGCCAGGCCGGATGGCAGTGAGATGCTATCTCTCTGTCTTTCTTTCTCATTCACTTGTCAAGTGTAAGCCTTTTGCATGTTGGTCCCCAAGTAACTGAGAGCAGGAAAGTGGCCAGATGTGTCCCATCCTCTATGGCTCCCTCCCACCTAAGAAACGAGACGCTCTGTAGGTGTCCACGGCAAATACCTGGCAGGGCACTGGGGGCTACAAGTTTGGCAGAGGGAGGAAACTGCTAAGAATACTCTGTCCCCCAAATCTCTTTGTGTTCTCCCTGGACGCCGGCCCACACCACCTCCTGAAAACTCCCCAGAGAGGCCCTGTCACACAGGAAAGCTCCGCTAAGCCAGAGTACGTTTTTGGTACACCTGGAGTTGACAGGCCTCTCTGTCTGAAAGGCCAGCGGGAGGCTCTCTCCCTCTTGGCACCAGCTTCCTCATTTCGGACGCTGCAAAGGCATCTGAGAATAAAGAGTACTCTCCCATGCCGGCCCACGTGTCTTCACTGCAGCTCTTTCTCCTACACACGTGCCTGGGGAGTGTGGGCTCTCAGTGCGGGTCACCCTGCTCCTCTGTCTCTCATTCTCATACCTAAAGGCATGCTAGAGAGATAATTTTTCAATTTTGTTTCGTATTTATTTATTTATTTTGGCTGAACTGGGTCTTAGTTGCGGCACATGGGATCTTTCGTTGCGGCACGCGGGCTTCTTCAGTTGCGGCATGAGTCCTCTTAGCTGCGGCATGCATGCAGGATCTAGCTCCCCGACCAGGGATGGAACCCGGGCCCCCTGCATTGGGAGTGCGGAGTCTTACCCACTGGGCCGCCAGGGGAGTCCCTAGAGAGACGACTGAGAGTGCAGTGTCTGCCAATCTATTGTTCTAGTGACTGACAACAGAAATCTAATTGGAGTCCAAATAAAACCTACTGGCGTTCTGCTCTCCCAACGTTTCATCATGGGAGTCGCTGCACACCCTTAATAATAACCCTCAGTATATTTGCAATCCAAGAAATACTGCATTTGTCACAGTGCTCCGTGACTTCTTTGTTAAAAGTGTAGCCATGGACGTTCTCAAGTGCGTACTTTGCGACTTGAGCAAACTGCCTTTACACAATCACACTGGGGTTTATTGGCCTGAATCCCTTTGCTCTCGGTGCCTCTCCCTACCCCGCAATGGTATGTGGGTTTCACTCCCCTCCCTTTCTCACCAAGAACTGCCCGGCGGGCGCTATTCAGGGCTGCCCTGACCCACCGAGCCTTGCCTACCCTCCTCCTCTCACTCTCTCTGCCTGGCCCCTGGCACCAGCAGCCCCGCCTATGATCCCATTTCTCCACACCCTCCCCCCTCAGAGGCTACCTCGTGAATTCTAGGGTAAGAGGACCACACTAGCTCTCGGACACCCTTCCTGCCCCTGGCGCCAGCGTCCTGGGGAATAAGCTCTGTGGCCACGATGAAGCTGAGGCAGAAAGGAGTTTGTCTTCATACTCTCAGCCAACTTATGGAGGGCTTCCTGGCTCCGAGTGGTCAAAGGATCACTGAGGGTTGATACGAAGGAAAGATGTTACGGAAGAAAGAAGTCCTGCTGGATCCTTTACGAGCGGACAAGGAACTTAGGAAATGTCAAGAACTGATGTGCCCTATCCTCTGGTTTTGGTCTCTGTAAACGGGGAAAGTTGAAATAGTGAGATTTTCTTTTGAGTAACAACATTGTTCACCCCAACTTTCAAAATGTTTCCAGAAGAGCTAAGCCTTATAGGCACGTGGGTATGGGGCCAACCAGCCCCTCTTTCCACCACTAAACAACCAGCTATCACCAGATTCCATGGGGCCAGAGCAAACGTCTATGCTGGTGATACTGGGTGAGTGAAAAGGGGCAATTTCCATGTTGCCTTGTTCCTTGGTCAATGTGCAAAACATACACTTTTACTGCATACTATAAAAATATGTATAAATGGTAGTTTGACTTCCAAATACAGAATATTTAAATCAAACAAATGCAGTTGAATTATTTACTACTTCCATGTGTATTATGGTTTACATACATTTTTACAAACTGACCAGGAACGCAACTTCTATCTATAACTTGTATCCAAAAGAACCACAAAATTACAAATTAATTTCTAAGTAGACTGTTGGGATACAGCTTCTTTGTAAGCTAGTTTTTATTAACTTTCTTTGATTTGCAGTATTTCTCCTATAAAGCAGGAGGAGAGGAGGGGGAGAAGAGGAGGCAGAGGAGGGGGAGGGGGAGGGGAGGGGGAGGGGAAGAAGAAAAGGAAGAAGAAAAAGCAGCAGCAGAATTCCTCCAGCATTGTGCTGAATGGCTTGAGGAGATATTTAGATAACTTGAGCTGTGTGTCTCCATAACAACACCAAGAACAGCATCCCAGTAATAATAAGGATGACTGACTAACGTGCTAATGTGCATGCATAGCAGTCTTCTGGGCAGAAAGATATCCTTGTGAGGGCTGTTAAAGCACTTGAGTCTACACCCCTCCGAATGCCGACAAAACCAACAGACCATGTTTAGAATAATGATGTTCAAAGGCCCTTTACAGAGGAGGCGGAGGAGAGGACTGAAATCTGACTGACCATCTGATTGATCTTACGGCATGCGTGGTCAGACCTAAAGTAAATCCACCCCCTGCTGGAATCCAACTGGATCAAGTTTCTGAAACTTCAAAGCTAAGGATGAAACCCTGGACTTCTAGGACTCACCCAAGTCAGTTGTACTCCATGAGGCCTTTGGGGACCAACCAGCTGGCCATCCCCCTAGTGACACCTGACATCCAAACATCATCCCCATGAGCCCAAATGAGCCCTGCTGTTCTGTGTGCTTGGACTGCTACGAGCTGTGTGCCTATCTTAATAAAGGGAGGTCAAGAACTAAAAGCTACCCAGCAAGAGAAAGGATGCTGTAATAACATCTAGGTTAATTATCCAAATCTCCTGGGATCTACCAATCCCAAAATGCTTCTGTATTAGTCTGCTGCCATAACAAAGCACCACAGACTGGAGGGCTTAAACAACAGAAATGGATTTCACAGCTCTGGAGGCTGGAAGTCTGAGATCAAGGTCTCCGCAGGTTGGCTACCCCAGAGGCCTCTCTCCTTGGTGTGTAGATGGCCGTCTTCTCCCTGTGTCCTCACACGGTGGTCCCTCTGTGTGTGCCTGTATCCTAATCTCTTCTTATAAGGACATGGGTCAGAATGAATTAGGGCCCAACTTAATGACTTCATTTTACCTAATTACCTCCTTAAAGCCCTGTCTCCAAATGCGGTCACATTCTGAGCTCCTAAGTGTTAGGACTTCAATATATGAATTTTGGGGGTGACACAATTCAGCCTAGAACAGCTTCCCAGAAAAAATATCTATATTTCAAGAAACTATAATCATTATATGTGATGGTATGGTCACTTTATTTTTCATTTGACATAATAAAAGAAATTAATAAAGCTAGCCTCCATATTATAATCAGAGTAGAGAATATTCCTAATGTACATTCACATACTTCACTGAATGGAATACTGAAATCCTTGCCAGATTTCCTCTTGTTCTTCGGTGCAATGCAGATTTGCGTTGGGGTTTAAGAAAAATAATAAATTTCCCTTACACATTCTCCAAACTGCCAAAACTTCAACAATATGAAATTCCAAATATCATGTTTTTGGACAAATTAAATTTAGGTAAGAACTACCTTTCAGGATATTTTACTATGAAAATTCCATAAAGCTCTTCCTACAAACACTGTTCTTGACAAACCAATTTACTGCCTATGTTTTAAGTGTCAGCTCATTTCAAGAAAGAGAGAGAGAGACAGTGAAGGAGAGACAGAGACAGAGAGCGGGGAGAGAGAGGGAGAAAGGAGAAAGTGTCAGTTTATAAATCGTACATTGACAAAGAACACTAATATTTAAAGATTTAAGATTAAAGATTCTAAAAGTTAGAAAAAAGAGGAAGATAGGTATTAATTTTTCAAGCGTATAATAAATACAAATTTTATCAGTATGTATTACCAAATATTCTTGCTAAAGAATGTATGAGCATTAAAGACAAATGAAGATTAGACAAAAAGTCATAAAATCATTCCATAGTACAGGCTCAATGAAAAACATGTGAGTTTGGGTCTTTAGTTCCTTTATAATATATCTTAGGTGCACATAATATACTATAACATCTTAATTCAACAAAGAATCATCAAGCACCTGTTAGTTCCAAAACAGTGAGGCTGCTTTGATTTTGAGTGATAAAGGGGGTTAAGAAATGGACTATATTCTCAAATAACTGCCAGTTGTGAGAGGAGATAAACAATGAATACCCACACTGAGGTAGCTGAGGAGAAAATGCATGAAACATGAAACTCCCGTTTCTTCTACAAGTCAGCTCCTACAAGGGCAACTTTCTCTCCTTCTCTTCCTCCTGCCCCATGTGTCACCTACTCTCCACCCCACTGCCTCTGCTGTGAGGTCACCTTGCCCCTTGCCACACACCACCACACTGAGTCACTTCCTGTGTCCCCCGTAGAGTCCCTAGGGCCACCTGGGTCCCCAGGTGGTCCCCTCCGTGCCAGTGCGGAGCAGAGGCAGGCTCCCCAGTGGGAAGGGCAACCCATCTCCTCCCCAACAACGCCTGCCTTTCTACTCAGCCCAGCACCCCCTCCCCTCCTGTTCACATGGGGCGACCTCTAAAGCTGCTGTGTTCCAGAATCTCCAACTGCAAGCAGGGCAAACACCCCCGTGCCTTTGGCTTCCCTTCCTATCAACCTTTGTGCTGCCCTTTCCCACTGCGGGTAACTCCAAAGGAGGGTCAAGATGTGCTACTGCACCATTCAAGCAGCTGTTTCCTTTCTTGCCTCCTATGCCTACCTCAAGTTTTTATGGGGAGAGAATCTTTATTGAAGTCAGGGGTCTCCAAACTAGCCCAAGGAGGATCAAATCCAGGCCCGGCCCTGCTTTTTTATGGCCCAAGAGATAAAGAATATTTTTTTAAAATCTTTTTTTAATGGTTGAAGAAAATCAAAAGCAGATTTGGTGACACATGAAAATTATTTAAATTCAAATTTCAGTCCTAAACAACGTTTCACTGGGACACAGACACACTCAACGGTTTATGCATTAGTCTGTGGAAGATTTTGCGCCAGAATACAGAGCGGAGTGGTTGCAAAGCCTAAAATATCTACTATCTGACACATTACAGAAAAAGTCTGCTGATCCCTGCCTTAAGTCTGACCCTCTACTCTCTCTATTCTAGGACTTAAGTAAGACTTGACGTGCTGGCCGCCCAGCCTTGCTTTTGATATGTAAAGCTGGCTATAAATCCCCCTTCTCCCCAGAAAGCCTGCCTTTCAAGATCGGCTGCTTCACCTCAGGTTCTCAAAAAAAAAAGTGGGCTCTGGGAGTTGGGGGTGAACAATGACCTCATTATTTCTTCTTTCCACTCCTGCTTTAGAAGTCCTTATCGGCATTTTAGATAATGGATGATTCTGGTTCCTTGGAGGGGGGACGCTGTGCCCAAGGACAAGCAAGAGCACAAGAATATTTTTCAAAAACTATCGCCTTCGGTGCAAATACAAATTACACGAGGGAGGGTACGGAGGGACAGGCACCATAAGGGAAGAAGGAGATGGGAATAACTGAGGGACTGAATGAGACCTTGAGGGCTGAGGAGGATGGTGGGGAGTGGAGACGGGGGGAAGGGCACAGCCCGAGAAAACAATGCAAGCAAAAGCCTCAGAACCGGGGCGCTCGGGCCGTTCCTCCAGGAGCCTGGCAGTATTTGCAGACAAGGAGATACTGGAAAGGAGGGAAACACAGTGACCTCTTAAAAGGCAAACGATTACAGTCGCTTGTGTTCTGAGGCAGATGAACCAATGTTGCACCGACTCCAGATACGTACTGTCAATGTGCGAAAGGGGATGCAATACCCCTCGCAACCAAGATGCTTGGATTTAATTGCCTGCAGGCAGAACGTGGGAGAAACCAAGAAAACATGTTCACGTGAATTATATCCTATCTCGTGAACACAAAGAAGGACATAAATGAAAAGGACAATGAATACGCAGCTCAGGGAAAGGGGAATCCGAGCATTTTTTACAGTCTCTTCCTGTCGCATTTTCCCCACATGCTTCACAGTCTGCTCTTTCCAAGTCAGATGCTCTGTGACTCCTTGTGTCTATCAGTCTTGTTTATTTTGGCAGCCCCCTCTAATTCCTGCTTAGTAATATTAGGTATTCGATAAACATCACTGAAATGAACATTCCAAGATATGCAATTCCCAACAAGAAATCTCAAAGGAATGAAAAACGAGTCCATAAATGGTCATGTGACCAAATAAAATAGGAAATCATAGTGAGTCTAGTTTATCCTAATTTATAGAGCAGATGTGTTCCTGAGTTATTGAGTGAAAATAAGTTATATAATGCCTTCACAGAATTCCTTTATAGAACTACATGCATACTCTTGTAGAATACATCTGAGCACCATGACAGAAAGATGGGATTTAAGTTCAAGAAAATATCAGATGTTTTTCTTATTAAATGATCAAATACAAGATGTTGACTTTTCTCATTGAACATGTTTCATAGCCAGGTCCAGTCGTACGGGGGAATGGCACAGCACAGACTCAAGGGCACTGGATCGAGAGTAAGAAATGGACTTAAATCACTTGATCTGTTTGGATTTCAGCTGATGGAGTTCAGGACACACTACTCCAAAATAGGGTACCTTGGTATAGGGAGTATTTCCAGCTGAAGGAATCTGAGGAATGGACTCGCAGAAAACCCTCACTGGACGGTCAGCTCCCTATGGCCAGAAGAAAGGAGCATCTTTACCTGGGAAGACAAAGGCACACATAGAGGAATCCGCAGGCACAGGGCTTGCAAAGGTACCCCCAGTTCACTACACTCAGCTCACCTCTCTTCTATCATCTCTTCCACCATTTTCCAGTCTTCATCAAACCTGGCATAAAAACACTCAGGTTTAACCGTTTCTTCAGGTTTTCATTTCCTTATGAAGGCTCCCATGTCAGGGAAACCTTACACTAAATAAATGTGTATGCTTTTCTATTGTTAGTCTGTCTCTTGTTACATGGATCCCAGTCGATAACTTAAAAGGAAAGAGGAAAAAGATTAGTTTCCTCCCCTACGTGGCACTTTGTCTGCCGAATTTGAAGAGGATGTTTGAAGAGGATGACAGCTAAAATATCTTCTAGTTTTAGAGCCCATGAAATTATTCCATCGGATTCTTAAATATTTAACCCAATTTGCTGAGTGGCCACTACGCAAAACATCATGCCAAGCATGTGACTGGATGCAAGAAGAAATGGTGGAAAGAAATGAAGAGTGGTCCCACCCAGCCTCAGGAAGCTTCCATGCTCTTCGCCCTCGGGCAACAATCCATGGGACAAGGAACTGCTGTTCAGTTCTCTAAACAATGTCCCTAGATCTGGATTTAAGTGAATTATGCCTTTTAATTGTTTTCTTCAGCTTTTGCCTAGATGATTCCATCCTTTCTAGTTGTAACACCCCTAGTAATTTGTGTTTTAATGAAGAGAGTCACACAGAGCCATGAGATTTATTTGCAACGTTTTTTGTTTTTTTGTTTGTTTGTTTGGCTGCGTTGGGTCTTCGTTGCTGCATGCGGGATTTCTCTGGTTGTGGCGAGCAGGGGCTACTCTTCGTTGCGGTGCGCAGGCTTCTCACTGCAGTGGCTTCTCTTGTTGCGGAGCATGGGTTCTAGGTGCGCGGGCTTCAGTAGTTGTGGCTCGAGGGCTCTAGAGTGCAGGCTCAGTAGTTGCGGCGCAAGGGCTTAGTTGCTCCACGGCATGTGGGATCTTCCCGGACCAGGGCTTGAACTCGTGTCCCCTTCAGTAGCAGGCGGATTCTTAACCACTGTACCATCAGGGAAGTCCGCTGCAACGTTTTTATTTCCATAAACGTTATGTTTCCACCATCACATGGCCTGCATTGGTACGGCTCTGTAGTCATCTCCATCAAAGCCACCTCTAGCAAGTGCAGTATCTGTCTCCCGACTTGCCTCCTTCACTTCACTTGGGTCACAAAGCTTCTAACTCAGATACCATGTGAAGCTACACAGTGCTATTCTAACTGGCCTTATTGATTTGCAGGCACTATAATTTCACTCTGTGGAACACGTGCCTTCTTGGATTGGCCATGGCCTCTTTCTTGCTTGTCACTGAGCAAAATCTCAAAGTCACTTAGTTCTTAGACTAGCTTGGCAAGTAATTCCAGTCCCACTTTCCTCTGACTCTAACTTGTACAGGATTTAGCAATGTTCTCTAGCTGGCAGGTTAATTGATGATGGAGTTATTAAATTTATACTTTCAACCCCTCCAGGAAATTCATTACATCCCACTGAACTTTGCCTCTGCTCCTTTTAGCTTTTATGATGCACCCAGGAAAGATAGTTCTAATTTATTATGCATTGCAATATCAAAAAATTTTGGATCTAGAGATATAGTATACTGGAAGTACAAAATCCTCGAATCTTCTTCTTAAAGACCTCCTTGTCTCATTTATCAAATTATCAATTGATAAAAGTTCAAGTGAATACAAGTGTGACTAAAATTACATAATGCATCACATAGGCACTCTCCTCACTATGCATTTATGTCATGCCTTGTATTCCACTTATTTATTTATCTATTTCTTCCTCAGTACTAACAGTAAGAGCCGTTTCTACACTCCAAATTGGATCTGGGAAAATCTCCAGTGGGAGGAGATGTAAAGCGCTGGTGGAGTTGGTAGAGCTGAATTCTGAAACGTACCCACTGGTGGTGGTGGAGTTGTGGAGATGTTCAGTGCATCTTCTTGGTTTCCATATTTGCTCCTCGTGCACTTTGGATGCGCCTAAGATATTTCTTAAGTTATATTTGAAACAGAGGTTAGTTATCAGCTTTCAACGTAGCATCAGTGTAAGCAGCAAGTAACACTACAATTAGCAGCGCGTATTATGTTCTGATCATTAGAATGTTCTCATTTTTCTGCATGCCTTAACCCTGGCCACCAAGAAATGTACCATCAGACATTCTGATCTTACCCTCCATCTACCTCATCCACCTTCACATGCACATACGTGCACCGTTTTGGATTGATAACCTTTTCAGAAGCTTGTATTAGTTAACCACCTCTAACAAGTTATTTATCCACTTGCAAAGTAAAGGGAGAGAAGTACAAGAGGAAGGGAAAGGCTTGTATTCTGCGTGTCTACTACCCACCTAACCTGTTAGGTATTTTACACACGTTTTCTGTCATTAGCTCACATTTATGGCTTAACAGCCAAGAGTTATGAAAAATAAAACACATACATTCTGCATAATTAAATGTGATTCCTGAGCGAAACATGCTTTATCTTCTGAAACCGGCAGCCCGGCTTTGTTCCAGGGATGGACTCCAGTTGTGATTTGCAGGATATATGCTTTCCGGCTGATCGAAAAGCTTGGAGATCAGCCGGGCGGCAAATCTGAAAACAAACCAAGAGTGGGTGTTTGCCAGTGACTTCTTGGAAGGCAAACATCACAGCCCTGAGCTTAATTCGGACACCACAGGCTTAAGCAAAAGTTCTGCCAAAACTAGAGTCAAGCAGAGAATCACAGCGTTGGCAGGAAAACCCAAAGGAATCATTTCCAGGAAGAACAAATTCTAAGGTGGTCCAGGATGCCTGGCAATGCTTTTTACTGTTTTTGAGACAACGTCTTTATTTTTAATCGGATGGGTGTAAACTCCTGGCCAGGAGAATCTGTGTGATGTTAGAGCAATCCAGCCCTCTCACAGGATTTCTAATTCTCCCACCATGTCTCTGAGCACGTACCAGCAATACGACACGCTTTTCTTTCTCCCTCCCTTCCTTCCCTTCCCTTTCCTTTCCTTTCTTCCTTCCTTCCTTCCTTCCTCCCTCCCTCCCTCCCTTCCTCCCTCCCTCCCTCCCTTCCTTCCTCCCTCCCTCCTTCCCTTCCTTCCTTCCTTCTTCTTCTTTTCTGGCCGCACTGCCGCATGCGGGACTTCCCCGACCAGGGATCGAACCCGCACCCCCTGCAGTGGAAGCGCGGAGTCTTAACCACTGGACCGCCAGGGAAGTCTCACAACATGTTTTTCTTTTCCATCCTTTCTGAGAAGCCATTGAGAATGCTGAATGGTTTAGGAGGAACATTCTCATCCAGATGATATTTCTACTTTATTTTCCCTTTAAGTTTTGTGGCTGAAGACACCAGGTCTACTCATTGGCTTATGGTTCCCCAGTAACCTACAGCGTTACTAGCACGGAGTGGATTCTCTCTGCATGTGCATCATTAATTAACCAAGGTTTGTGTTAGGACAAGCTATCATCAAGGAATCAAGACTGCATCTAGAAATGGGGATCCGATACAGAATGAAGGCACAGAGGCTGACCAGAGAGGAGAAGGAAGCAGCGATGCCATCATTCCTCTCTCCCCCTCACCTCAGTCCCTCGTAAGATACAGGCAGCGGCAGAGAGAATACAGGCCAGGTATGTGCAGATTATCCCTGTCATTTCTCCCTGGGTCTTCTATAACCCACATTTTATCCAGGAAAAAAAAGACATATCATGTGGGACAATTTCAGCTCTAAGTCAGGAAGTCTTAACTCCAAAGTGCTTTTATAACGAGGGAAATTATTATTTCATATAACAGGAAATGGAACTGTGGCAGTTCCAAGACTCCCTTCGCCCTTCGGGGCACAGGAGAAGCTACTGCACTTCTCCAGGCCTCACGAAGACTGGCTTACATCCAGGAGAAGACGGTGTACTGCTTTCTAGTAGTCTTCTGCGTTCCCAGAAGTCGCTCTTTGATCTCTTACTGAGTTCTGCTTCCAAGCACCCTCACATGTCATCGGGACGGTGGATGAACCTGGAACATGCCTGCCCTGGCAACATTCCCACCGGGGCGCTGAAGGCTTCCTCCCTTTGTTACGACCGAGCGTGACCTCAGTGGCCACGCCAGCCACTTTTGGGATCTGGCTCTTAAAGCTGTCTCAGTCCCTCCCTCCCCATCCTATCCCAACCCCACCCCTGCCTACAGTCCACCAGACAGTTATCTGTGTGTAGCAAACGTTGGCCCTGTTTTGAGGTTTCCTGTCCTGTCTCTGGTGTTCCTACCGCCCCAAATAAATCAGCTCATTCAAGTGAAATCGAGGTGGGTAGAGAGGACAAAACTTTACCAAGCTTCACCAGAAAGTTCCATTGTATTCTCATTTTGAGCCCCATCAAAATTCCAGTTATATAATACTTTCTAGATATTCTGCACACTACAGACACTCATTCAATGTTGCCTACCTTGTGTCTTTCTAAAACAGAATCCTTCCCTAAATATCATTTTGTGAGTTTCAAAAGAGCTATTCAATGATTTTTTTAGGAAACAGCTCAGAAAGTTGGGATAAGAAAAGCCAACTGAATGCTAAATTGACTGCAATGTCTTTTTATTATTCAAGGACAAATTTAATCATTTTTTAAAAGAGTTCTAACCTTCATTATCTATTAAACCTTTGAAAGCCTTAAACATTATTGTCTTGCTATCAAATGGCATGTACAGGAAAAGAAATTACACTTAGTTTTACTACTCAAGGAATTAGAATTACTATTCAAGTAATAGAATTGCTATTACTATTCATATTAATTTCTTATGAATAAAGTTCTAAAAGAAAAATGTATATATATATTGCTATTTAAAGCAAGGACCATATACTTTTATGACATCTCTAAATTCACACTGAACTCTGCAGCTGGCTACATTCTTTTACACACACTAGCTCTCTGTGAGGCTCTTGCAGTAACACAATGGAAGCATTGCTATTAGCGGTACCTTTTTATGGATGATTTAGCTGAAAGTCCTGTGTGACAATGAACTGACTGAGGATGAAGAGTCTGAAGGTCAACCCAGAACCCAAGACTTCTAATTCAAAATCTCATGCCCTTTCACATAGTATTTTTAAATTAATTTTTAAAGAATTTCTCTTGTGCAAAATATGTGAAAGCAAATTATCTCTGTCATTGGAAATACTGTTTTGTAACTTTCAGGCTCATAAAAAGTCTATTTGGACGAACGATAAAGCACTATGGCTAGTTCACTTACATTCTAATGTTCAAAGTACAATGATGTAACGTAATCATTTTGCATTTGATTTTATTTCCAATCTACTTTACAACCAGTTACCAGTTTTTCCATCCTTGCTATCTGGGTCTTTAAAATCTAGGCTGATATCACCATGTTTGCGTAACTAAAGATACACACGTGAGGCAAGAGAGAGAAAGGTGAGATAGGGAGGTTGTCAGGATAGTACTGTGTGTCCCCTGAGGATAAAACATCCAGCTGACAGAGAACGGCTATTCTGCTATTTCAGGATCCACCACGTTTTTTGTGTTGCCCCAGTGGGACTGGTGGACATAGCATGTTCTCGCATGACCCGTGTGAGAAAGCGGATTGCAGATCCTATTTTGAAGTTTTATCTCAATAGAATGGCCAGGGCCTAAAGGCAAAGGAATGAAACGAAGGAGCTTGTTTTAAATTCCATTCTAGCATCACGCTTGAGGATCTGTCATAATGTCATGGAATCCATAACCAGAGACTCGAAAGTCCCTGCGCACCAACGCTGGAAACGGCTGCGGCCCTTCCCCTGCAGCGTGCCCTCACTCGCGCCACCTGTTACTCTTGAGTGCTGCTTCTGAAGCATCACGCACAGGGGATCTTCATGTTGCATTTAGGCACACTGATCTGTTCCTCTTGACGCTTCCTGGCTGGCTCTTATAGTAGCTTTCAACCAGCCCATCTTTCTTGGACTAGAGTGTATTTGCAATGCCAAGTTCCACTGGTGAGCTGGAATACCCAGTTCGGACTTTTGGACACTGCATTAAGAATCTTGACCCCAAGAAAGATGGCAAAGAATCCACAAAAAGTCATGAAAATACAGACTTTGTTCATTTATCAGAGCATTATTCTGACACGTGCCCTGATCTTCTTTGGTCATAAAAATTATGAAGAAATGAAGCAGTGGTACCTGCATGGACAGTAGGAATTCAGGCTCCAGGTTACCCTACGTGAGGCCATTTCCAAAATGAAGCTAGCTCCTCAGCCTGGCCCAGTTTGTTCCCATCTCTCCGCCTTTGCCCTGAATGCCAGACACTAAGATCCACGACTGCCTCGCAGCTAAACCCATGAATAGTGTCACTGAAAGGGACACAGAACCTCACTTCTCTCAATGTCTGTCCTTCGTCGGCCATCAAATGCCACGTTATGTGCATTCCACATCCTGAGAGCACGCAAATCTTTCTTTTCTTTTCATTTCCACCCAGATCATCCCATGAGCATTTTGAAAAGTGTTTTTCTCAGTGAATACACAGTTTTCTTTTTCTTTTTTTTTTTTTGGATAACAAGAAAGTTTAGAAACTGCTGAGCCACGGGCCCACTTATAGCTAAGCCCTCCTGTTGACCTGTGCTTTAATTTCTGCTTTCCAACTCAGTCCCCTATTGGTAATAGGCTGTACACCCAAATTCCAGGCTGGTTGGTTTGGACAATGACCCACAGGGACTGTTCCTGCTAAGCATTTCCCTCCGTCTCACAGATGGACTCAGTTTCTGCTTTCTCTTGCCTCAATCTTTATGGATTCCCCTAACCTTCAATGGCAACTACTGAAGCTATCAAAAACCTCTTGTTCCCCATGGCCCTACGTCCTAGGTTTATACTCTGTCCTGTCCTAGAATCAGCTAGAAATGGGTGTGATGATGGGGACTCCTCTGGCCTTCTGCCCTTCAGCTCTTCCTCACCTCTACACAGATCCCACTGTCAGCTATATTAGTTATGTTGCAGCCTAGCTATGCATTTCTATTACTCATGTATGTACGTATACACACACGTAAGTATGATAGATATGTATGTATGTGGGTGTGTACACGTGCAGACATATATAGCTATGTATATATTTGTGTGGGTGTGTATGTGTGTATGTATGTATATTTCCCACCTCATTGCTGGGGAGCAAATAAATTTTTAAAGTTGTCTACTTTATTAAGTGCCCTTAGAGAAGGATTAGATAAGCAGATATGGTTTGAAATGAGAGAAAAAAATGTCATCGGTGAACTGGTAAACTCTAGAACCACTGCTCTTTCCAGTCAACTATCAATATTTCAAATGCCCCTATTTTTGCAATATCACTTTATTTTCCAAACAAACATCTACAAAGATCTGTTGATTTTATTTTCAAAACAAATGTTATGAAAGACCTAAACACAAGAAACTGACTCACAAGGACACAAGGACAGGTGTCCTATCAAACAGACACGAAAACCTTGTTAAGGAGAAAAATACAAATAGACGATGCTATACATGATTGTTTTTTATGAGTTTTCAGAAACACTTAGGAAAAAAGTGGGAACCGGGCTTCCCTGGTGGCGCAGTGGTTGAGAATCTGCCTGCCAATGCAGGGGACACGGGTTCGAGCCCTGGTCTGGGAGGATCCCACATGCCGCAGAGCAGCTGGGCCCGTGCGCCACAACTACTGAGCCTGCGCATCTGGAGCCTGTGCTCCGCAACGGGAGAGGCCGCGACAGTGAGAGGCCCGTGCACCGCGATGAAGAGTGGCCCCCGCTTGCCGCAACTAGAGAAAGCCCTCGCACAGAAACGAAGACCCAACACAGCCAAAAATAAATAAATAATTAATTAAAAATAAATAATTAAAAAAAAAAAGTGGGAACCAATGTTGAGTTGTCAACCAACGTCACCAGAGTCAGACGTTCCACAGAATTCCCACGTGGCTGTGCATGCGTGGCGCAAGGAGCAGATTTGGGATCAAATAACCATGAGACGCATGTGAAAACGTGTTAGAGCACGCTTGTTGCAGAGAAGTTAAACAAAGGGGGGGAAAGCCATTTGCAGGAAAAACAAAGGTGGAAACATATGGCAAAGCAGTGTAGTGTTCTCATCAAAGAAGAGAACAGTAAATAAATTACAAAGCAGCGGCAAGGTGGAGGAACAGAAAAAAGGCCCCACAGAAAACAGCATTTCCTTGGAAAGAATTCATTATCTTGAAGGAAATTAAATAGAGGTCTTTGACTTTTAGACCGAAGAATATTTCATATGGAAATGTCAGTTGCAACACAGATAGGAAAAAGGAAAGAAGGTGAATTAGTGTGCCTGCTGTCAGCAACACTTTTCCCTCTGCAGAATTTTTTATTTATATTAAGTACTAAGCTTGTCAACAGTAACAAGATAAGGAGCCAGAATAAATTACTTGGACCCAACAGTTCAGAACAGAGCCGAGGGCGCAGCTAGGTCATGTGTTGGTATGAATCCCACATAAAGATTTGGGGAAGGCGTCCACCCATGAAGACTGAGTTTGATTTTTATTTTTTCCACCAGGGCCCCCACACTACCCTCCAAATGCTGCTAAATGGTGAAATGTATCATAGGCACGCGTTAAATTCTCCTGCACAGGCTTTGGGTAGCACGCTGGCTATGTTCCTCCCTGCAAACGGAAGCCAGCTCTGTCCACCTGAAGGGCTGAGAGGACCACGTGAAGCACTGAGCAGAAAGCAGCAGGAGCGCTTTCTGAGATGGGGAGGTGGCCCGTAAATGTGAACTGCCTTCCCGTTTACCTTTCAGCTTTCTTCTGTAAAGGAAAATGTATTTGACTAAAATTCCTACAGTCCCCTGCTGTAGGGAGCATCTTGGTGAACTACAGAGCAAAAACCTCAGGTCCAGGTGAGCACAGGTCACAAGAAGACATCACCTGGGAAAGACAAGCAGGAGGAGGAGGAGGAGGAGGAGAAGCGGGGGGAGGAGACGGAAAGACGAAGTAGAAGAGAAAGAGGAAATAAGAATATAATAATAATAATAATAAGCAGCTGAAGTATATATATTGGAAAATGCAGTGAAGTAAGTTTGAGTAACTAGATATTATTAAACCCTTATGTTTTTATACCACTTCATGTTTATAAATCATCTTGTAAAATTATGAGATGAGATCAAAAATTATGATATATTTTACAAATGAGGGAACTGTACCTCGGAGGGACACGCCCAGGTCGTACACCAGATGGAAGGCAAAACTGAGATGTCCACTGCAGTCTCAGGAAAGCTAACCTAGTGTGTTTCCACAACGTCATGTCCCTCAGGAATTGGTGAAAGGAGAACTCTCCACGGCCCTCTAAAATACCTGCTTTTTTAAGGAGCTATATAACCCCATTCTAATGAAACTCTACCAACACATACCTAAAGAAAATTACCAGCTCCCTCATTACGGTTTGGGTGAAAGTCACTAATTCACTGACACATAAAAATGGGAAGGTTTTTCTAAAAATAAGTAATTCAATTCTTGAGGCAAAAATTATTGATGTTGATGTTTGTACTTATTGTTCATGAAAGGTCACTTCTTTTCCAGCACAAGGTAGCCCAAGGCTGGATAAGGAGTCAAGTCTTTAAAGTGTATCTGCAGTTGGAAGGACCTTTCAGGAACTGCTTCCTGGCCAGGATGGGCTAGGCAGCTCGCATGGTATTTGGACACAAAGAGGAACAAGATACAATCCAAACTCGGTTTGTAAATAAACAGTGATATACATAAATACGGTTATGTAAATAAGCAGTGATGAGCCAGTGGGTAAATGTAATAATAGTGGATCAAGAAGACAGGAAGGAGGGAGCATCTCTGTCTGCCTCGACCAGGAAGGACACAATTTGAGATGCCAACCCAAAGGAAGGGAGTCTTAGCTGGTCCAAAGAACCGGTGGGGAGATTCCAAACAATCAAGACAGAGGAGGGAGGACCTGCTCAGTGAAGTCAACAGTTTGTGCAAAGGCAGAAGCACAACAAAACTCACGATCCTTGAAAACTGAGCACGTAAGCTGATTGGGCACTTGACACATGGGTGGGTGTCAGTGAAGAAAGACAGTGATGCAGAATCACGGAGGGGGGCAAAAAGAGGGACCCTTCTTATACGTGCCCACCAATGGCTATCCTTGTATTACCGGTAGCTATTATTTACTACTACCTTTTAATTATTTTTATTTAAATTAAAATTTTTATTTATTTTTAAATTTCTATTTCTAATCTGTAATTTGAAGATCAGAGATCAACACTTAAAAAGAGGAAGGAAGAAGGAGGGATGGAAAGAGGAGGGAGAGAGATAGAGAGAGAGAGAGAATGAGAATAACGGATCTTCTATTAACTCCAGATGCTGAATACACAGTTACTGGAGCTTATTGATGGACTAACACAGGGCACATCACCATCACTGAAAAAAAACTATACCAAGCGGAAAAAGACAGGTGTTTCAAGGGTCTTCTATCTTGCTGGGAATACAGGAGACCACACACAATAAGGTCTCATGGCCAAGCCAGTAAAATCATGCCACAGGGCAAAAGCATCACCAAGAAGCATTCCCAAGAACGCACAGGGCAAAGACGGGTGCCAAGGTAGACACCGATGGAAAAGTAGGACACGTGGAATTTGATGAAGGGTGAGGTTGGAGGCCAGGGTCTGTACACAAGGAAGATCGTATCAACAAAAGCTTTGAAGGCAAGTCGCCTATAAGATGTGCACCATCTATACCAGAAGTGATGAGATGCTGACTGGATCACTTTTAAGAGCGTGGAGAAGATGCAGTAGAGGGACACTCTTAGATGCCATGACATTGTGATGACGTGACATTAAGAACTAGCGACAACCAGGGCTGGCGGAGCAAAGTGGCAGGAAATGTTCACATGGATAACTTGAGCAAGTATTTATTACACCAGTAAGTACCAAGGTCTCAGCACTGGGGGTGGTCTTGGAGATACACAGATGAAGGAAACGTGATCTGGTCTATACGGAACTCAGAGTCACAGAGCCACACCAGAAAGAAAGCACAACTCGACGCATGAAGCCACAGAAGAGAGCTCAGAGTGATGAAGCTAGCTTAGCAGGCGACGGCAGAGGAAGCGTTACGTGTGATGGGTGAGGTTTGTAGCGGGCGCCTAGGGTGAGGAGGGAACAAAACAGGCAGAGGAGGGGGAAGCAGGCGGTACAACCGAGGGAACCACGTGTGCGAATAAGGCCTGAACGGGAGAACACGGATGGTGGAACAGGAGCAAACAGCTCTGAAACTGAGCGCACACACACAGAAGCACGGAACGCTGCTGCAAACAGGGCCGGGGTCTGAGACGGCTTAGACCCCACTAGACCTGGCAGAAAGCCAGTGACGGAAGCAAAGTGCTCAGGTCAGAGGCATCGTGGTGATTAAAAGTGCGGGATTTGGGAACATACAGCTCTTTGGTTCAGGCTGGTCCAATTCTCAGCCGTATAACCTTGGGAAAGTTACTGAACGCTGGTAAACTTTAGGTTCCTGATCTCAAAAGGGATACAATAACTGCCCACCTCCTGTCCAGGTTGTTGGGCAGAACACATGACACTGTGATGTCTAGTGTTGAGTGCAATATCTAGCTCGTAGTGGGTACTTAGTAAACTGTTTCTAAAATTATTAAAACGCCACACATTTGCACAGAAAGATGGAAATACGGGTTCCTGTGGATCCTGGAGTAGAAATTCACGTGGAGGTGCCTGGCAGGGTGTAGCGTCCAGGGAGACCCGTGCCAGGACACAGAAAGGCACTGACCCACACGGTTTCACAGCAACCCCAGGGAAAGGCAAGGCATGCAGCCTGGAAGGTACCGGCAGGAAGCATGTTTCTGGATCTAGGACACACAGGTAGATTCATAAAATAACCCAGACACGGGCCTAGAGCCAGAACGTCTGCAAAGAAACTATGCAGTAAACCAAGAGAGAGAACACAGGGTATTTTTAATTTTACAAGAACCAGAGGATTAAACTGCATTTAAAGATAATCAATTAAGGCTCCAACCTCTTAAAATCATCCGACATTCTACACCAAATTGTGACTACTCTACTAGTTTTGTTTTTGTTTTTGTTGACTGTTTTTTTGAGAGCAGTTTTAGGTTCACAGTAAACCTGAGAGGAAGGTACAGCGATTTCATATGTACATTCGGGCCCTGCAGATGTATAGTCTCCTCCATTATCAACCAGAGAGGTGACTGATTTCAATCGATGAACCTACACTGACACGGCATTATCACCCAAATCCATAGTACATTAGCGTTCACTCTTGGTGTTGCATATTCTGTGGGTTTGGACAAGTATCCATCATTATAGTATCATTAAGAGTATTTTCACTGCCCTAAATTTCCTCTGTGCTCTGTTTATTCATCCCTCCCGCTTCACCTCCCCAGCCCCAACCCTTGGCAACCAGTGATCATTTTACTGTAGCCACAGTTTTTCCTTTTCCAGAATGTCCCCTAGGTGGAATCATACAGTGTGTAGCCTTTTCAGATGGGCTTCTTTCACTTAGTGACATGCATTTAAGGTTCTTCCATGTTTCTTCATGTTTGATAGCTCATCTCTTTTTGGCACTGAATAACATTCCACTGCCTGGATACACCACAGTCTGTGTATCCTTTCACCTACTGAAGGGCATCTTGGTTGCATCCGAGTTTTGGCAATTATGAGTACAGCTGCTACAAAGACCCATGTGCAGGTTTTTGTGTGGATGTCTACCTTGGGATAGACACAAGGAGCACACCTGCTGGACTGTACGATGAGAGTATGTTGTTGTGTAAGAAACCACCAAACTGTCTTCTGAACTGGCTGCACCATTTTGCATTCCCACCAGCAATGGAGGAGAGTTCCTGTTGCTCCACTTCCTCATCGACATTTGGTGCTGTCAGTGTTTTGGATTCCCACCATGTTAACGTTGTGTAGTGCTATCTCATTACTGTTTGAATTTGCATTTCCCTGGTGACACATGCTTGTCTGCCATCTGTACTCTACGAGTTTCAACTGACAGAGATTCCTTGAAGTGTAACAGAAATACCTGGATAGATATGAAAGAGAAGCTGTGTGTACAGTCACAACATTTTGCTCTCCTTATGACTTTTGAGTTTAATGGGATTTGCAAGCAGGTGGACCTTCTGCCCAGAGAAGGACAGCAATAAACTCAGACACCAGGCCAGAGAGGGGCTGCAACACCTGCACGGAGTGTGGGCAGCACCCTGATTTGCAGAGGCTATGACTGCTTCTGGACAGTTTGGACAAGGACAAACCAACAGCCCTAGTGAGTCACCAAATACTGCAACAACTTTTATTCGGCTCTATCTGAAATCCTGAACTTAGCAGAACACACAGGTCTATGAAACACAAAAGAATATTCACTATTATTGTGAGGAACAAGTTGCCCAGAAACAGTAAGCCACATCTCTACTAGAATCTTATTAAAAGGCCGAAGAAACAAATTCTTGGGTCTTGCGGTCACTGTAGACTCCCTGTCAAGCCACTTAAAAAATGGATTCTAACGAGTTCTCCACTGTAGAAAGGTATGCGCTTTTGCTATCGCCAGAGCAGCAGGCAGCTATGCTTCTTGAAATTGATTTAGTATACTTATTTCCTCATTACTTTGAAATCTGAAATTGATCATATCAGGGATAGGAGAGTGTAAATTTTATTCAAAAAAAGTTTTATACCTGGAAGTGTAACTCAATTGCTTGTGCAAAAGCCAAAATGTGACTTTTTAGAAAAATCATCTCAGAAATGTCTATTTGGAAAATTAGAACTGGATGTCAGAGCCACCTACTCCTAAAATACATCTTTTTTTTTAGATTAAAAAATATGAAGAACCACCAAAATATAAAAATAATGGAACAAACAATATTCAGATGAAATGTATTAGACAAATATTCTTTCACTGCAGCTTATGCATAACATATTCTTTTTTTAATATTTATTTCATTTATTATTATTATTATTATTATTATTTGGGCTGCATCGGGTCTCAGTTGCTGCACGTAGGATCTTCGCTGCGGCATGCAGGATCTTTCATGATGGCGCCCGGGCTCTTCGTTATGGCGCGTGGGCTTCTCTCTAGTTGTGGCGTGCAGGTTTTCTCTCTCTAGTTGTGGTGCGCAGACTCCAGAGCACGTGGGCTCAGTAGTTGTGATACATGGGCTTAGCTGCCCTGCGGCATGCTGGATCTTAGTTCCCCAGCCAGGGATCGAACCCATGTCCCCTGCATTGGAAGGCGGATTCTTTACCACTGGACCACCAGCGAAGTCCCACGCATAACATATTCTTGTTTTTTTTGTTTGTTTGTTTGTTTGTTTGTTTGTTTTTAACATATTCTTGTTAAAAAATCACATTGCTTGTCCAAGGTTATCATATTTTAAAGTCTCTCCTGTTTTTCGAGAAACAGAAATATATAATCACCATTATGCAAGTCATATTAAAAATTCACTGCTTGTGGTAAATTGTGAAGTGGGTTATTTGAAAGATTTCCTTTCAAGGGGATAGTGGAGGATGGTAGATAATCAAGCCCCGCCCCTTCAAGCAGAAAGACAGAGAAAAGACCTCTGAAGAAAGGCCAGGTGCGGTGGTCAACCCTGCCACCAAGCCCAGGGCTAACTTCAGGGAAATTTTCTGCTACCATCTGGTTTTGGGACAGCAACATAGTTCCAAATCCCTATTAGTTTTCTTAAAATGTTGATGGCTTGGATGTCAGAGGGCTAGCTGTGTGTGGGGTTCCCAGGAGTCGGAAGTTGCCAGTTGGTTCTTACATCATATGCCGGTTTGAGATCCAAAGGAAGAGCTTCATTAATCTTGTAAACAGGTAGAAGCACAGAGCAAAATACCTCAGTGATGTATAGATGATAACAAGATTAAAGGCACTGATTTACCCTTGGAGAAAAATAACCAAAGTGGTCTGTAAACACTATGAATTGTAAAAGTGTAGAACCTGGCATGGTTATAAAACTTCCCTAGTCCCACGATAACTGCATAACTTTATCAACCTGTGCATTAACCTGGTACATCGACAACACTGCTTTTGATTAGTAAGCAAAGCTGGTGTCTTGGGGCCATCAGATGCTTGATGGATAGGCACAACTCAACTCAGCCAGCTGGTTTATGCTCCCTTGAATGCACACAGGAACATCAGTAGCTGCTTGGTATTATAAAAAGCACCTCTCTGTTCAGGAGTCCAACTCCATATACAGCTTTTTTTTTTTTTTTTTTTGCCACGTAGGTGATGCAATGCTCAGAAACCGATACCTTTAGGTAAGAAAAACACATTGAAAGCCTAATGGACTCAGGAAGGCTCAGAGTTCTCTCATTTTGGGGGTGACAACTGAGCTGTCGCAGATGCGCATTCTAAGCAGGTGACAAGGGACTTAGCAATTAACGTTCATTGTTATGAGTGCAGTGATTTTCACCCAGGTAATGAGGCAGAATTTTCTAGGACTTCTTAAAATCGTTTCATCAGGTCATCCTTGGTTGGTCCCATAATCCCACTATTCCAGAAAGTGTATCATGAAGCTCTGGACATTTCCGTGTTGTAAGACATCCCGCACTGATCGGATTAACTCAGAATGGACCCTGATGAGCACGACTGCTCCAGCATCTGTAGTAGAGAGGTGTCAAAACATATGATTAACTTGAGCAAAACCAGATTGTGATAAGCTCTCCCTACCTCCCTCGTTCTTCCAAGCAGGTAGAGTAGGGAGTCGATTCTCTCCAAATACTGAATGAGTTTAAGCTCCTTATTCAGAGGAAATGTCTGGTTTCCACGATGTTTCATTCTGTATTTTCATTTCAGCATGAATATCGCAGCTTACCATGTGTCCTCTCCAAGTGAAATGGAGCAGGATCCTATGGTCCCTTCCCCACCATGTCCTCAGCCTGCCTTTTGTCTGTGGAAACACTTTAGCCAAAGAATAAGTTTAATCACAGAAGTAAGAAAATGCAGAAGCAAAGGAAAACAGTCAAAGGAGACCAAATAATAATAATTTAGTCATTAGGCAAAGTCAAGGACCTTTTAGTTCCTCCTCAAGGGCTACAGATCATATTCTGAGCCACATCCTGTGAGCTGTCTTATAGATACTGAAACCCCCGCCAGGTAGAAGAAGTTAAGTCCATGATGACCAGACTGTAGCCATGACATATAAGCTGCCACAATTCCGAGAACTGGCCTCAAAGAAATGGAAACAAACCGACCCTGGAACTGGAGATTAACTGTACTTAAAACAGTCAAGATGATGCTGGTCAGACCACCAATGACCAATTTCAAGATGACGGTCAGAGCTGACCGTGCTGTTTCTACGTGCAGCCCCCTCCCTCCGCCTATAAAAGCTCTTGCGCACTGATTGTCGTGGGGGGGAGGGTGCGGAGTCAGCTTTTGGACAGAAGTCCACCCTCCTCCCCAGCTGCCAGCATCCAAAATAAAGCAAACTTTCCTTTCCATCAACCTGGCCTCTTTATTGGCTTCTGAGTGGTAAGCAGCCGGACCCCACTTTCGGTTACACAAGGACACAATTCTTGATTGATACTCAAGCTCCTTTTCATTCTGTGGTCAGTTATTAATTCACTCCAGGTTCTCTGTATGTCCAATATGTGTTCATTTCTTTGCTAAGTGCTGGCGATGCAAAGACAAGCACGCCATGGTTTCTGCTCTCCAGTCTAGCACGAGAGAAAGACTTGCAAACAAGTAATTCCAGTACAATGTGCTATGAATCATGATAAAGGAATGTGTGTGGTGCACTCAGAATACAGAGTAGGGACAGCCAGCATGTCTTGGGAGAATCTGGAAAGAGAACTGGAAGCCACTAAATGTCTCTTTTAATTGACCCCCTTCCTCAGACAATGTCTGGGGAAATTTGCTAACCTTTCTTTTTCAAACTAGGTAATAATAACAGTGTGAACTTCTTGGACTCTAAATCCTAACGGTAGGAGTTATACTTTTCTTTTTTGAGTAACAGGGGCCCACTGTTTGCCAAGGAGCCATTTGGGACAGCCAAACACATTTCCAACATCAGGAGTGAGACCACTGCAATTTTGAAATCAAGGAAAGTGTCAGTATATTTTGCAAAGGGTTTTTCTGAGACTTGTAAATGAAGGAATCTCTAATACATCAAAATCAGTGTCTGACTTTCACCTACAATATACGACAAACAAAACTGAATACACTCCAGTCTCCTGGACGACGCACTGGCTCTTCAGGGTACCGTACGATCCCTGGATTCCTCAAGGAGGTAAAGCCATCAATGCTGGGTAATAGGAACATCTACCGCCCTTGGTTTCTCTCTGATGGATGTCAATGGAAACATTCCACTTTCCGAGAGCTGCACTTCTGATTGAGTCATCCCAGAACAATAATTCCAATGATGAGGAGACGTGCTTACTATTGTCACAGAAACACGCCCACATCCATGGATTCATATGTGTACTGAACACAGACTTCCAGCAAAGCCAGACTACTGGCTGAGAAGTACCTTAGTTATTCTGGGGCATGTATATCCTAGGTTATGCGGACCTTAATGCCAAAATCAGATTTGACATTGGCTGAGAAAGTCTCAACCAAGAAGACAGCACCAAGGCCTGTCAGAGCAACTACAGGTCAGATCTCTTGGTCAATGTCAAATTTCCTTTTGGACAGAGGTCTCATAAATGTCGTCATCAGGCATGTCATATCCAGCAGGGTCCACGTTGCCCTGCATGCTGTTAAGAGAACTAGTACTGAGACAGCTGATAAAGCTGTTGATCTGTTTTCTTTATTTTTTTATAAATTTATTTATTTATTTATTTTAAAATTTTTGGCCGTGTTGGGTCTTCATTGCTGTGCGCAGGCTTTCTCTAGTTGCAGAGAGCAGGGACTACTCTTCATTGCGGTGCACGTGCTTTCATTGCGGTGGCTTCTCTTGTCGCGGAGCACGGGCTCTAGGTGCGCGGGCTTCAGTAGTTGTGGCTCGCGGGCTCTAGAGCACAGGCTCAGTAGTTGTGGTACACAGGCTTAGTTGCTCCACGGCACGTGGGATCTTCCCAGACCAGGGCTCAAACCCGTGTCCCCTGCATTGGCAGGCGGATTCTTAACCACTGAACCACCATGGAAGTCTCTCTGTTTTCTAAATTTAATTTCCTAAGTAACAATTGCTAGCATTCATGCGAAGGTGCTTTCAGGAACCGAAACAGTGATGACATGTTCCCTGCATAAATGAATCAGATGAGATGATGAGACCTCGGTATTGCAAAACTTAGGTGGGTCATGTGGAAACACAGCATAGTTCTATTTTTTTTTTTTAATTTATTTATTTATTTTTGGCTGCGCTGGGTCTTCGTTACTGTACGCAGGCTTTCTCTAGTTGTGGCGAGCAGGGGCTACTCTTTGTTGCAGTGCGCGGGCTTCTCATTGCGGTGGCTTCTCTTGTTGCGGAGCACGGGCTAGGCACGCGGGCTTCAGTAGTTGTGGCTCTCGGGCTCAGTAGTTGTGGCGCTTGGGCTCAGTAGTTGTGGCTCGTGGGCTCTAGATTGCAGGCTCAGTAGTTGTGGCGCACGGGCTTAGTTGCTCCGCGGCATGTGGGATCTTCCCAGAGCAGGGATCGAACCCGTGCCCCTGCATTGGCAGGCGGATTCTTAACCACTGCGCCACCAGGGAAGTCCGGATAGTTCTATTTTAAAGAGTTCTTATTATCATAGCAAAACTAAGAAATTCTCTCAGCTTAAGAATGTCAAGAAGCATCCTGCTTACTTACATGGTGTCCAACACAACTGCAAAGCAATCCCTGAAAGCCCAAGGTGGGCATTATACTCAGTTCCCTTTAGAAGGAAAACAGCCTCCCAAAGCCTCAGTTCCTTAACAGCAGGAGATGGTATAATTTATCATCCAAACCAGGACACATGAGAGGGAAAGGGGGTGGGCTTATCAGCTGGGTCAATGGGCAACAGGTGTCAGCTGCAACTGTCCTGGGTAAACAAAAAGTTACCCCAGTTGTCAGAAACAAGCTTGTTGGTTCCGTTCAGTCATTTTTGCCCCTGGCTACACATTAGAATCATCTTCGGAGAAAACACACATACACAAGCATACACCTATACCTACATATGCATACACCTATACCTACATATGCATACACATGTTTACGTGCACAAATACATATGCATATGCATATACATATACTGAGATGTCTAAGCCCTACTCCAGACCAATTAAACAAGATTTCTAAAAATGGAGTGAATCTTGGGCATCGACAATTTTTAAAAGCTCCCCCAAGTGATACAAATAAGCAGCTGGGCTGAGAACCACTGAACTGGACAGTCTCCAAAGCTTTTCCAGATCTCAAATTCTGGGAGTATAATTCCTGAGAATGAAGTTCCCACCCTTGCTATGGTCAAACTTTTAGTCTCCTTTCTAGAACACAGAATATTTCATACCAGTATGATAATAACCAACACGTATTTGTGAAGAGTTTATACTTTACAAACCACTTTCTCAACATCATCTTTTTTTCCCCCTCACATTAACTCCATGAGAAAGTCAGGTTGGTTATTATTATTATTGACTTTCTACAGGTGAGGAAATTGAGGTTTCAAAGATCAAATACACAGGTACCAGGCATCTTATACAAGAAGCATAGGGAATAATCATGCCCACATCTTGATTAGAAACGGCAGCACACAGGAGCAGGTGCCTGGGATTCCTGCCACACGGTCTGAACTCCACTTCTATGATTTATTAGCTTGATAAGCTGGGGCAAGGTATTTAACCTCTGCAAATATCATCTCTAAAATTAAAATAATACCAGTACTCTTGCTCCGTAGCGCTGTGGTAAGTACTGCATAAGATTCTACATGGCAGACCTTAGCCCTGGGTCGAAGAAACAGTAACAACTGTATCGTTGTTGTTGTTCTTGTTACCGTTACTCCTCTTCCTCTTCACCCTCCTTTTACTGCTATAATTATTGCTATTACTACTACTACTGCTAGAAATAATAATAATCATCCCGGCTATAGGCAGAGTCAATGGCCCTGCAAAGAGACAACCTTAATCACAGTAAAACCCTTTGAGCTAATCTTTACCCTCTTCCCACATACTCTGCCCCCAAACCAAAAGGAAACATGAATATTCTTCAGATGAGACACTCTGTGAAATCAGACACCCCCAGCCAGGTAACAGTGTTGAACTCTGGAAGTCTTTGGTGTATACAGCAAACCATCAGACCCTAGACAGATGCTCAGCTGGATTTAGAAACCGGGGTGAGAGTAGCCTTGGAGATGTGCTACGCGAATGTGCCTTCGAGGAAGAACCTATTGGGCTGGCCAGAAAGTTCGTTCGGGGTCTTCTGTAACATCTTACAGAAGACCCCAAACGAACTTTCTGGCCAACCCGATATTTATCAGCTGCAAGGAGAACACTTAGCTGGCAGCCTCCAGTGGCAGACCCCTGGGGTCTGCTCCCCTGTTTAGATGGAAGCCCCACACTTTGGGGGGAAGCCCACAGCTTCCCCATTGGTGGAGTATGGTCATCAGTACGAGGGTCTGGCCATTTCTGCCCAGTGCCTTGCTACTCGAGGGCCATCTTTGCACTAGAGCTGCCGCTGGACCAGGAATGCAACCTGTGGTTCTTCGTCCTCCATCCCTCCTTTCACAGTATCCGATTACACTGTGACGTAGACTTTCTGGTGAAAAATAACACAAAGCACCCCCATACATGTCAAACAACCCTGTCAAGGATGGTGGGGTGGTACCCTACACAACTGAGAAACAATGAAAACAATACAAAATGTTTTGTTCCAAAATTGTATTATTTCATGACTTTCTAAGAGTTTATTTGGAAAGCTCTATGGAGTTATAAAATATGTCTGACTTGTCTCTCTTTCTAATGAAGTGCCTACAACATGAGGCTTAAAAAACAGTGATTATGGATCATGTTCTATTCATGTCATCTTTGTTTTGCAAATTATATTTGTTATGCCACATTAGCTCAAAGATATGAATATTTTAATAATGCCAGATCTATAAATTGCAAGAAAAATGAATTAGAATTTTAAAATGCATTCAGTTCCAAGGAACTGGATTTCTTGAGGATATATTTTTCACCTAGAGAGAAAAGGTATTCTAAATTACTGTGTTTCCATTTGAACCATTTAATTTCATTCTCATTTTGGTAATTCATATTTTTCAACATAATGAAAACATTAAAAACAAGCAAAAGCTAAATGGTAAACTATTTTAAAATATTAGTTGGACCTAGTAATCTAAATATTCTTAATATTAATATTATTATGGTTAAGGATAATAATAATAAAATAGTTACAATGTGACAAAAGGTATTCTATACTCTTTGCATGTATTAATCCATTTGGCTTCAGAAACATTTTACATTTTAAGTATAATCATTATCTTCTTGTACATATTGACAAACATTTTATAGGTTATTTGATCTGGTAAGTTAAATATCTTTAATGTTAATATTGTTAGGGTTGAAGATAATAATTATGCAATAGTTAAACAGTTCTTACTATATAACAACCAAAATTCTAGGCTCCTTACATATATTAACTCATTTAGCCTCATACACATTCTATAATTTAGGTGTAATCATTATCCATGATGTATGAATTAAGGAACTGAAAAACAGAGAGGTTAAGTAACCTCCCCAAGGTCACACAGCTATATGTGGTACACCCTGGATTTGAACCAAACAGTCTGCATGAACCAGGAAAACAAATGCCGACTTACCTAAAGCCACATCGATTAAACTTTCAGTCTGTGAGTGTGTCTGTATGTAAATGCACATGCAAACTGAGTAATTTTAAATCAAACTGATTTGACTTCAACAAATGCATCTAAATTTTAAAATCCAAATGAGTATGGTCTTTGTCAAAGTACTCACCCTGAATATCCGAGGCATGTTCAGTGTGCTCTGGCAGCCGCCTCTCTTGTTCAAATGAGTCTCACCTCGCAGAAGAGCTCCTGCAAGTGATGAAATGAATCAGCAAGCTCCACAAGAAAAGCCAGCTCAGCACTCACACCTGTCTGGTTCTAGGCCAGAACTAGAATTTTCCAGTTGTGCATCAATCATTTTGTCAGACCTCTTGCATAGTCAATTATCAGTAAATAGTCATTAAGTACCTACTGTATGCCGTTCCCTCAGCTAAATCCGAGCTTTTAAAAGGTAAGTATGACTCTACTGAACTAGCAGTATTCACAGAAAAAGAATCCAATTTATATCAAATATTTATCATTTGCCCCTCTACGGGACAGTCAATAAAATACCCTAAACTTTTGAAGACGATTCCAAAAAAAAGAGCTCCCTGCCTTTTCTGTGGCTATGATGCAGTCCTGATAATGCACTTTTTTCCAGTTTTATTGAGATAGAATTGACATACAGCACTGTGTAAGTTTTAAGATGTAGAACATAATGATCTGACTTACACACATCATGAAATGATGACCACAATATGTGTAGTGAAGCTCCATCATCTCATAGAGATACATTAAAGAAAGAGAAAAAATATGTATTTTTTCCTTGTGATGAGAACTCAGGATCTATTCTCTTAAGAATTCCATATATAATGTGCAGCAGTGTTAATTATCTTTATTATGTTGTACATTACATGCCTATCACTTATCTTAGGACTGCAAGTTTGTACCTTTCCACTGCCTTCATCTCATTCCCCCTCTTGCCACCCCCCATCTCATAATCACAAATCTGATTTTTTTTTTTTTTTGCAAGTTAAGTTTTATTTGGGGCGAAATGAGGACTGCATCCCAGGAGACAGTGTTTCAGATAGCTCTGAGAAACTGCTCCGAAGAGGCAAGGGGGGAGCCAGGTTATATAGGAGTTTTGCAACAAAAGGGCAGGTAGTCTGAACGTCATAAGATTATTGTTAATTAAAGGAAAACCAGGTATCTCAAGTTAAAGAATTTAGGGCTTTTCCATGTATGGGAAGATGCAAGAGTCTGGGCTCACTGAAATCCTTCCTTTGATATGCACCTCAGCTATCTGGGGCCAGTATCCTGTGTTTTCACATCCTGAGTTTCCTCAGGGCTCACCGCGGGGAGTGGCTGCAGTCTGATGGCTGCTAGATGGCAGGTATTCTTCCCTTCCTGAGTTCCCTCAGGGCTCACCTGCTCACCTGGCTGCAATCACTGATGACTGTGACATCCTTTGTTTACTGATATGGCAGGAAATATCCGATTTCTCAAATCATCCTCTTGGTCAGGAATTCGAACAATACTTGGGAGACATTTCATGACCAAATTTAGTCCCATGGTGCTGGGAGGCTCTTCCCAGATCAGGAGAAAACTCTTGCTGATATGCCACTCCAGGTGCTAATTTCCGGATTTAGCCCTGTTGATAATTAAAGATTCTCTGGATCCTCTGTCTAATTATGATCCAGGAGACATTTTCCCTTGTTGCTTCTTCCCATACCTAGAATCACACTATTACAATTATTTTATGTTATAAATGTGAGAAGTTTTACTGAGGGCCTGGTTACACACTGGGTACTGTGAGAGACAACAATCTTATAAAACAGACAGGATATAAGCAATGCAGCTAGTAACACTGACAAAGCCATAGTGCAGCAGGGAGACACAAAGCGCAAACAATTTGGAAACAAAGAACAAATTAAAACACTGATTAGTGTAACTAGTTGTAATCCAGTTGCAATAAACCATCAAGTCCACAGGAGAGCCAGCTGGAGAAGCCAAATTCTGGCAGGTCTGAACTCTTTTTCTATGAGTCTGTTTGTTTGTTCTTGAAGTATAATTGACCTTCAACACTATGCTAGTTCCTGTTACACAGTGCGGTGATTTGATACTTCTATACATTTCAAAATGATCACCATGATTAGTCTGGTCACCATCTGTCACCACACGAAGATATTATACAGTTATTGACTCTCTGGTGAATGCACTTTTGAACTCTTTACCCGTACTCTGAAATTCCATTGGCAGGATACAGCTCAGGAGTCATGCTGTTTTTTAACATGTGACCTGACCCCAGGGACGGGGTTAGGCAGGATTCCACATCACTGGTGCCACCTTAATTTAACACTTACACTCCTGTCTTGCAATGGCTGGTGTCATCTTTTCTCCCTCATTAGACTGTAGCCTACCTGCCTCATTCATTATTATATCCACGGGTCTGTGAAAATGCCAACACACAGAGCACTCACAGGTGATACTGCTGAAAAAATACATTCATAGATTAAGGAGACAGTTAATAACCTCTTAACAAGACTGTGTGGAATAAAACACTTACTTCAAAGTATGAGTTCTGATGGGTGTGTTAAAAAATCTATCCTATTACTTTATAGACGGCCTTGTTCTTCGTGCATTTAATACTTCTAGCACTGACACCCATGGCATGTCGTAATTTATAAATTTATTAAGATGCAAGTTCAGACAGCATTGTTAAAGCTGTTGGGAAGACATCATTTAGGTGGTGAAAAAGCCTAGCAAATCATCAAACATCGATATCTAATATAATCTTTCTTCTCTTTATGTCATTCACAAGTGGACACTATTATGCATTAAAATGATGTTCACAAGTCTAGGTTATTGATAAGATGTCTGGAAGCAAGATATGAAAACAGGAGTCTTACATACATTTAATATTAGGTCACTGACTGTATAATCAATTAAGTTATTGGCAGTTACTGGGTTAGATTATCTCATATTGATGGCTTTTTATATAATGCTTCGTACTAAGTTTGAGATAGAAATCTCTAGAAAGTAAATTATACATTACATTTACCTATGTGTGTTGGGAATATACACCATACATATTAATTTTACATGGGTAGTCATTATTTTGTTTCTCTAAATTTGTATTTGTATTTGTTTGTATTCTCTAAATTTTCTATGAAGAATGTTTCTTTAGAAATAAGACAAATATTTTATTTCTTAAAAAACTAAATTCTTGGGCTTCCTTGGTGGCGCAGTGGTTAAGAATCCGCCTGCCAATGCAGGGGACACGGGTTCGAGCCCTGCTCTGGGAAGATCCCACATGCCGCGGAGGAACTAAGCCCGTGCGCCACAACTACTGAGCCTGCGCTCTAGAGCCCATGTGCCACAACTACTGAGCCCATGTGTCACAACTACTGAAGCCCGCGCGCCTAAAGCCTGTGCTCTGCAACAAGAGAAGCCACCGCAATGAGAAGCCCGTGCACTGCAACGGAGAGTAGCCCCCGCTCGCCGCAACTAGAGAAAGCCCGCGCCCAGCAACGAAGACCCAACACAGCCAAAAATAAATAAATTAAAAAAAAAAAACAACTAAACTCTTATAGGAGTAGAAATAACTCACACTTCTTTTGTGAAATAATGATTCCCCCTTGAGTGTGTGTGTGTATATCCATATACAAACATAGTTCAAAAGCATATTTTCATGACCTAGAAGTTATATTAGCAATAGCTCTAATTATGAGAGCTCTTTAATAGGAAATTATACCAGTTAATATAGAAATTATACTTATTTTTAAAATTTAGTTTTCTTCACTAAAAAAAATGAGTTCATAAAGTGGACTCAATAAAGTAATGGCTATTTAGAACCTCAATGAACATTTTAGATACAAATAAACATAGAAACAGTCTAAACAAGTAACATACTCTATAGCCATTTGACTTTTATTCAGGACAGAACCTAATTCATCTACCTTTGAAATCAATCAGTACTCTATAAAGGTGAAGGAGGCAAGAGATGAGAGGGACAAAAATGACCATATTAATCTCAGCTTTCTTTTTTTTTTTTAACATCTTTATTGGAGTATAATTTCTCTACAATGGTGTGTTAGTTTCTGCTTTATAACAAAGTGAATCAGTTATACATATACATATGTCCCCGTATCTCTTCCCTCTTGCATCTTCTTCTTTTGAATGTTTACATATCTGATTTTATATCGGGATTTCAGTCATGTCTCAAGGAAGGCACACAGAGCAGGCGTTCTCTCTGCAGGTGATGTGGGGAATGATAAAGCACAGGCAGCTGGGTCTGAAAGTTGGCTGCCTTCTCTCTGCAGGTGATGTGGGGAATGATAACGCACAGGCAGGGGAGAGCCCGCTGGTTTCTAACTGGACTAGGGCCATGTTAAAGTGAGACCTCCCTGGCTCTCCCAACCCTGGGAATTGGGGCTTCTCTCTGCCATTTACATCCTTCTGGGATCTGCGGTGTCCCACTCGCATCAGCCAGCAGGGGGCAGCCTGGAGACAGTTATAGAAAACAATAAACACGGACCTTGTGAGGAAACCTATTTTCACATATGGGTCAGTTCCATCTGGCATTACGTTTGTGGGATTTTGCACGTCATCTTGCAGGATGCAGGCCCACTCTTCTGAAAGTCACTCAGTAACTAAAGGCAAACATTTCTGAGAATCTGCTGTGCTCAATTGCTACCATCCCTTTAATCGAGTTCCTTGGACAAAATCAAGGATCAGAAGTTGTCTCAACACTTTGAGAGCAGCCAATGAATAACCGGGGGGAAGGGAAACCATAAGATAGTGATAATAGTCTCTCAACAGTGTGCACTAAGACAACCCCCGTTTACTACTTTCCAGTAAAACAGTTAAGGGTACAGCTTTGCCCTCTGACGAACCTGGGTTTCTTTCCTTTGCTCCCTTCTATTTGGCCAGGTAATCTGGGAAAAGTGCCTTAGCATGTGTGAGGCCACTTTCTCTACCTGCTTCAGAGCATTGATTGTGGAGATGGAGATGAAGAACATAACACAATTAGCAAAGGCTCTGGCACACAGTATGGGCTCAGTAACTATTACCTGATTACTATTAATTATGATTATTCTTCATGCACAGGACATTTAATCCAGTGCAAAGGTGCAGCAGAAAGTGTCAGGAGTATCTGTCCAGCCCACGAGCCTCCAGGCCTGGCACCCATCCCTCACCATTCCTCACTGCTTGGACCAGGGATGGATCCTGATACACATTTGGCCAATCATATATTCTCTCTACCGGACATGCAGCCTAGAGGGAAAGGGAGGCTATTCTTCGTGCCGTCTGGCTGAACTGAGGGGCTCCCACGTTTGGTCACGTGCACCTTGAGAAGCAGAGAGAGCAGATCTCCTGAGAGGAAGGGAAATAAAAGAGATGCTGCATTAGAATCCACAAGACCCTGGCAATCCACATTTGCAGCAACATGGATGGACCTAGAGATTGTCATACTGAGTGAAGTCAGTCAGACAGAGAAAGACAAATACCCTATGATATCGCTTATATGTGGAATCTAAAGAAACGGTACAAATGAACCTATTTACAAAACAAAACTTGAGTCACAGATGTAGAAAACAAACTTATGGTTACCAGTGGGAAAGGGGGGCGGGTAGGGATAAATTGGAAGATTGGGATTGACATATACACACTACTATATATAAAATAGATAACTGATAAGAACCTACTGTATAGTGCAGGGAACTCTACTCAATACTCTGTAATGACCTATATGGGAAAAGAATCTAAAAAAGAGTGTATATATGTATATGTATAACTGATTCACTTCGCTGTACACCTGAAACTAACACAACATTGTAAATCAACTATACTCCGATAAAAAAATTTTTTAATTAAAATGTTAAAAAAAAAAAAAAAAAGACCCTGGCAATCCAAAGCAGAAGCATGGTTTCTGCAAGCTTTCCCCTTTTTAGTGCCCATCCCCCCTAGACTTCCATCGGTCCTTGGGTTCTGTATTCTAACAAAAATTTTCTTTATCCACATATGATGATTTTTGTTTTTTTCTCTCAGCAACCAAGGGAGTCTTAACTAAGGCAACGAATCTCAAAAACAGAGAATTTTTTTAAAGAGCTCATTATTTTATAAGTAGAACCCAATAATCAAGACAGACTCATTTCAGGTGCAGCAGAAAATTTCTTTTCTCCCCTTTTCCTCCAAGATAATATCTGGGTATACAGGAGAGTATTTCTGAGCAGGGCCAGCTAGACAGGCCCCATGCTCAGAAGGCTCTCACACCTGGTTTACTGCTCTGCTGTCACCATCCTGAAATTCTTAATAATTTTATCTCTGAGCTTGCATTTTACAAGTGAAGTCCGATGGGACAGTAAAGCGTCCACACGAATGAGCAGAGCGGATGCATGCGATGTGCATTTCTGCTTTCCCTTGCCACCGCTCTCTTGCATAGGGCCTGCGGTGCCCATGAACAGGCGCGGAATTCCAGCGGACCCGCAACGTGTGGGAGACACCCAGTCTCACAGCCAGCACAAGGTAAGCACGCCACACCCAGCACTGAGCCGGCAGGGGTGCTGCCAGCCTCAAGAGGGCACGTTATTCATCCCCACCAGAACTTCCTACAAATGTATAAAGAAGGCACAAGGGTACTAAGAAACACAAACGACCAAGAGAGAACCCTATTACTCCCTTTCTCCCTGAGGTCACTTCCCTGTATTGGCCAATCTCTTAACCTGGAAGTGATGACATAGAAGAAAAGTGAAAGAGTAACTCTAGTTGTTTTCCTTGCAGTCCGTGCACATTGGTCAGGTGGAGAATGACCAATGTGGACTGGTCAACAGGCTGTGCAGAATCTTCTAGACCCCCTGATGACCAGGCTGAGGCTTATTTTAGCACTGGCTTTCTATGTAGGCACCTCCGTCGCCCAAACCTGCAACATGGCTCTGGCGTCATGGTGGCCAAATTGAGAACTTCTCAAGAACGGTGGTCCTCAGCCCTGGCTACACCTTAGATTCCCCTGGGAGCTGTGTCTTCCTAATGATAATACTGATGTCCGGGCTCCATCCTACACTCATCAAAAGGAGCAGAATTAAGACACTGTACTGGTGTACCACAGTTCCCAAGGCTATGTCTGCAGAAACAGGCATGGCGTTCATTGTCTACAAACACCATCCCAACATACAAACGTGAGAAGTGGGGGATTAGCACACTGATTTTCTACCTCAACACCCCTCCTTCCCTCACTCAGCTGTGCCAGGGGGTGGGATGGGTTTTCCCCCTTTGCTTAGGCAGGGACTTGCCCTAAATCGTAACCTGAGTCCCCTTCATCCATAGGTAGCCAATCCAAATCAACAGTCCTCGTGCCATCACAGCACCTGATGTGGAGGCCCTAGGCAAAGAGGCTGCACCAAAGCTTTGGGGCATGAACAGTGCCGCCTTGTGTGAACAAACAGAGAAGGGAAGAGACCCCCAAGCAGAAGACGCGAGAACTCCCATGTTTAACGGTTTGCTGCAGAACGAGCCTCTAAAGATCCTGGGGTGACGGTGCAGCTGGACAGGATCACTGCTGCCTTCACTTCTCAGTGTCTTTATGACAACGATCGCTGTGAACGCCCCGTGAGTGGACATCTGCTTTTGAACATCTGGCACCGGGGGGACAGTAGAGCAAAGCAGTCAAGGAATGAATCCTGGCTGAGCCAACGATCAAGCGTGCGATCTCGACAAAGTCACTTTGTCTCTTTGCGCCTCATTCAGCCATCGTCGCCATGTGAGCGCCACTGTCAGTCGCCCCACAGAGTTCTTAGGGACGCTGAATGTGCGTTGGCACGGGCAAGGCCCCTGGAGGAGACAAACAGCAAAGACCACACAAGCGCGCGTTCAACAAGCAGCAGCGAATGCAAATTTGGCGTTGCTCCACGCCTTTGAGCACAGAAATAGAAACCAAATAAAAAGCACGCCCAGACAGCCTTTGCACTGCAGAAAGTATCACAGACACTTGCCACTCAAACATAGAAAGTACAGAAAAAAAAAAAAAAAAGGCATAAGTCAAATGTCAAGAAAAACGCGTAACTAATAGAAATGCCTATGATTTCAACAATTATGCGTCAACATCTGATGAAAATACACCTCGGGTGGGTGGCCCATACAAGTGGGGTCACTGAAATGAAGTCTACATGGTTACGAGATCCTTCTCACTCAATATTAAGCAAAAATGTTATTTTAGTTTCTTTGCTAACTGAAGGAAAATAACCTTTATACTTGTCTGTGTTCACAGAATGCTGAAATGAAGCTAACTTATATTTTAAATATTATCTTGTGAATGCTTCCGTACCCTACAGAATCCAAATTTTTTCTATAATACAACTGGGAAAATGGGGTCATGTTGGTGATGAGCTGATTTCCTAAAATTTGGAGTATATGAAAAAAGTAAACTAAAAATAAAATTTGGAGTATACGTGCATGAAAAAACAGGAAAATTAAATTTCAGAATTACAAAGACCTTTTGGAGACCCTTGACCTTACAATTTTACTTTTACAGCTGCTTTTTAAGTGCAATGTGGCCATGCAGCTACTCCAAGGACTCTGTTAAGAAAAGTTCACTTTCTGAAAATGGCCCTTCAAAAGCATGCTAAGAGTGCAGTCCTGATCCCTCAAGGTGAGAGAGTGAATAATATATGGGAAAGAAAGTCTGGTGCTTAAAATGACAGCTTAAATAGGGCTCTCTGGCTTCCATGTGGGAATTTAGAAATACAAAACTAATGTTAGGCTGGAGGTAGACTTCCCCAAGCAAGGAATGCTGTTGAAATGACTTTGAACTTGCCATCTGTTTTATTCACAGAGAATAAATTTTGTGTGTTCATTATTTTAAATATCTCTGCCTACTGGGAAATAGCCCAGTTCATCAGAACTTGGGATTTTTTTTCCCCCAGGAAAAACTGAATCAGTCCATATGATTCAACAAATACGTCTCCATAATACTACAACATTCTAACAGTCACTACTCTGCTGCTACTTTTCTGAGAATGCAAGCCCTAACAGAAGATTCTGAAATTACAGCTGTCTTTTCCATGTCAGCCTGGGTCCTTTCAAAATTTCACTTTGACCTCCATTTCAGACTTCTAACCCATTTTACCCATTCGTTTTGTAGCTTTGTGAATAGGGAATGTATCTGTGTATAGTTTGCTATAACACATCACTTTTGCCTTAGAAATTCTGTGAAGATGTTGTAAAGAATGATTTTGAAAGTTTATGTTAGCGGTATATTTCTCATGGTTTTAAAATCAAATATGAAATACATTAGTGGACACTCACCAAATGGTGACTCTACTCTTTTCCCAAATGCTCAGAAGTAAGGGATGACGGGAGGACCTCTGAGATCACTCCCCGCTCTACAAAATGCTTTTGGTAGAAGGGCATTGTCATTATTGTCACAGCTGTTAAAAACAAACATTTATTTAGCATCTACTTCTCTGACCCTATGTGTAGGATAAGATCCTTGGTAGCACTCCAAGAACCACAGCTCCCTACATGGAAATTTATCACAGGGAAACATTTGCATCCATTTACACCGATTTGGTGAGCAACAGTCTTGTACCATCTCTAATATCCAAAATAGCTCATATAATTCAAAAGAGGCAAACAAAACTATTGATTAAGTCAATGGTGAACATTTATGCCAAGCAGCATGTACTGTTCATCTAAACATACCTAAAATCGCAACCAACTTTTCAATGCCCCAAACGTCACAGTCGTGTTCTTATTTGTTTGGGGAAATACTCGCCAGATGAATACTTATCACGAAGTTTTATATATCAAAAAGACTAAATTTCCCTGTCTTATGTAGAGATTATAGCTGCATTTTTGCTTGTTTAACTCAACAAATATTTATCAGGTACTGCAGTGGATGTTGTTGGTTTAGGCCTGCCCAGCTGACTCCACCTGGACTTGGCAATGCTTCCCCTCATTCTGTCCATCGTCTGCAGGACTCGCTCCCCCGTTCATGGGCTCACATCACTGTATCACCATTTGCTGTCCACGCTGACTCTTCCAGGGACACGCATGCGACAAAAACAGAACCAGCAGGAGTCTTTTTCTAAGTTTGAGAGGTGGGTAGTGGAAGAACTTTTCCACTGATATGCTGAGAGTCTGTGAGGCTGCCAGCAGCCTCCTGGGGATGTCCGGACTGCAGAGTGAAACTAAGATGAGAAAAACAGGAAATGGCACAAGGGTGGCCCTCCAGCACCCACTGCATGCTTGATCCAGCCATCTCTACAGTTAGTCCTACCTCTAAACCTCCCCATATTTGATATTTATCCATTTTGGCTGAGCTGGGTCTTAGCTGCGGCACTCGGGATCTTCGTTGCGGTATGTGCAGCATGCAAACTCTTAGTTGCGGCATGTAAGTGGGATCTAGTTCCCCGACCAGGGATCGAACCCAGTCCCCCTGCACTGGGAGCATGGAGTCTTAACCACTGGACCACGAGGAAAGTCCCTAAACCTCCCGATATTTGAACTAGCACATTCTTTTTGCTTAAGCCAGTTAGATATCTGAAACATATAAACTAAAGATTCCCAACTCTTATAAACATTTAGCTACCTTTTAGATGCCGGCAAAAGCCAAGAAATAGGGACTTCCCTGGTGGCCCAGTGGTTAAGAATCCGCCTGCCAATGCAGGGGGCACGGGTTCGAGCCCTGGTCCGGGAAGATTCCATGTGCCGTGGAGCAACTAAGCCCATGCGCCACAACTACGGAGCCTGCGCTCTAGACCCCGTGAGCCACAACTACCGAGCCCGCGAGCCACAACTACTGAAGCCCGCGCGCCTAGAGCCCGTGCTCCGCAACGAGAAGCCACTGCAATGAGAAGCCCGTGCACCGCAACGAAGAGTAGCCCCTGCTTGCCGCAACTAGAGAAAGACCGCGCGCAGCAACGAAGACCCAACGCAGCCATAAACAAACAAATAAATAAATAAATAAAATCCAAGAAGTACAAGATGGTCCCTGCTCCAAATCAACTCTGAACATAGAAGACGGAGGCAACCGCATTTCTAACCAAAATGAAAGGTGAAAAATACTACCGCAATGCCTCAAGCATGGTAACAAAGAGAAGGGTGTGGTTAATATTGACAGAAGGTGTTTGAATTTAATCCAAAAGGACATACTGAGACAACAGTTTTTTAGGCCCAGAAGAATAAGTAGAACTTAATAGAGTAGAAAAATGTGAAAGTACATTCCAGTAAGAAAAAACAGTGAACTAAAAATGGACAGTTTATCCACTAAGATTTTTTTTTTTAATTTTCTAATGCCTACTCCAGTCCTTGTCATATATTAGACACTGAAGTTTATTTAAAGAGTGAACAAAGGCATGAATACAATTGATTAGATACATGATTTATCTGGAGTTAGGACCCTGGTCAATGACATGACCCCCTTCTATAACACTGTTCCTAATGGAAATTATGTTCTCTTTACAATAACTTACTTTATGACACAGCTTCCAGGAAAAGGAGTAATCCGAGTGACTTACTGCTGTAATTGATAAATGCAGAAAGGGTAGCCTGAGTTAACTGCTTTTTTTTCTTCTTTTCCAGATGCAAACAAGTTTCCTAAATGCTATAAATTTATACATCACATTTATTAAACACTTTTACCACTTTTTAGTAAAATTATAAATGCCTAAATATGAAGACCAATTACAAATTCTGACCGAAGAAAGGACTGAAGGAATAACAAGTTTCTGAGACCCGTCAAGGGCCAAAGAGCACAATCCTGGGCACATAATAAGAACTTACTAGCTCACTAATTCATTTCTGAACCACCGTAGGGGAGGAAGGTCTGTGAGCACCGTTGTAACAGTTATATGAGACAATGGGTACAAAGGACTGGCATGGAATGGGCCCTCAAAAGGCATAATTAATAATAAGCTTCCAGCAAGTAGGAGTAGATGCAAAAACAAAATACACCAGAATTCTTATTTTCTCCCTTTGAAATGAGGTGATTAGATAATTGGATGTTTTGGCAATTAGGCTGTTTCTTTCAACGACAGCATCAGTAATGATGAGATCCTGTACTCCAAATTAAAACAGAGTAGTATTTTGGTGAATTTGATGAAGCATACGGCACCGAAGCTGACATTCTGTTTATCACTCAGTGCTATCACCTGTTTGACACTGATATTATTTCCCCAATAATCCCCTCCACTGGAGGATAATTATCTGAAGGGTAAGGAGAAGGACTACTCCCAACCATCTGTACAAACTGTGGACCACAAGCAGCCAGGTCAAGGACAGAGCTGTTTAGCAACAAAGAAAACAGGGCAGAGAGAATACAGATTTTCTTTTACTGGGCTTTTAAAAAATATTTAGGACCCTGTCAGGCATTTGATATCCCACTCCCACCATCACTTCACAACACCGACACCTGGCTACCAAAGATCTAAACCCCTTTTGTATAAAAGATTATCTCTTAAGTATGAACATTTTGAAAGCTTCTCTGCTCTGTCTCACCCTTATGCAGAATATCAACTGCAAGCGGTGTAATTAAGTAATTCTAATACAATAACAGAAACACTCAGAAAGTCTTTCTACCTTGATCTCTCAGTTCAGTGTATATTATACTTGGAACCTTTCACATAGTAAATTAAAACAAAGCTTATACATAAAGGTTACATTTTTTAAATGTTTTTTCTAATAGAAATACCTTGATATTTAGTTTCTATGCCATGTTAAGATGATCTATAGTGTACATTTTCAGATGTCTCCAATCCCAAGTAAATTACACTTCTTAAGGATGCCTAGTTTTGAATTGTTTTCAAATGTCACCAGTCTGGTTACATACATACATTTGCATATATATGTACATATATAACAGAAAATATATTACATATGTAATTCATATACTTTTTGAAAAAAGTATTCTTCCATTTAGAAAAGAGTCACCCAAGGGACTTCCCTGGTGGTCCAGTGGTTAAGACTGCATGCTCCCAATGCAGGGGGCACAGGTTTGATCCCTGGTCTGGGAACTAAGATTCCGCATGCTGCACAGTGCGGCCAAAAAATAAAATGAAAAAATAAATAAATAAACATAATCACCAAAGTACCATCACAGCTCTATGTGAGAAAAGAGTCACTGAGTTTTACTTCAAGTAGTTGGTTATTCTAGCGTTATTTCTAACAGAGAGAAAACAGGTGCAATGGAAAAGGCACTTACATTAGTGAGGTCTGTTTAGCTTGCAAGATTTAGAAACTCGGTTCTAACTCACTTAAGAAAACGAAGAGCAAAGGGCGGGTGCGGTGTGGGAGTGAGCCAGGGATGGTCGCAGTTGCATCCCCAGGCTCAAGAAACGCCATCACACCTACTAGGCCAGCTCCTCTCTCTTTCTCAGCCCCGACTCCCTCTAAACTGCCTTTATTCCCGGGCTGCCCGTCCACACGGTGGCCTCCGCTGACGACCGACGCCTCCTTAGAGAAAACAACAACCTGTGGGGGTGAAGCCTCCTCTGTGGGTTCACGTGGGATGCCCTACTCCACGACTGCAGAACTGCCTTGCTCAGAATTCTACGGTGGTCTCAAAACAAGGGAATGCTTCAACAAGGCACAGAGCGTGTGGTGACCCGAGGTATCACCTTGAGGCCCCTGTGGCAAAGGGCGCTGCTGTGTGTGTCAATGGTGTGGCCACAATCCCCTGAAATTAAAGGCTGTGCATCTAATCTTTAAAGTGCATCGAGTTCAGCGTGCAGGGCTCTGGGAGGGGGTGACAGGGGTGAGGAGTTCGTACACGGAGGGAGGGTACGGGTGTCTCGGGGAACGATGGCATGTGCCCCACAGAGCTGTTCTCCTGTGCTAAGATGCCAAGGTTGGAAAATAAATGCCACCGCATGGACAGTAGACTGGAACACGAGATTACACTCAGACACTTTGCGATAAGGCTCAGTCCTTGCGGCAGAGGTGGGGCAAGAATCCCTTATCCCTCCCTGATCCCGTACCTTTCTCTCTTTAGGAGAATACATGATCAAATCTTGCGGGAGGAAGCTGGGGGTGTGGAAAGCCTTGGGCACCTTGTGTCTGTGCCAGCTGCTCTCGTAGGTACCTCCCAGAGCTAAGGGTTTGCTGCCCCCCAGCTCAGTGTGGACATGCACAGCACCTGTGTGTGGCTTTGTACGAGCACACGATCACGCCTCTGCAATTAACACATCGACTGTCTCCCTACCCTCTAGGCTCTAGATGAGGAAGAACTGAATTCCTGTCAACTTCGTTTTCCCTGAACCAGCACTGTGTTTGTTACACAATGGATGCTTAAATGTTCGATAAATGGCTAGCAAATAAACCAGTTCAAAACTAAATTATGGGGTTTCCCTGGTGGCGCAGTGGTTAAGAATTCGCCTGCCAATGCAGGGGACACGGGTTTGAGCCCTGGTCCGGGAAGATCCCACATGCCACGGGGCAACTAAGCCTGTGCGCCACAACTACTGAGCCTGCGCTCTAGACCCCGTGAGCCACAACTACCGAGCCCGCGAGCCACAACTACCGAGCCCGCGAGCCACAACTACTGAAGCCCGCACGCCTAGAGCCCATGCTCCACAAGAGAAGCCACCGCAATGAGAAGCCCGTGCAACAACGAAGACCCAATGCAGCTAAAAACAAATAAATAAATTTATTTTTTTAAAAAACAACTAAATTACTAAGGAAAATACAGAGGCAAAACCAGGCAAAAGATTTTCTGAAAAATGTCCTGAAAAGGCAATTAAATTACTATATACTCACATCACAAGAGTAACTTACTTAAATCCAACAATCACAACAAATATTTATTAATCACACACTATGTGCCAAGTGCCATGCATGGCGCTGAGATTATAAAGACAAACGTGAATGAATCTGACATTCTTCCTTACCTTAGGAAACGGAACCTTTTAATTAGTTGCATGTGGGTATAACATGGGGTAGAAGGGAGAAAAGAGGAGAGAATTAAAAAAAAAAAAAGGTTTAAATTGTTAAGAATTACATTATGGAGCTCTGTGGACACTTTTCCTGTGACCCTTAAATTTGGCGGGATCTCACTCACCGGCAGGGGTGGTAATAACCGCTGATCTCATCTTTCCTTTAAGCAAAGGATCCCAAAGCCGCGGTATGCATCCTGGTTGCCCCAGCGACAAATTTCTCACCTGTTTTCTGAATCAACCTGCTGCCAGTGTCCCAAAGCAGGAAATAGGTGGCCCTGCCACCACTGCCAATTCTGGCTCTGTGGACCTTGTCGCTCCTTAAATTTTCGATGCCACCACACCACTTTAAACCAGACCACCCCAGGAGTTAGACCGGCGCTTTGCAAACTTTAGGGTGCAGAGCAATGCCTGGGGATTCTGTTAAAATGCAGACTGCTTCAGGAGATCTGAGGCCTGGGATTCTTCCTTCCTAATAAGTTCCCTGGAGGACGCTCTCTTGGGAAGACCACACCCTACCAGAGAGTTAGAAGGCAATGGAAGGACGCAAGAATGAACAGCTTGTCCTTCTATACTTCCTGGATATACACACACTTGCCCTTCCCGTCACGAAATTCGAATGGTAGTGAAGAATTCAGAGTAATGCAGTTGTGCTATGCATAGGCATTAGGGTGTCTGCAAGATCAGCTGTCTCAGAAGTCTACTTACAAGAATAAACACGAGATCTCTTCCTTAGTCGTGACATCCAGGGTTCTTTCTTACAGAAAGTGTGTGGGCCAGAGCCCAGGTCACTAGCACCCCAAATGAGAGAGAAAGAAAAAAGTCCAAGGTAAAGACCATCTGGGGAGCTCCCACCCACTCCCTCTCCTGCTTAAGGTAGAGACACTTGTGTGTTTCGGATTCTCTTCTGTTCTTCAGTGAGAGTAAATTTGTCCTTAAACAAGGGGGCCTGGAGAACCTTCAACCGGAAACTCTGCAATTCCTTAAGGCTTGCTTGTTAGGATTAAATAGGGAAGACATTGCTGAGGGAGAGAAGGAATTGTCAGTCCTTTGAATCCGGGCGGGAATGCGAGCCGAGTGGGCCGCCTTAGAAAGCTGCTTCTCAGATCTACCCAGAGCCAGTGGTGCTACCAGACGACAGACGCCGGTCTGCTGAAGGCCTGCTATGCAGCATGAACGTTACGATTTAGCACCAACTCGGATTTTACCATCCCATTTTGCAGAAGAGTCACCTGGGAAGCTCAGAGAGGTCGCATAACCCACCCAAGGCCACACAGCTTAAGGCGGGCTAAGGGTGTGAACGCTGCCCAAAGCCATAGTGCGGCCTTTCCAACAATGCTTAAGGAAACATCAGAGGTAGGCTTCCAAAAGCTGCGGGGCATTCAATCCCAAGGTAGCCCCTAGGCCCCGCCCTTACAGGGACAGCTGGACCGCCCCGAGGCTGAGGGGGAGGGAAACCACTTCCGGACAACAGCCGCCAAGGCCAAGCACTTCCGGTACACAGCAAACGAGGGTCGTTCGGGTCAGCCGACTTGCAGGTGAGGGCCGGCCCGCAGGTGGCGCATAGGGACGAAAATGCATCCCGAGGTATCCGAAGACAGTATGACTCGAGACGAGAAAGTCTTATCCCTTACCCGCGCTAGGGGACACCAAGGTCAAGCGGCCGAGCGCGCGCCGCCATGTTGAGTCCAGCGGCTTAAGTGGAGCAGGCGGAGCCTCGCGGACGCTCGCGTCGGCGCGATGACGTCACAGACCCGCGCGGGTAGGCCGGCCTCAATCCCTTGTGCGGAAGCTTCCTGGGCGGGCGTGGTCCGGCCCTGATAGGCGGGGCCGGGTTGAGTGACGGCCCTGCCCCGCCTTCCGGTTAAGGGACAGGGGGTGCGGGGCGGGGGGGGTACGATGTTCTACACGGAAGTGCCTCAGGCCTGCGTTGGTAGGGCGGAGCGCGGGGCGGGCGGGGGGCAGGTTCCGGCCCCCCGGAGGTGGCTCCCGGGCGAGCGGGTCCGCGTAGGCATCCCTGGGGGTGTTGCAGCAGCGACCCTCGTCCCGCCACCCCCAGACCGCAGGATGGGGGGGACACTGGGCCTGCGCACGCTGGGTCGGCCCCCCTGGAGACCCATCCCCTTGTCCCCTCTCCAATCTGAAGAAATTAAACCCAAACCGGGGCTCGGCTGCAGCGACTGAGCCTCCTTTCGCACAGGGCCTGGCTCCGCGCATCAGAACGAGGGTTTTCGGTTCCTAAATTCCAGGCCGGGGCCAAGTGCCCAATCTGAAGGTCCCGGTATCCCCGAGAAACCCCTGAGGGCATCCAGGGGGAGCAGTTTTGGCGGCGGGGCGGGGGGCATTGTTTTATACACGTGGTGAAATCGTTCCCCCTGAAGTTTTGTGAAATATAGTTTCATTGTTAGATTTGTTGCAAGTATCAGGTGATGCAGATGTCATTTCTTTGAGCCTCCAGTTGCCCTCGCCAGTCATGACCTCAGTTTGTCTTGAGAAACTTGGCTATGAAATACACAGCATTGTTGAATAATTGAGTATTGCATTATTGAATAATTGAGAGCATCAGGTTAAAAAAACAAAACAACAGCAACAAAAAACGGATGCTCACGATGGAAACGGTGGGGAGCCAAGACATCTGTTTTAAATTCACTGATGCACTCGCAAAGAGCAAATGTGTCTTTCATTTGAAGTTTGCTAACGTCTCTAATGATTTTACCAGTAGCCCACACCCCCAAAAGTATCAAAAGGTCAAGAAAAAAGGACCAAATGCCTTGCCAATTGGAATTTAACCATTTGGTTTTTGCCAAGTAATTAAAAAGTAGGTTGCATAGTCTATGTACTGAACAAATATAGACTGTTGTAATTTTTTTTTAATTAATATGATTGTAGTGGGTCAAGGTGAGAGAGGGAAAAGTTTCCTTGAAAGCTTTGGGTGTTTAATTAGACTTTAATTGAAAAGATTATGCTTAGAACAGAGAATTCTGTATATAAAAGAAAGCCTTGGAATGATGACTAGCATAAGAGTACACAGCATGTGGAACAAACTATACCAACTTACGGGCATTTTTGGGTTTTGTGTCACCAATTTCACAGCTGGAATGAAGCACATCAACTTGTCGTTTGCAGCGTGTGGGTTTCTGGGCATTTACCACTTGGGGGTAGCATCCGCACTTTGCAAACACGGCAAAAAGCTCCTGAAGAATGTCAAGGCCTTTGCCGGGGCTTCTGCAGGATCCTTGGTTGCTTCTGTCCTGCTAACAGCGCCACAAAAAATAGAGGTAATTAAGTACTAACTAGGCTGTGTTTCTCATGCAGAAATTACGCCCAAACAACGAAGATGATGGTTAACTATATACTAAGTTAACTGCAGAGAAATAATCCTTTGCCTGGGAAACAGAAAAGGTTGACTTTAAAATTTAATCATTCGGGATCTCTGCTTTCCATTTGGAAAAGATTATTTTGAGTGACAACAAGACAAGGAAATAAAATGCCTTCTTTTACTCTAGAGTGTTTATTTAGTCTTAAGATTCCAGCTTTGTTTCTTTCAAGCAAAGGATATTTCTCCATTAACTGATCATGAGAAGAGAACAGAGCCTGTTCTCAAGGCCTTGAACGTGTGGCTGATAAGTCTTTGCTTGCTCCTGTTTACAGACAGGCATATAAACTAAAATGTTGGCCTGTAATCTTTTTTTTTTTTAATTTTTATTTAGTTTTGGCTGCGTTGGGTCTTCGTTGCTGCACGCGGGTTTTCTCTAGTTGCAGCGAGCGGGGGCTACTCTTTGTTGCGGTGCACGGGCTTTTCATTGCTGTGGCTTCTCTTGTTGCGGAGCACAGGCTCTAGGCACGCTGGCTTCAGTAGTTGCAGCACGTGGGCTCAGTAGTTGTGGCGCACGGGCTTAGTTGCTCCGCGGCATGTGGGATCTTCCCGGATCAGGGCTCGAACCCGCGTCCCCTGCATTGGCAGGCGGATTCTCAACCACTGTGCCACCGGGGAGGTGCCTGTAATCTCTTTTAAGGGGAATGATATTGGAATTTAATTTGTTTTTCATTCCCACAGTAAGAAGACGCCCTGAATTCCAAGCAGTTTATCTAGAAGTAATAAAAATAAGCATTAAGTATTTCATTTAATATAATCTATGTTTTTAAAGTCTGTTTTCTGCTTCTAGACAGCCATCATGCATTCTCTGTGAGAACTGGCTTCTGCAGGTGGAGAATATTCTATTTGTTAATTACTTACATTCTCTAGCAGCTTGGAATAGTAATCAAATAATGATTAACACTTCCGTGCCCAAGGATGAATTTGTCACATTTAAATGTTGAAATCCACAACATTTTAAACAGAAATCTTGTTTTCAAATCTCTGAGGAGCTGCTTATGGAAGAGAAACTGGACTTTAGACCAGTTATTCAGAAATCCACTGCTCTTTTTCTTTTTTATATACTAGGAAAGTGATGGAAAATTTTAGAGATTGTACAGGATGAGAACCTGAAGTCAGGGAAAGTATGCATGAAGTGTGCAAACTCCCCCCAAAGTGGCAGACTCATGTGCTTTGAATTGCAAGCTCATCTCTCCCAGCTCTTTATTTCCTTTCTGAAGCAGGGGGCTACTAAGGGGTTGTTTACTCCTGTTTAGTGCAGTCTTTCCTTTAGGTGGGAGCAAATCCCGAGCTTTGGAGTTGGGTAGATTTGGTTTCGAATCCTCAGCAGATTTAGAAATATATTAAGTGTGATTTAGAATTAGACTGATTTGGAAATACTGTGATCATATAGCCCCTTCATTGAAATTCTGTGATGTTCAGACATTGAATCCTTTACCTGAATTTGAGACTTTTGATACCGGTCCGATTACCTGTTCTTATTTACATTTTCGATAAACTGGAGATCCAGTCGTATTGTCTCATTGTGTTGGTCAGACCTTGGGGGTAACTCTTTATCGGGCGCTCACGTTGGCAGGTGGGAAATGATTCTCTGAATTCGCCTAGGGCATCCTCGTTTCTCCTTTCTCAAAATCAGTTTTCAGCCATTTGCCTTGAGGTTACTTTACTTCTTTTCTCTTGAGCATTTGACATCTACCCCTGGAAGGATGGCTTTGAGCTTTCTTAGGAAACTGTCTTCTACCTACTCAAGTCCCCGTTAGCTCAGTTCTCCCTGTTGGTATCTAAGTTCTTCGAGCTTCGTGGTGTTGTGACAGAGATGTGAGTAATGAATCCGGTTCCGAGCTGGTGCATGTATAATTAAGAGCACCACCTGACGCTGGTGTACTTTAGGTGGCAGGCAGGTTTAGACTTTGATATGTTACAAGCTCAGCACAGCCAACCTTTCCTCAGCCCTCAGGATTTGCCAGGCATGGCGTTCGACACAGCGAGGAGCTAACTCAGAGATAAGTGCATTCCTTAATAGGTTTCCAGTCTGGCCAGGGGCCGTGTGTGTGTGTGTGTGTGTGTGTGTGTGTGTGTGTGTGTGTAACCAAAAATAATACAAGAAGATAAGCTGGGTGTGCAGTGTGGCTTAGTAGAAAGAGCACACTTTGGGGGGGCCACCCCCACTTCTCACCTAGAAGTCCACAGCGGCTTCTTGACAGGCAGGCCTGCGTCTGCTCCAGCTGCCTACAACCCACCTACCTAAGCATTCAGAGCGATTTCACCCAAACACACATCTGAACCTCTCATCCTGTGACCTCCCCCTCCCACCCCCGGGATCCCTGTTGACTCAGGATGGGGTGCAGATTTCTGTTTTTTTTTTTACTTTTTATTTTATATTGGAGTATAGTTAATTAACAATGTTGTGATAGTTTCAGGTGTACAGCACTTATACATATACATGTATCTATTCTTTTTTAAATGCTTTTCCCATTTAGGTTGTTACATAATATTGAACCGAGCTCCCTGTGCTATACAGTAGGTCCTTGTTGGTTATCCACTTTTTTTTTTTTTTTGGCTGCGTTGGGTCTTCGTTTCTGTGCGAGGGCTTTCTCCAGTTGCGGCAAGCGGGGGCCACTCTTCATCGCGGTGCGCGGGCCTCTCACTGTCGCGGCCTCTCTTGTTGCGGAGCACAGGCTCCAGACGCGCAGGCTCAGTAGTTGTGGCTCACGGGCCTAGTCGCTCCGCGGCATGTGGGATCTTCCCAGACCAGGGCTCGAACCCGTGTCCCCTGCATTGGCAGGCAGATTCTCAACCACTGCGCCACCAGGGAAGCCCTGGTTATCCACTTTAAATATAGTAGTGTGTACATGTCAATCCCAAACTCCCAATTTATCGCTCCCCCCATCCTTCCCCCCGGTAACCATAATTTCATTCTCTAAGTCTGTGAGTCTGTTTCTGTTTTGTAAATAAGTTCATTTGTATCATTTCTTTTTGGATTCCTCATATAAGTGATATCCTATGATATTTGTCTTTCTCTGTCTGACTTACTTCACTCAGTATGACGATCTCTAGGTCTATCCATGTTGCTGCAGATGGCATTATTTCATTCTTTTTAATGGCTGAGTAATATTCCATTGTATATATGTGCCACATCTTCTTTATCCATTCATCTGTCGATGGACATTTAGGCTGTTCCCATGTCCTGGCTGTTGTAAATAGTGCTGCTATGAACATAGGGGTGCATGTATCTTTTCAAAGTATGGTTTTCTCTGGACATATGCCCAGGAGTGGGATTGCAGGATCATATGGTAGCTCTATTTTTAGTGTTTTAAGGAACCTCCATGCTGTTCTCCATAGTGGCTGAGATTTACATTCCCACCAACCGTGCGGGAGGGTTCCCGTCTCTCCTGGGGCACAGATTTCTTAGTAGGACTCCCAGGGCCACGTGGACCTCAGCCCTCTCGTGGCTCACTGAGGTTGCCTTTCTGGTCTCTGCCCCGTCTGGGCCGCTCACACTCTTCTCACTGCTCTCTCTCTGCCTGTTGCCCTCTGCTGCCTCCATCTCCTGCCCAACTCCTGTCTGTGTCTTAGGTCTCAGCCTAGCAAAGTGAAGTTGGAGGTTGATGCCCACTGTATGAGCTCCCAGTTGCTGCTGCAACAGATGACAGTAAACATAGCAGCTCTGAACAACGCACGTTTATTTTCTAACAGTTCTGGAGGTCAGACGTCTGACAAGGTCTCACTGTCTAAAATCAAAGTGTCCGCAGGGCCACGCTCCCTCTGGAGGCTCCGGAGGACAGTGTGTGCCCTGGCCTTTTCCAGGTGCTAGAGGCGTCCTGCGTTCCCTGGCCCTGGCTCCTTCCTTGATCTGTGAAGTCATAAGCATAGCATCTTCACATCTCGCCAACTCTGACCCTCCTGCCCCCCTCTCTCCCTTACAAGGACCCTTGTGATTATACTGGGCTCACTGAGATAATCCAGGAGCGTCTCCTGATCTCACAACCCTTAGCTTAATCGCATCTGGAAAGTCCCTTTTGCTGCATAAGGGTACCGATTCTCAGGTTCCGGGGACTACCCTAACCTTTCGGGGAAGGAGGGGACATGAATCTGCCCCATACACGGCTGCTCTCCTGGCACCCTGCCATCTCCTCACCGAGGGACTCCTGAGTCTCAGGAAGGCAGGGGCTCTGTGTATCTCATGCTCAGCCGTTGAATCCCAGTTCCTAGCCCAACGCCTGGTGCCCAGTAGGATGTTGAATGGAGGAACTAATAAATGAAGGACAGACCTGGGTTTAAATCCTGGCGCTGACACTCAGTTTTGATGACGTAGTGGGAAAGACACTTAACCCTCCAAACGTCAGTTTTCTCACCCGTCTAGTGCGGTGATTATACCCACCTTGCGTTGTTATATAAAGAGGAGGCAACAGAGGCCACACCAGCAGCTCTCGGCACTGGCTGCCTGTTAGCGCCGACCGGGGGGACTTTTATGGAAGACCAGTGCCCCAGCCTAATCTCCAAGGACTCTGATCCGGCAGAGTCATCGCAAGTCCTTCCTCGGTTGGTGGTGGTGGCGTGAATTGTGAGCACTGTTGGAGAGCTGCAGTCTGAACGTTTCCGAGGCCACAGGACTGGGGTGGGTAAGGAGGTTAATTATGCTGGAGAAGCCTGTAGAGAAATGTGCTCAGGTAACGTTAGAACGCCGCCTTCAAGGATTTCCCACAGGTGGGCAACGCCATGTGAGGTGGTTTAAAAAGAAAAAAAAAAAAAAAAAGATTGCAATTGGCAGAACATACAGCTTGCCTGGGGACCGGGAATGGTGGGTGAGGACCGGGCCTCGTGGGGATCCGTGCCTGTGAAGCATCCGACGTCTGGGATTGGCTTCATACGGTCCAGGTGCCTTGTGTGACAGGCACAGGGTTCTGGAACCAGAGTGATAAAGTTTTTGACAAAACATAGGCTCACCTATTAATTTTCTTTTTCAGGAATGTAACGAGTTTACCTACAGTTTTGCCGAAGAAATCCGAAGGCAGACTTTCGGGGCAGTGACACCGGGCTATGATTTCATGGCCCGACTGAGGTACATACAGAGTACATTTCCCCCCAAAGCCTGTGGAGACAGAGGATACTGTGGATACACTGTAGCAAGCTCAGTCAGCATTCTCTCCCCTGAAACGCTTACAAGGCGGTCAGTAATTAAAGGGGAATCATGCAGTGCGTGGCCAGGCCACTCAAGATGGCTCTTCTCTTGCTCTCTGTACATCCTCAGCTCGACCAGTCCTTGCTTCGTCTGCACCCTACTCACACAAACGTGCTTGCCTCCTGCCCCAGCTCGTGAGTGTCCTAACCCTTGGGCCAGAGCGGCTCCACCTGGTAGTTTATTAAAGGGAGACATCTGCCCTCCACCATGGGTGTTAACCTGAAGGGCTGTGAGCTGCTAGTTTCTGTGGTAACAGATGAGCCCACCTGACATCAATTCCCCATATAAATGGCGGCCTCCTTTGCCCCCGGGTAGCGAAGGTGGTTGCTTTGTCCTGTCTGCCGCCTGCCGAACATGATGGGGTGTCTCTCCAGGACTCTTTTGCTTTGGACATGTAAGATCTCCCATCCAGTAAGCCATAGGTGTCGCTGTCACTGTCTCCGGGCTCTTTCTCGGGTCTCCAGTCTGGGCAGCTACAAGGTTTGCAGGCCAGTGGGGCGCAGCCCGACACGCGGGTCCCTTTTTCTTCTTCAGGAGCGGAGTGGAGGCGATTCTCCCTCCCAACGCGCACGAGCTGGCTCACGACCGCCTGCACGTCTCCATCACCAACACCGAGACCAGAGAAAACTGCTTAGTCTCCAGTTTTCCCTCCCGGGAGGACCTCGTTAAGGTAACACGGCCGCATTCCTTGTTGGAGGAAATGAGCAAGTGCTGATATACGTACTTCCACAGACAGCGACCGCGCCCGCGTTCTTTAGATCCAGCATTGCATACCACGCCTGATAGATGGTACATGCCCCATAAATCATGCGTCTGACGGATGCATCCTCCAGTATCCCTCCAAGGCCACCTCCTGGCAGGCGGCTCCCAGAGGCCTCCGGAGTAGCTCAGTGTTTTTTCTCGTGACGTTCCGTGTGCTCACGTTTATCCTGGGATTAAACTTGAGTAGCAATGAACCATTCCTTACATTGATGTAGATAATACTTCTGCAGTTTGTGTAAGACTTTGTCTCAGCACTACCGTATGCAGTCCTTCCACAGTCCTGTAAATCAGGCAGGACAGGTGAGATTACTGTCCTTTTGTCGCTTTTTTAACAGAAGAAGTGGGTGGAAAGATTTTGCGTGACACACCGCAGGGTGTACTGATTGCCAGTGGGAATCCGGGTCTCTTACCTTTTCACTCTAATGTTCCCTTTCCTTTCTTCCATTTTGCGTTGATGCCTTTCTATCCAAACACATGTGAAAGTTGGTTGGGAAATCATTGTCTCTGGGAAATAGTTCAGCTGATTTGCAAATAACAGTGCACTGCTAAGGTAATACATTAAATATTTTAAATTGGAAAGGGTGCACTTCTCTTAGAAAAGCCAGGCTATTTTCTTCTTTTTCCTCTTGTGGGAATCGTAGCAAGCTTCAGGTGATAACAGAGAACGCGTGTTTGGATACAGCAGCAGGCGATGGATTGAGAGAGCTACAAGTTCCACCTGAATTAGATGATAAATGCATTGATTTTTACTATCAAAACTCACTGTTCGAATTTTATGTTTGAATGATATGATTTGAAATACCTAATGAAATGTTGAGCTGACAAGTAAAATTACTTTGTGACTTAAGAGATTAGAATATTTTCACTCCCGTCTCTCACTTATACATTAATAGTCATTCCATCTTAGAAAAATATTTTTCTATAATATTATTATACTCTTGTGTAGACTTAAAAAATAGAAAGAGAGAAGCTGATAATCCATGCCTGAATTGTCACAAATCGTCAATGCCAACACAGATACATCAGGCTTGCAGTGTTTAGAATACCTCTTCTTGTTGGTAAGAGAACAAGGTTGGGAGCAAAAGACTATCATCCTATCATGAAACAAGAGGGGAATTCTACCCACAGTTACTACCTTCTCCTTGAGTCTGGCCGTGGCTACTGTATCTACAGTGGCCGAGCCCCTGATGTTTCCTACATCCCGCCCTGATTTACTTACCACTGTTCCGCATACGTAGTTTACTGCTCTGTTTACTTAGTTTTTGTCTGTCTTCCTTCACGAGAGTGTAAGCTCGGGCTGGGGGGGTAGGAGGGTCCAGGGACTGCTGTTCTGTCCACTGCTGTATTCCCAGCGCCTGGCACAGTGTCATCTCCGTCAACCTGTGCTCCGTGAGTGAATGGGAATGAATAAATCAGTGAACTAAGATGGCATCTATTAAAAGAATGAAGAAGCTGGATCCTTCATGTTCAATGACCTGGACAAAACGTAATTCAGCTCGTTAGTGGCCCAGCTGGGACCACAGTCTGGGCCTCTAACATTCTGCTTGGTAGCCGTGCCCCCCTCCCCCAACGCGAGATAAAATCACCCTCTTAATTCCTTTCATGTGGGAGTGTCGTGAGCTGAATAACGTCCCCCAAAGATGTCCACGCTGTAATCCCCAGGACCTGTGAATACGGCATCTTACATGGCAAAAGGGATTGTATAGATGGGGTGAAGGTGAGGGTCTTGATGGGGAGGTGATCCTGGGTTATCTGGGCCGACCCAAACTAATTTAATCACATGCGTCCTTAAAAATGGAGATGTTTGCTGGTTCTGAGATGCAGGAGCCTTTGTATGAGGAGGGCACTACGGGTGCTCCCCTCGACAGCCAGTGAGGCAGAGGGACCTCAGTCCTACAGCCGATGGAACTGAATGCTGCCAGTATCTGAATGAGCAGGAAACCAAGTCTCCCCTTGAGCCCGCAGGAAGGAATGCAGCCCTGCCAACACCTGGATTTTTTTGCCCAGGTGGATCCGGCCCGTGCTGGATCCCGACCTCCAGACCCTAGGATCATACATTTATTTGTGTTGTTTTAGCCTTTCGATTTGTGGTAACTTGTTATAGCAGCCATAGCAAACTACTGCAGTAAGCAAACAGGACTTTTTTGATTTGCTTTGTTTTGGATAATAAGTACTCAGAGAACTGGTGTAATTACTTGAGTTCATTGAACAGAAGAGAACTAGTTGGCACAAATGTGTAATACCTTGTAAGGAGAATAACTGAATAATTAACATGTATCCTAGGTTATACGAGAAGCACTTTAAATGTTTGGTAGAATGCTCTAACCTTTTGCAGAAACTCAAAGAAAGGAAGGATAGATGGTTCCTTGACAGCAGATGGTGGCTATAAAAATGTATGAAATGTATGCCTGGAATACTCATGAGCGTGTAGTTCAGAAAGTAAGACTGGTGAAGACTGCAGGAGGGAGGGAGAAGAATATGAAGGGAAAATAAAATATCTCCCCCTCCCCCCAACACACACACACGCTGGGCAGTGACATGCTGTGTTCTGATGAAAGAGGCCAGTGGGAGACCGCTGTCTGGGGTGGTGGTTCTGACCGCCTCATTCAGTGTCGGGGGAGAGAAGAAAGGCGCCGGCCACTCCCCCACTTCCTTAGCTACAGACCGGAGGGCGCTGAGTTCCAGAAGCCAAGAGGAGAAGCAGCCCACAGTTTGTAACTGGCGTCTCCTGGGAGCTTTGCCTGCCTGGCTGTGATCCCTCAGCCTTGGGTTTAATGTCTATGATGTGGGAAGTCTGTAGGTGACAGACGGAGATTAAGATTGAAGCCAGAGTAGAGCACGTCAAGGATCAATTGCTAGCCAGGACAGGAATGTGGGAGAGTACTAAATATTGGTGATTTTTAATCAATGCCTCATTTATTCTCTTAATTACTAGATGTTTTTTTTCTTTTTAATGCCAAGCTCTTCATTATCCACAAGCCGACTGCTGCCTTTTATTACACATAGGCTGTCTGTGTACCTGAAAATCCAACTAGAGACCTGTACCTCAGAGTGTCTGTGTCGGTGTCCGTGTGTCTGTGTCTTGTTACACTGTCTTGGATTATCACTTGTTTTTTGTTTTTTTTAACATCTTTATTGGAGTATAATTGCTTTACAATGGTGTGTTAGTTTCTGCTTTATAACAAAGTGAATCAGTTATACATATACATATGTTCCCATATCTCTTCCCTCTTGCGTCTCCCTCCGTCCCACCCTCCCTATCCCACCCCTCTAGGTGGTCACAAAGCACCGAGCTGATCTCCCTGTGCTATGCGGCTGCTTCCCACTAGCTATCTATTTTACGTTTGGTAGTGTATATATGTCCATGACACTCTCTCACTTCGTCCCAGCTTACCCTTCCCCCTCCCCGTGCCCTCAAGTCCATTCTCTACGAGGTCTGCGTCTTTATTCCTGTCCTGCCCCTAGGTTCTTCAGAACCATTTTTTTTTTTTTTAGATTCTGTATATATGTTAGCATACGGTATTTGTTTTTCTCTTTCTGACTTGCTTCACTCTGGATGACAGACTCTAGGTCCATCTACCTCACTACAAATACCTCCATTTCGTTTCTTTTTATGGCTGAGTATTATTCCATTGTATATATGTGCCACATCTTCTTTATGCATTCATCCGATGATGGACACTTAGGTTGCTTCCATGTCCTGGCTATTGTAAATAGAGCTGCAATGAACATTTTAGTACATGACTCTTTTTGAATTATGGTTTTCTCAGGGTATATGCCCAGTAGTGGGATTGCTGGGTCGTATGGTAGTTCTATTTTTAGTTTTTTAAGGAACCTCCATACTGTTCTCCATAGTGGCTGTATCAATTTACATTCCCACCAACAGTGCAAGAGGGTTCCCTTTTCTCCACACCCTCTCCAGCATTTATTGTTTCTAGATTTTTTGATGATGGCCATTCTGACCGGTGTGAGATGATATCTCATTGTAGTTTTGATTTGCATTTCTCTAATGATTAATGATGTTGAGCATTCTTTCATGTGTCTGTTGGCAGTCTGTATATCTTCTTTGGAGAAATGTCTGTTTAGGTCTTCTGCCCATTTTTGGATTGGGTTGTTTGTTTTTTTCTTATTGAGCTGCATGAGCTGCTTGTAAATCTTGGAGATTAATCCTTTGTCAGTTGCTTCATTTGCAAATATTTTCTCCCATTCTGAGGGTTGTCTTTTGGTCTTGTTTATGGTTTCCTTTGCTGTGCAAAAGCTTTTAAGTTTCATTAGGTCCCATTTGTTTATTTGTGTTTTTATTTCCATTTCTCTAGGAGTTGGGTCAAAAAGGATCTTGCTGTGATTTATGTCATAGAGTGTTCTGCCTATGCTTTCCTCTAAGAGTTTGATAGTGTCTGGCCTTACATTTAGGTCTTTAATCCATTTTGAGTTTATTTTTGTCTATGGTGTTAGGGAGTGTTCTAATTTCACACTTTTACATGTACCTGTCCAGTTTTCCCAGCACCACTTATTGAAGAGGCTGTCTTTTCTCCACTGTATATGCTTGCCTCCTTTATCAAAGATAAGGTGACCATGTGTGCGTGGGTTTATCTCTGGGCTTTCTATTCTGTTCCATTGATCTATGTTTCTGTTTTGTGCCAGTACCAAACTGTCTTGATTACTATAGCTTTGTAATATAGTCTGAAGTCAGGGAGCCTGATTCCTCCAGCTCCATTTTTCGTTCTCAAGATTGCTTTGGCTACTCGGGGTCTTTTGTGTTTCCATACAAATTGTGAAATTGTTTGTTCTAGTTCTGTGAAAAATGCCATTGGTAGTTTGATAGGGATTGCATTGAATCTGTAGATTGCTTTGGGTAGTAGAGTCATTTTCACAATGTTGATTCTTCCAATCCAAGAACATGGTATATCTCTCCATCTATTTGTATCATCTTTAATTTCTTTCATCAGTGTCTTATAATTTTCTGCATACAGGTCTTTTGTCTCCTTAGATAGGTTTATTCCTAGATATTTTATTCTTTTTGTTGCAATGGTAAACGGGAGTGTTTTCTTAATTTCACTTTCAGATTTTTCATCATTAGTATATAGGAATGCAAGAGATTTCTGTGCATTAGTTTTGTATCCTGCTACTTTACCATATTCATTGATTAGTTCTAGTAGTTTTCTGGTAGCATCTTTAGGATTCTCTATGTATAGTATCATGTCATCTGCAAACAGTGACAGCTTTACTTCTTCTTTTCCGATTTGGATTCCTTTTATTTCTTTTTCTTCTCCGATTGCTGTGGCTAAAACTTCCAAAACTATGTTGAATAATAGTGGTGAGAGTGGGCAACCTTGTCTTGTTCCTGATCTTAGTGGAAATGGTTTCAGTTTTTCACCATTGAGGACAATGTTGGCTGTGGGTTTGTCATATATGGCCTTTATTATGTTGAGGAAAGTTCCCTCTATGCCTACTTTCTGCAGGGCTTTTATCATAAATGGGTGTTGAATTTTGTCGAAAGCTTTCTCTACATCTATTGAGATGATCATATGGTTTTTCTCCTTCAGTTTGTTAATATGATGTATCACGTTGATTGATTTGTGTATATTGAAGAATCCTTGCATTCCTGGAATAAACCCCACTTGATCATGGTGTATGATCCTTTTAATGTGCTGTTGGATTCTGTTTGCTAGTATTTTGTTGAGGATTTTGCATCTATGTTCATCAGTGATATTGGCCTGTAGTTTTCTTTCTTTGTGACATCTTTGTCTGGTTTTGGTATCAGGGTGATGGTGGCCTCATAGAATGAGTTTGAGAGTGTTCCTCCCTCTGCAATATTTTGGAAGAGTTTGAGAAGGATAGGTGTTAGCTCTTCTCTAAATGTTTGATAGAATTCGCCTGTGAAGCCATCTGGTCCTGGGCTTTTGTTTGTTGGAAGATTTTTAATCACAGTTTCAATTTCAGTGCTTGTGATTGGTCTGTTCATATTTTCTATTTCTTCCTGGTTCAGTCTCGGCAGGTTGTGCATTTCTAAGAATTTGTCCATTTCTTCCAGGTTGTCCATTTTATTGGCATAGAGTTGCTTGTAGTAATCTCTCATGATCTTATGTATTTCTGCAGTGTCAGTTGTTACTTCTCCTCTTTCATTTCTAATTCTATTGATTTGAGTCTTCTCCCTTTTTCTCTTGATGAGTCTGGCTAATGGTTTATCAATTTTGTTTATCTTCCCAAAGAACCAGCTTTTAGTTTTATTGATCTTTGCTATTGTCTCCTTCATTTCTTTTTCATTTATTTCTGATCTGATCTTTATGATTTCTTTCCTTCTGCTAGCTTTGGGGTTTTTTTGCTCTTCTTTCTCTAATTGCTTTAGGTGCAAGGTTAGGTTGTTTATTCGAGATGTTTCTTGTTTCTTGATGTAGGCTTGTATTGCTATATACTTCCCTCTTAGAACTGCTTTTGCTGCATCCCATAGGTTTTGGGTCGTCGTGTCTCCATTGTCATTTGTTTCTAGATATTTTTTGATTTCCCCTTTGATTTCTTCAGTGATCACTTCGTTATTAAGTAGTGTATTGTGTAGCCTCCATGTGTTTGTATTTTTTACAGATCTTTTCCTGTATTTGATATCTAGTCTCATAGCATTGTGGTCAGAAAAGATACTTGATATGATTTCAATTTTCTTAAATTACCAAGCTTGATTTGTGACCCAAGATATGAATCTATCCTGGAGAATGTTCCATGAGCACTTGAGAAAAATGTGTATTTCTGTTGTTTTTGGGTGGAATGTCCTATAAATATCAATTAAGTCCATCTTGTTTAATGTATCATTAAAGCTTGTGTTTCCTTATTTATTTTCATTTTGGATGATCTGTCCCATTGGTGAAAGTGGGGTGTTAAAGGTCCCCTACTATGATTGTGTTGCTGTCGATTTCCTCTTTTATGGCTGTTAGTATTTGCCTTATGTATTGAGGTGCTCCTATGTTGGGTGCATAAATATTACAATTGTTATACCTTCTTCTTGGATTGATCCCTTGATCATTATATAGTGTCCTTCTTTGTCTCTTGTAATAGTCTTTATTTTAAGTCTATTTTGTCTGATATGAGAATTGCTACTCCAGCTTTCTTTTGCTTTCCATTTGCATGGAATATCTTTTTCCATCCCCCTCACTTCAGTCTGTATGTGTCCCTAGGTCTGAAGTGGGTCTCTTGTAGACAGCATATATATGGGTCTTGTTTTTGTATCCATTCAGCCAGTCTGTGTCTTTTGGTGGGAGCATTTAATCCATTACATTCCAGGTAATTATCGATATGTATGTTCCTATCCCATTTTCTTAACATGTTTTGGGTTTGTTATTGTAGGTTGTTTTCCTTCTCTTGTTTCTGCCTAGAGAAGTTTCCTTTAGCATTTGTTGTAAAGCTGGTTTGGTGGTGCTGAACTCTCTCAGCTTTTGCTTGTCTGTAAAGCGTTTAATTTCTCCATCAAATCTGAATGAGATCCTTGCTGGGTAGAGTAATCTTGGTTGTAGGTCTTTTCTCCTTCATGCACTTTAAGTATATCCTGCCACTCCCTTCTGGCTTGCAGAGTTTTCTGCTGAAAGATCAGCTGTTAACCTTATGGGATTCCCTTGTGTGTTATTTGTTGTTTTTCCCTGCTGATTTTAATATGTTTTCTTTATATTTAATTTTTGATAGTTTGATTAATATGTGTTCTTGGCGTGTTTCTCCTTGGGTTTATCCTGTATGGGACTCTCTGTGCTTCCAGGACTTGATTAAACTATTTCCTTTCCCATATTAGGGAAGTTTTCAACTATAATCTCTTCAAATATTTCTCAGTCCCTTTCTTTTTCTCTCTTCTGGGACCCCTATAATTCGAATGTTGGTGCGATTAATGTTGTCCCAGAGGTCTCTGAGACTGTCCTCAGTTCTTTCATTCTTTTTTCTGTATCCTGCTCTGCAGTAGTTATTCCACTATTTATCTTCCAGGTCACTTATTTGTTCTTCTGCCTCAGTTATTCTGCTATTGATCCCTTCTGGAGTATTTTTAATTTCATTTATTGTGTTTTTCATCGTTGCTTGGTTCCTCTTTAGTTCTTCTACGTCCTTGTTAAATGTTTCTTGCATTTTGTCTATTCTATTTCCAAGATTTTGTATCATCTTTACTATCATTATTCTGAATTCTTTTTCAGGTAGACTGCCTATTTCCTCTTCCTTTGTTAGGTCTGGTGTGTTTTGACCCTGCTCCTTCATCTGCTGTGTGTTTTTCTGTCTTCTCATTTTGCTTACCTTACTGTGTTTGGGGTCTCCTTTTCACAGGCTGCAGGTTCGTAGTTCCCGTTGTTTTGGGTATCTGTCCCCCGTGGCTAAGGTTGGTTCAGTGGGTTGTGGTTCAGTGGTTCCTGGTGGAGGGGACTAGTGCCTGTGTTCTGGTGGATGAGGGTGGATCTTGTCTTTCTGGTGGGCATGTCCACGTCTGGTGGTGTGTTTTGGGGTGTCTGTGGCCTTATTATGATTTTAGGCAGCCTCTCTGCTAATGGATGGGGCTGTGTTCCTGTCTTGCTAGTTGTTTGGCATAGGGTGTCCAGCACTGTAGCTTGCTGGTCGTTGAGTGAAGCTGGGTCTTGATATTGAAATGGAGATCTCTGAGAGATTTTTGCCGTTTGGTATTACGTGGAGCTGGGAGGTCTCTTGTGGACCAGTGTCCTGAAGTTGGCTCTCCCACCTCAGAGGCACAGCCCTGATGCCTGGCTGGAGCACCAAGAGCCTTTCATCCACACAGCTCGGAATAAAAGGGAGAAAAAATAGAAAGAGAGAAAGAAAGAGGATAAAATAAAATAAAATAAAATAAAGCTATTATAATAAAAATAAGAAAAAATTATTAAGAAAAAATTATTAAGAAAAAATTTTTAAAAATAAATTTATTAATTTTTTATAATAAAAAATAAAAAAATTATTAAGAAAAAATTTAGGAAAGTTTTTAATTTTTTAAAATAAAAAATAAAAAAAATATTAAGAAAAAAGATTTTTTAATTTTTTAAAATAAATAATAAGGAAAAAATTATTAAGAAAAAATTTATTAAGAAAAAAAATTTTTTAAGTAAAAAAAAAACAAAAACGGACAGACCGAACCCTAGGACAAATGGTGAAAGCAAAGCCATGCAGACAAAATCTCACCCAGACGTGTACACATATACACTCACAAAAAAAGGAAAAGGGGAAAAATTAATATATCCTGCTCCCAAGTCCACCCTCCTGAATTGGGATGATTCGTTGTCTATTCAGGTATTCAACAGATGCAGGTACATCAGGTTGTTTGTGGAGCTTTAATCCGCTGCTTCTGAGGCTGCTGGGAGAAATTTCCCTTTCTCTTCTTTGTTCGCACAGCTCCCGGGGTTCAGCTTTGGATTTGGCCCCGTCTCTGCGTGTAGGTCGCTGAGGGCGTCTGTCCTTCGCTCACACAGGACGGGGTTAAAGGAGCAGCTGCTTCGGGGGCTCTGGCTCACTCAGGCCGGGGGGAGGGAGGGGTACGGATGTGGGGCGAGCCTGCCGCAGCAGAGGCCGGCGTGACGTTGCACCAGCCTGAGGCACCGTGCGTTCTCCCGGGGGAGTTGTCCCCGGATCACGGGAGCCTGGCAGTGGCGGGCTGCACAGGCTCCCGGGAGGGGCGGTGTGGATAGTGACCTGTGCTCGCGCACAGGCTTTTTGGTGGCGGCAGCAGCAGTCTTAGCATCTCATGCCCGTCTCTGGGGTCCGCGCTGATAGCCGCGGCTCGTGCCCATCTCTTGAGCTCGTTTAGGCGGCGCTCTGAATCCCCTCTCCTTGCGCACCGCGAAACAAAGAGGCAAGAAAAAGTCTCTTGCCTCTTTGGCAGCTGCAGACTTTTTCCTATCACTTGTTTTTTGTGCATCTCCCAGTGTTCCTATTTAGGTCTGTCATTCCCTGATGGTGTCCTCTGAGGCTAATTATGTTTGAGCCTCAGTTTTCTCAACTGTGAAATGGAGATGAAAGCTAATTGGTGTTACCATGGCGAGTAAAGTGAAAAAATCATGTAAAAATGTGCTTGAAATAGTCAAGTCCTATAAGCTTGTTAATTACAGTCAATATTTAGTAAATAATGAACAAATAAGATAATAAGCCACACACGTCACTGGTCAGCATCCCTGTGTGAGTCTGTCATGAAATTTTAAGGTCCCTGCTTTCTTTTTGCAGACTGGGTAGGCTTCACCCTTTCTTAAACATTTTCTTCTTTTACCCCTTATCTTTGTTCATGAGCAGTGTGCTCACTTACGTCTATAAAATCTCGGGAAATGGATTACGACCAAGTTTTGCTGCCTTTAGGCATCTGATTTTATACCTCTTCAACCATTGACCTGGTGTACATTCACCAATGTGCTTTTGTGTGATGATTCATGCTTAAATTATATTAACTTCACTTTTGGTGGCATGAAAAAATTATTCTTTCATCTGATAACTGCAATGATAGTTGATTATTTTCTGAGAACCTCTTTGGACCAATTATGTGGTCCAAAGACTCATTTTATTTGGGATTGGATTTCCATAGTATTTGGGATCTTATGTCCATGGTGATTTAATTCAGTGCTATGGTCTGAATGTTTGTGTCCCCCCCAGATTCCTGTGTTGAAATCCTAACCCCCAGTATGATGGTACTTGGAGGCAGGGGTCTGTGGGAAGTGATTAGGTCATGCGGGTGGAGCCCTCATGAATGAGATTAGTGCCCTTGTAAAAGAGACCCCAGAGAGCTCCCTCACCTCTTCCACCATGTGAGGACATAGAAGTGGGTTCTCAGTAGACACTGAATCTGCCAGCCCCTTGATCTTGGACTTCTGAGATTCCAGAACTGTGAGAAAATAAACTTGTGTCCTTTCTAAGCCACCCAGTCTGTGGTATTTTGTTGTAGAAGCCTGAGCAGACTGAGACAGGAACTTGGCACTGACAGGTGAGGATGCTGCTGTAACAAATACCTAAAAGTGTGGAAGCGGCTTTGGAGCTGAGTAACGGGCAGGGGCTCAATGAGTTGAGAGGTGCATGTTAGAAAAAGCCTGCATTGCCGTCGGTGATTCTGGTGACGACTCGGAAAGAAAAAAACAAACCGTAGAGAGAGCCTCCATCTTCTTAGAGAGACCTGGATAGTAAAGGCCATACTGATGAGGTCTCAGACGGAAGCGAGGAAATGTTATCAGACAATGGAGGAAAGGTCACCCGTGTTATACATTAACCAAGAATAGCAGGATTATGTTCATGTCCTCGTGTTCTGGGGATGGTAGAACTTGCAAGTGATGACACTGGATATTTGATGAGGTGATTTCTAAGCAAAGTGTTGAAGGAGCAGCCTGGGTTCTCTTGGCTACTTAGAGTAAAACGCAAGAAGAGAGAAATGACTTAAAGATGGAATTGTTCCTTAGAAGCAAAGCAGAACTTAAAGATTTGGAACATTCTCAGCCTATGCATACTGGAGAGAATAAGAGAGCCTGTTTAGGACACAACAGGAAGGGTGTTGCCATCTGGCCAGATAACCTTGTGATAAGGAGGTTCGATGAGTTGGCCGTCTAGACAGAAGCCAGGACCTATATGTAGTCGAAGACCATGGACAAAGGCCATTCAGAGATCATCAGTGCGGCTCCCTTCCACCAGAGGCCCCCGAGTGCCAGGACCCCCGCCAGCACAGGGCACTGCAGAGACATCCCACTAGGGCAGTGCCCTGCAGAGCCATGGGGGTGGGGCTAAGCCCCACATTGCCCCGTAACCCCATACTGTAGAGCACTGATTCCAGCCCTGGGGAGTGTCGGCCAGGAGGCCCAGGCATAGAGGCAAATACTTGTCATGGGTCCTTAGCAACTCCTTGATTTGTGGGCCCGTTTACATATTGTGCCCTGAATGTCCCAATGTGTACATCTTGCACCTGAACTCACTCATTTTAAGCTCCAGATTTTATTCTGGGCTATCCTTCTTCGGAAGGAAACATGCAATCAGGAAATCCAAACATATTTCAATATTAGCCTCCCGCAACGCATACTTAGGGAAGTAAACCCTTTATTTAAAAGAAAGTTGTACGTCACCTCCACAGCTCAGCAGGAATGACTTTGAAATTAACTGTGCCACGGAGGAATAGTGTTCTGGCACTTGTCTGAATTGGTACAAATCATCGAATTTGTGTTTAAAACTGACTCCCCGTGTATGTGCTCTGAGATGGTCTTCTGACATCCACGAATGCTCTTTGACACACATACACCCAGGAAGGCGTTCCTGCAGAATGGTGTCCCTCTTGGGAAGAAGAACCCTGTCTCCATTGCCAGGATGTCCTGAATTTCCTTGCACACAGCGAACATGCTCTTACAGCAAGACCTTCTCACATTTAGCCCTGTGAAGGTGAAATAAGGACTGAATTTAAGATTGGTCATTATCTTGAAGACTGGGTAAGATAAATTTGAATCTGCCTTTGAATTTCAACTACACCAGCAGGTTCTGAATACACAGCCAGATTCTCATTAAACTCCACAGTCAACTTTAGGCATAAATGAAACTGGTTGAGAATTTATTCTCTAAGGAAGCCAGGCCACATAATTTTCTAAACACCCCTTTTCTATAAAATGTAAAATGAAAAGAGCTAGTCTGAACGTGTATTGAATACACACTTGGCAATGCTTTATACAGTTGCTACAGGAAGTCGCTGACTTTTATTTTTATCCTTGTGTATTTGGTGAGAAGGAAACAGAAACCAAATCAATGGTTTAACATACATGTAATTCTTAAAGTGCTGGGCTAAGTGACAGGGCAAGAACACTAACTAGGTCCCTGCCTTCTGTGTTGGTGTCCTCAACCGAAACAGTCTGCAGACATGTCTAAATGTCCCCAGGGGGCTCAAACCACCCCCCCCCCCAACTTGAGAACCACTGCCCTAGATGTATCCATATTTGTTGGTGAGAAAAATTTCGCTGGAACACCAGTGAGGTAAGACAGTAAAAGAGCATGTTTAGGCATAATAGTACATATTTCACGAACTGTCTCCCGCCTTAGAAAATCCTGTTTGCTTACAGTAAAATGGCAGAAAGCTGACATCGAATAAGACAAGCCGCTTAGTTCCTAACTATCAAAAGCTAACTTTCCCACTAACCATAGTTTGATATACAAACCACTAGCCCGCATAAACTGTGACAGAACAAATACACTGAGTTTGGGGGGAATGACAGGTATTTTCCAGTTCACTGCACTTTTCGTATCAGTTCAGAGGATTCTTACTGTTACTATCTGTATCAAAGTAATTGGATAGCATTTTTCATCTAAACAGCTCAAAAAGAGTTCTAAGCATTAACTTGTGAACTTCACATTATAACTTGACACACGGGAGGTAAAAAACCCACATAATTCTCTTTCTAAGGGTAGTGATTTTTTTTCTTTTTTCTTTTTTTTTTTTTGCAGGCCTCATGTCTGCTTGTTATAGTGAAGTAAGTCATTACAGTTATAGAGTGTGTTTGGCCGTTTAAAAGGCGTCTAATACTGTTAATTTCCCAATATGTGTGCTATCCACAAATTGTTTCAGTTATCGCTATGGTGCAGTGTTGCACGTTTGCCGAATAACTTCATTAAGTAGCTGCATTGTGCTTGCAGAACGTACCTAGGGTCTGTAATTATTTTTTAAAGGAGTAGCCAACTGATGATAGGGCCAGATTAGTTAGGGTGAAGGCAGTGACCGTAACTGTGAACAGCCTTGCTCTGAAAAAATGCTCAGCTGCCCAGGTCGGGGCTACCAGGGGCTGACGAGGTGGGCCTGAAGAGGCTTGGTTTCTATCCTGTCGGCCCGCGGATGGATGTGATCTTCCGCACATCACCGGAGGAGACGCTCACCCCTGCTTGGCGTCTCTGTGGAGAGGGTGTGGGTAACGTCACGGGGGCCACTCTGTCACGCCCCACACCGAAAGCTGAGATTTTGAAATGAATGCCTAAGTGGGGGGCTCATTTGCATTGACCCCTTCTTAGAAGGCTGAGAAATCTTGTGCAAGGGTGTCATCATACCGTGGTTTCATGCTTGCTCTCGACACCTTACAGTTCTGAATACCTGCATTTTCACTCCACACGGGGCCCAGAGGTTGTGTATAGCTGATTCTGGCACCCAGCATCAGCCTGGCACAGCAGAGATGTGCAGTATCACCTGGCATGATCCCTCCTGTCTCCTGCTGGAGTCCCTTGTTGTGCTTTGACACCGTCGAGTTTGCTTCTACTTCCAGTCTGAAGCCCGGCATGCTTCTCAGGCCAGCTGTCAGGGGCCCGTGGCTGAGGCGCGCTTGCACCCAGGACCGATGCCCTGGCGCTCACGTACACAGCAGCACGGGAGGGTGCTGTTTCCCCACCGCGGAGGGTCTTCACTCCTACTGTGGAGAAGGGGCGCACCTGCAGGTATCAGGAGCATCATGCTGTGAAGGAGATGCAGACCCTTTCCCCTCTGCGGGATCTTCCGTCACGAGAGCCATCGCATAAGAAAGTCTGTGCCAAGTCCAAGCGGTGTCGCAATGCAGTTGTGTCAGGTCGCCGCCCACAGAGGAGTGTCCCCGTAGAAAATCACGTTATGCTGGTGACTGGGTCTCTCATTTACTTGCACTTCAGATTTAAATCAGCTATTTTTAAAAATTTTTATTGGAGTATAGTTGCTTTACAATGTTGTGATAGTTTCAGGGTGTACAGCAAAGTGGGTCAGATACATATATATATATCCCCTCTTTTTTGGATTTCCTTCCCATTTAGGTCACCACAGAGCATTGAGTAGAGTTCCCTGAGCTATACAGTAGGTTCTCATTAGTTATCCATTTTATACATAGTATCAATAGTGTATATATGTCAATCCCAATCTCCCAATTCATCCCATCCCCCCCTTTCCCCCCTTGGTATCCATAGGTTTGTTCTCTATGTCTGTGTCTCTGTTTCTGTTTTGCAGATAAGATCACCTATACCATTTTTCTAGATACCACATATATGTGTTAGCATATGGTATTTGTTTTTCTCTTTCTGACTTACTTCACTCCGTATGACAGTCTCTAGGTCCATCCACGTCTCTACAAATGACCCAATTTCATTCCTTTTTTATGGCTGAGTAATATTCCATTGTACATATGTACCACGTCTTTATTCATTCCTCCGTTGATGGACATTTAGGTTGCTTCTATGTCCTAGCTCTTGTAAATAGTGCCGCAATGAACACTGGGGTGCATGTGTCTTTTTGAATTATGGTTTTCTCTGGGTATATGCCCAGTAGTGGGATTGCTGGGTTTTGAGAGCGGACCCCAAAAATCATACTTATCGCGTTCTTTCTTTGGGGTAAATGCCCTCTGATTTCTAAAGAATTCTAAGTGGATGATGTACAAATCATTTTGGGGACTGTAATCCAGTTCTGAATAATATCTACTTGGAAAAAAAATCTCGTGGACTCTTTGACAACAAACAGCCATGGAGTCTTCAATTATCAATTGAAGGATTGGGGCTTAAGTATTACATATCTAATACTGTATCTTTCCAAATAGAACACTAGTGATTTGAAAACTGCATTGCAGAATAAAACTTGTACATGTCAGAAAAGCTCCCAGAGCTCAGCTTCTTCTGTAGGAAGAAATGGTAATATTTTAAATGGCAATCTTTTTCGACTTTTTAAATGGAAGATAAAGTATAATTGGTGCCCCTCCCTGCCAGTGTCTCACTACATATCCAGGCCATGTAACTAGCCCATGAAATGTGCTACATTCTGGTGACATAAATGAAAACATCCCCTGAGCTGTAATAACCAGAGGGGTTTGTTTCTCTGGAAGATAGAGTGAAACTTTCAAATAATTCTTACAGTGTAGGATAGAACATCGTAAATAACTTACTTGCAACCTGTACACACCCAGGAATTCAGACTTACCTGGACTTTAATTTTGTAATGACTTGGCTGTCTACAATTAAAGTGCCAGTATTCCTCGGGTGAAGTGGATGGAGTTGGAGAACAATGAATTGTGCATATCTCTTTGAGGTCTTTTCCGATATCAATACATGTTATCTTCTATTTAAGTGTGTCCCACTGTGCACTTGAAATACATGGAACTTATTTCATTTTTATAGTAAATTTTTGTACGTGTAAACAATTTTAATTTCATAGTAGGTGACATGAACTATATCGTAGGAATGTTAATGCGTCCTTTCACAAGCTGTTTCTTTATCCGTCTAGGTCCTGTTAGCCAGCAGCTTCGTGCCCGTTTACGCAGGACTAAAGCCCGTGGAATACAAAGGGCGGGTAAGATGCTTACGACTGACAAATGATCAGTAAATCCCGTGTTCATACGTTTCCTTTGAAAGATCCAATTGTATTATTATTCTGGTGGCTCCAACTCCATTTGTATGCCTTGTTTCCCCATAGTTTTGTTTCTGTTTAGCAGAAAAAACAAAAAAAAATCAAGTGCAGGTGCTGTGGTGCCCTATCGCCTGCACACCTACACACACACCGGTAACCAGACACAGTATCTGTTCAACACACACCAGAGTTAAAAGTTGTGTGATGAAACACAGTAGCTATGTAATACATAAACCGGAGATATGCATCTCAGAACCAAATACAGTATTTAACCCATACCAGAGACACGTACTTTGTCATCAAATACACTGTCTCTTTAACACCTACTCAAGGTCAGGCACATATTCATGGATGATTAATGCCATTTGTTTTATATATACATGCTATGTACGTATTCATTCATAAATGTGTACAGGAAAAGTGTTTAATAGCTGTCATTCATTCTTTCACTTTGAAGGCCCAGCAAAGGGCCTGTGCTCAGTGAATGCATGATCTTACAACCAAGGAATTGACTTTTGCAAATCTCTTAGCTAATGTGATTGGGGATCTGTCTGTGTTCTGACCTTGTCAGGCCTTGTGATTTTCTTTCTCTGAGTTTTCCTGGTCATTCCCGCCCTTTTCTGTGCTTCTCATAGGATTCTTGGCCCAAAGCAGTCTGCCCTGGGACAGTTGTCTCAAACGGGCAGATGAGGGGGATGAGGCTGAGTAACTGCATGAGGCCATGTAGATGGAAAGCCTAAGAGTGGGCCATCAGGTCCAACTTGGACTCTGTTTATTACCTATATGCATACAGTATGTTATTTGCAGCGATGGGCTTACATGCTGTAGGCTAAAACCCTCTTTGTGACCAAATAGAAACATAATATACATTGAATTTTTAAAAGCAGCATAAAATAAACATAAACCCATGGAAACCCAGGTGTTTTTTTGTTGTTGTTGTTTTGGGTTTTATTTTCCTATTTTGGAAACTGCCTCTCAGAGCTAGCAGATACTCAGTTACCAAGGAGTATGATCTTTGCTGTCATTTGAAAATTTGAGAGGTATCCCCCTTTACATAATGATTTTAAAGTAAGTTAAGTAGCATTTTCTCTTAGAGCCGTAAAAAAATCAACATTTATTTTTACATATAAATTTCGAATACAGATGCTATCAAAATCAACTTTACATTATGGTTATGAACTTTAATTTTATGATCTGAAATGTAATGATTTTACTTCACGCTATTGCTTGATAATATATAATCATGACAGAAATGGCTAAATGGTAGAAAAAAATATGCAAAATGCTCAGCTGTTTCATGAGATTGTATATGATCATGAAAAGGGGATTCAGAATCCAAGAATCAACAGAATTGCCGTTGTGATGGATAAATTAAGAGGTGGTGACTGAGAACGTGGGATGTAGGTATAGTAAGGAAGTGATGGAAAGGAGATGGGGGGGGAAGGAGGGATGGAATCAAGGCTAGAACAGAGCTGAGTCCCAGCAGCCTAGTATATTCTAAGACTATGCTGAACATTTCCCGTGTTTAAATAGTAATAACTGTATTATGAAGGAGGTGCGGGTGGTAATGGCTCCTAGTTTCTTCCAGCATATACTGTCCTCTTCTTCCTTAGTAACAGAAACCCAATTTTTTTCTCGGCCTGTTACTGTGTAGCTAAAAGGCCACATTCTCCAGCTTCCCTTGCAGCTAGGTGTGGCCATCCCCTTATGTGCTGGCAGTGAGAGGTAGGCCGAATTACTGTGGGACTTACAGGAAGGGAGGTTGTGTACCTTTCTTTCTTTCCTGCTGCCTGGAACTTAGATGTGATGACCAGAGCTCTGGCAGCTGTTGTGGATCATGAGGTCACAGAGCACACCCTACATAGAGACAAATAATGAGATGCAAAGACCTGGGCCCTGAGTGACTTGAGGAGGGGGACCGTACCAGTCCACCTTCTGTATTACTTTTACGAGGAAAAGTAAAACTTCCTGTTTTTATTGCTTTCTATTGGATGCATTAGAGTTCACTCCCATGTGCTGTGGGGATTATTACCTCCATATTTTACAGATGAGGAAATTGAGTTGTAGAAACATTCATTCACTTCACTGAGGTCACCAAGCTTAGTAAGGGGGCAACTTTCCCAGGATGATCTCTAATGTTTGCATCTGTGCTGTGCCTCTTGCTTTACTTTGCCTTGGTCATTCCTTTAAAAAAACATCTCCCTTATTTTATTTCTGTCCCGCCCCATCCCCACGGCTCCAGGTGTATGACCGGAAGCCTAGGAATAGTTAAAGGGTGAGATGTTCTCAGTTGAATTTCCTGCTGTGTGATTGAATACTTAGACAGGAACATGAAAGGGCAGCCTCCATTAAACAGGGAACGCAGCACCTGGAGGTGTGAGAAAAAAGGGACCTTGGGAGGCGGGACACGGCCTTGCTGATGACTGACATCTGTGCACAGTTGGCACGTCATAATTACTCGTTGAATAGAACCTAACGTCTCCAGAAAGCGTTCGGTTTACCTTGGGTGTTTAAGGAAGCCCAGGAAGAGGGGCCCCCGTGCACACAGTGATGGGCAGTGTGCTCCTCGGAGACCTTGCTTCGTGTCTACAACCACACAGTGGCGACCTGCCAGTGCCCTTGTGTGCTTGCTATGCACTCTGTCAGCCCCCTCCCCTCCCTCAGCCGAATACGCTTTCTAGGCCAGGTGAGTCTGTAGAATCGCTCCATTTTCAGGGAAGTGCGAACTTTGCTTTAAGTGCAGTGTTTTGCTGTGGGTGTGAGCTTTTCCTAGTTCCATAAAACTTTGTGTCACGCTTTCTCCTGTTCTGGATTTTGATGCTTTTGTGGAGGTCAGGTTTTGATTTGCTGGTTGGCCTTGGTGGTTTTTCTGAAGCGATGGAGGTTGCAGCAGCAGGGGGCAGAGAGAGCTCAGCATCACTTGGGTTCGAGGCCGAGCCACAGGTGTCCTGAGCTGCTTCTGCACGCAGCTCCTGTTCAACCCGCTGACCACTCATCTCCACGTCTGGTGTCACTTAGCTATGGAACGTACTGGGTTTTACTAATACTTATTTGTGGACCTGATATTTCTATTGAGAAAAATCTTTTATTAATCACATAGAAGTTTCATACTTTCGTAAGACTTAAAATTGACTTAAGCCACAGTAAATAACAGCATGATTCCTTCCTAAACTGTCTACCAGTTGTTTGAAGTGGTACAACATCTTGGAAAACGGCTTGGTTTTCCTAATTTTTTATTTTTTGAATTTTTAAAATTAATTAATTAATTTTTAAATTTTATTTATTTATTTTTGGCTGTGTTGGGTCTTCGTTGCCGTAGGCGGGCTTTCTCTACTTGCCGAGAGTGGGGGCTACTCTTCGTTGCAGTGCGCAGGCTTCTCATTGTAGTGGCTTCTCTTGTTGCGGAGCACAGGGTCTAGGCACGTGGACTTCAGTAGTTGTGGTGCGCTGGCTCAGTAGTTGTGCCGCACGGGCTTTGTTGCTCCGCGGCATGTGGGATCTTCCTGGACCAGGGCTCGAACCCGTGTCCCCTGCATTGGCAGGGGGATTCTTAACCCCTGCACCACCAGGGAAGTCCCTGGTTTTCCTAATTTTTAAAAAAGTTTTTGTAGCTTTCTCTGGCTTTATCTTAGGAGACTGTTTTTAGCACCCTACTTATACTTGATATTCATTAACAATTGAATAAATGAAAAAATGGAAATAAATTGAAGTTCAATCTTATCATTTTTTACCAGTGGATTTTCCTTCAGTGTACATAGCCTCTTTCCAGTGATTGAATAAGCTGTGGGAATGTGCCTACTTTCAGACCATGTTTTCACAGGTTCTGGTCATCAATGTGGAACAAGAATAAGGATTTTCAAGAGGAGCTCTTAACTGATCAGTTTTTGTTTTTGTTTTTTAATATTTATTTATTTATTTATTTAGGCTTTGCCAGGTCTTAGTTGCAGCACGCGGGATCTTTTTAATTGCAGCATGCGAACTCTTAGTTGCGGCATGTGGGATCTAGTTCCCCGACCAGGGATCAAACCCGGGCACCCTGCATTGGGAGCTCGGAGTCTTACCCACTGGACCACCAGGGAGATCCCTGATCAGTTTTTTTTTGTTTTTTTTTTTTGGTTTCATTTTAAGACATAGCATTAGTGTTGGCAAGTGACTATTTTATTGTTATTTTGATATTTTAATCTCTGGAACTGATACATGCAGATCACAATAAGAGCTATAGGTTTGTTTTTTGCTCTGAGTTAGATTTCAAGTAATATTTTAACAGTGTATTGTATAGAGAATATTTATCATTGTATTCTAGTCATTGAGCCTTTTGCATGGGTTATGAATTATTAATCTTTTCATTATTGGCATATCTGTGGGGAAGAGAACTGTAGAATACTCTGTTACTATGTATTTATATACAATTATTACTACAGTCCTTTGGCTTCTATTTCTTCATGATTTAGACCTGTCACGAGGACACGTAGCTCAATCACTGTCATAGCAAACGGTGGTGGCTGGGTGGACGACCAGCTAGGTTTGGCTTGATGGAACCCTGGTTGTCAATTTACAGCTGTGCTGAAATAGAAGCTCTTATTTTTCATCGGCTTTTTAAATTCTGCAAGTCTATTTGATTTTTGAAAAAATAGGTTAGTTTTCCAGGGAACATCTTCTATTAATAAATAGCACTTGTAGAATTTCAACTGCTAGAGTTTCCTGAAAGTTGGGTATATAGAATCACCATTTTTTTCTTTTTTTAAACAACTTGGTTTTTTTTTTAAAATTAATTAATTAATTAATTTACTTATTTATTTTTGGCTGTGTTGGGTCTTCGTTTCTGTGCGAGGGCTTTCTCTAGTTGTGGCAAGTGGGGGCCACTCTTCATCGCGGTGCGCGGACCTCTCACTGTCGCGGCCTCTCTTGTTGCGGAGCACAGGCTCCAGACGCGCAGGCTCAGTAGTTGTGGCTCACGGGCCTAGTTGCTCCGCGGCATGTGGGATCTTCCCAGACCAGGGCTCGAACCCATGTCCCCTGCATTGGCAGGCAGATTCTCAACCACTGCGCCACCAGGGAAGCCCTACAATCATCATTTTTGAGCAACCTTCAGAAATCCAAAAATTAAGTCAGCAATTTACCAAAAGTCATTATTTACTACAAGTCAGTACTGCAGGTTTTCTCAACCAGTTTTTAATTTTTGAAATTTTAGTTATTTTAACCTGTCACCCTTTCATTAAAAAATCTCCTATGTCTCTTGTCCCCTCCTGTGTTTCTTCATCCCAAATGGTAGATTCTGATCTGTGTCCTGGGGGGGTGGGTATCTATTTGACACAAACACACTCCCTCTCCCTTCTCCCCCTCCCCCCTTCTTCCCTCTCCCCCTCCCCGTTCCCCTCCCCCTTCCTCCCTCCCCCCCCACTTCCCCCTCCCCTTCCTCCCTCCCTCTCCCTTCTCCCCCTTCCTCCCTCTCCCCCTTCTCCCCCTTCCCCTTCCTCCCTCTCCCCCTCCCCTTCCTCCCTCTCCCCCCTCCCCCTTCCTCCCTCTCCCCCCTCCCCCTTCCTCCCTCTCCCCCCTCCCCCTTCCTCCCTCTCCCCCCTCCCCCTTCCTCCTCCCCCTCCCCCCCCCCCCCCTTCCTCCCTCTCCCCCCTCCCCCTTCCTCCCTCTCACCCCTCTGCGCTTCCACCCTCACCCCTCCCCTTCCTCCCTCTCCCCTCTCCCTCCTCCCCCTTCCTCCCTCTCCCCCTTCTCCCCCTTCTCCCCCTTCCTCCCTCTTCCCCCTCCCCCTTCCTCCCTCTTCCTCCCTCTTTCCCCTCCCCCTTCCTCCCTCTCCCCCCTCCTCCTCTCCTCCCTCTCCCCTCCCTCTTCCTCTCTCCCCCACTTCCTCCCTCACCCCTCCCCTTCCTCTCTTCCTCTCCCCCTCCTCCTTCCTCCCTCTCCCCTCTCCCCTTCCTCCCTCTCCCCCCTCCCCTTCCTCCCTCCCTCTCCCTTCTCCCCCTTCCTCCCTCTCCCCTCCCCCTTCCTCCTCTCCCCCTCCCCCTTTGTCCCTCTCCCCCTCCCCCTTCCTCCCTCTCACCCCTCCCCTTTCCTCCCTCTCACCCCTCTGTGCTTCCACCCTCTCACCCCTCCACCCCTCCCCCTTCCTCCCTCTCCCCTCTCCCTACTCCCCCTTCCTCCCTCTCCCCCTTCTCCCCCTTCCTCCCTCTCCCCCCTCCCCCTTCCTCCCTCTCCCCCTCCTCCGTTACCCCTTTTCCACCCTCTTACCCCTCCCTCTCCCCTTCCTCTCCCACTTCATTCCTCCCCCTTCCTCTCTCCCCCACTTCCTCCCTCACCCCTCCCTCCTTTCTCCCTCTTCCCCCTCCCCTTCCTCTCTTCCTCTCCCCCTCCTCCTTCCTCCCTCTCCCCCCTCCCCTTCCTCCCTCCCTCTCCCTTCTCCCCCTTCCTCCCTCTCACCCCGCCATGCTTCCACCCTCTCACCCCTCCCCCTTCCTCCCTTTCCCCCTTCTCCCCTCCCCCTTCCTCCCTCTTCCCCCTCCCCTTCCTCTCTCCCTCTCCCCCCTTCCTCCCTCTCCCCCCCTCCTCCCTTTCCCTCCTCTCCCCACTGTTTTTTTTTTTTTTTTTAATTATTTATTTATTTATTTATTTATGGCTGTGTTGGGTCTTCGTCTCTGTGCGAGGGCTTTCTCTAGTTGTGGCAAGCGGGGGCCACTCTTCGTCGCGGTGCGTGGGCCTCTCACCGTCGCGGCCTCTCTTGTTGCGGAGCACAGGCTCCAGACGCGCAGGCTCAGCAACCGTGGCTCATGGGCCCAGTCACTCCACAGCATGCGGGATCCTCCCAGACCAGGGCTTGAACCCGTGTCCCCTGCATTGGCAGGCAGATTCTCAACCACTGTGCCACCAGGGAAGCCCCCCACTCTGTTTTGAGTCATGCCCAAGAACCTTCTGTAGGCGTGACTGTTTGTTCTCTATATCATGACAGCAAACAATATATGTTTGTAACTAAAATTTTTTTTTTTCAAACCTCCTTCACTTCCCCTGGTCCGCCTCCCCCCAGCCCTGCAGTAACAGTTCTGGTCTTCCCCGCCTCCACTGTATCTTACAGTGTGTGAGGAAGAACAGTGAATGTGGAGTGAATGGACCAGCTCCACCCCTTTTGCCAGCGTGCTTTCCAGCAGGGCTGGCAAATATTTTTCTTTTTGTTTTTTTTTTAATTGAAGTAAAGTTGATTTACAGTCTTGTGCCAATCTTTTCTGTACAGCAAAGTGACTCAGTTATACACAGAGACATTCTTTTTTCATATTCTTTTCCATCCTGTTTTATCCCAGGAGGTTGGATATTGTTCCCTGTACTGTACAGTAGGGCCTTGTTGTTCATCCATCCTATACATAATAGTTTGCATCTGCTAACCCTGAACTCCCAGCCCATCCCTCTCCCTCCCCCGCTCCTCCTTGGCAACCACAAGTCTGTTCTCTGTGTCTGGGGGTCTGTTTATGTTTCGTAGATAAGTTCATTTGTGTCAGATTTTAGATTCCACATATAAACGGTATCATACAGTATTTATCTTTCTTTTTCTGACTTACTTCATGTGAATATTTTCTGAAAGTATCAGATACTAACCACTCTCTGCATTGTGGGACATACTGTCTGTATCAGCACAACTCCTCAACGTTGCTGTTTTGTGGGAAAGCTCTGTGAAGTGGGAAATGTCATGGCTGGGTGCCAATAAAACTTCATTTCCCGGTGCAGGTGGTTGCCCAACCCCTGACCTAGAACAAGTAACCCTGCCAGCATCAATTTCCTTTTCTGTAAAATGAGGAAACTGAACATACTACTAGTATGACCCTCCTACCCAATAGGGTCATGGGAAAGATCAAATTAAATGATACATGAGAGGCTGTTTAATAAACCATTAGGCCCTGTGCCATGGTATTTATAATAATTATAGATATAAATGTCTCATTCAGTCTTCCAAAAAAAGTACTTTAAAAATTTATTTTATTGAAGTATAGTTGATTTACAATGTTGTGTTTAATTTCTGCTGCACAGCAAAGTGACTCAGTTATACACATATATACATTCTTTTTCATATTGCTTTCCATTACTCTTTATCACAGGATACTGAATAGAGTTCCCTGTGCTCTGCAGTAGGACCTTGTTGTTTATCCATTCTATATATACTAGTTTGCATCTGCTAATCCCCAAACTCCCAATTCCTCCTCCCCCACCCCCCTTCCCCCTGGCAACCACAAGTCTGTTCTCTGTGTCTGTGAGTCTGTTTCTGTTTTGTAGATAAGTTCATTTGTGTCACATTTTAGGTTCCACATGTAAGTGATATCATATGGTATTTGTCTTTCTGACAAAAGTATTTTTTGTTGACTTGGTTTTTGAGCAAAATGCACTTAAAGCAAATTCAGCCCTGCATCGCGGTTCTATCGTGAGCATATCGCGGTTCTATCGTGAGCATATCGCAGTGTGGAATGCACATCCAGGCACACACTGGGTGTTGTGGAAGGACTTGCTAGATGAACAAATAAGCCCTTTCAGCTGAAGTGACCACCTCAGGTTTTAAAGTTTCCTCTTTAATTATGTAACAAGAGTTGCTGGACTTCGTGAGCCTCGCATGTACCCGTAACATGTCATGTGTAAGGCAGAGGTTGACACATACTGACAGATGAATACCCTGCCGGGCTTGGGTGTGACAGGTGCCATTACCCTTTAGAATAATTGCATTAGCTGCGGTTTCCAGTGCTGTCACCCTCAGAGGACAGTCACACTAAACCCCCTACCCCACCACGGGGCACGAGATTTTCTTCTCTACTGAGCAGTTGTGTCCTCACAACTCTCTGGGCTTAGGCAGTGGACCTTACCATGGAGCACGTTTAGAATATGGTCAGAGATGGGAATAAAGGGTATTAGGACAAGTGACAGCAACTGTGGGGACAGAAGCAAGTTTGAGTTTTGAAACACATTTTGCCTGAGAATTTGTTTTTTTTTTTAACATATTGGGCCTTCCCTTCCTTTGAGGATGATGGTGCTAGGTACTGAAACTAACCAACACAGGGCAAAACCACCCTGGGAAGACCCATGAGGAAAATTTTGGAATCCTAGGACTCATGGCAGTAGTTCCCAGCTTATGGAGTGCTGTCCATGAGGTGGGAATGGGGGACTGACCTGGAGGAATATATTGCGAACAGTCAGAGGATCATGGCCAGGAGTATATAAAGTGCAGAATTTTAAACCGTCTGTAGCACACACAGTATATTTGCACGGAGGAATGTTGGCTGCTGTTGGCGTCGTTTCCAGAAGTTTTGCTAGAATCTGAGTGCCCGAGTGTGTGTGTGTGGTTGTTGGGAGTGACACAGCTCAGGAGAGCATGAACCAGGAGTAAGATGCACTGCATTTAGAACATCTGAGCTGGTGGGGTTACGGTGACAGAGGAGTCAGTAACGCTGAAAATTGAATCAAGTCATTTGATAAGCTGTATGTTTTTCCTAGTCATTTATCCAAACAGAATAAGCTAACAAGAGCGAACGGAACTTGAAAAAAAAGATTTTCAGCTCCCTGAAACCTCAGTCATTAGCCCTATGGTAGATTAGAACACTTTGTAATTTAATGAGCCAGACTGCCCTTCTTTTCCTTAAGTTGAATAAATCAGGTGAGCTCTCAGTTAAGTTATATGACCCTTGGTACATATTTTTAATTTCCCTTGATGAAACCTATATGAATTTTTACATCATTGGTGAGATATTCTACTGAGGATAAGAAAGGTAATTTTGGAAGGTGTCTTTCTGTTCTCTCTCTGGGTGTTATCCTATTCCAGAAATTGGTATCTACACCCAAAGCAATCAGGGAAGACAAAAAAAGCTCCAGGACAATAAGGCAGAGAACCAGATATCTGGGGCCTTCTCACTACAAACCTCCTTTTTTTAGACTGTGTTTGTATAGTCGTGTGTGTGTGTATATATGTATGCATATTTCCACATACACATATTATACACAAACATATGTGTGCTCTATAATAAACATAATTATATGTGTTTTGTTCCTTTAAAAATAATGACAATAAGCGAATTATCTAGGTCAGGTTCATTTTAATCTAATCTATTTACGTTTTCTCCTCCACCAAAATGCAGTTCCCTCAACAGAAATTTTCAACACATTTTCACCTTTTATTTACTTACTTTTATTCCCTCTGGGGGGAGTTGGTGGCTAGCTGAGGCCTTTGTAAACAATGCACTGATCATTTAGTAACCAGCTCTAGAAATCAAAACAGGAAAGACATTTAAAAAAAAGACATGTTAGAAAAGAGGAATGAACAGTTTTAACTGAGTTAAGGATGCTTTATTTTATTTTTTTATTTTTTAAATTTTTGGCTGTGTTGGATCTTCGTTGCTGGGTGTGGGCTTTCTCTAGTTCTGGGGAGCAGGGGCTACTCTTCGTTGTGGTGCACGGGCCTCTCATTGTGGTGGCTACTCTTTGTTGTGGCGTGCAGGCTCAGTAGTTGTGGCTCGCAGGCTTCAGTAGTTGCAGCACGTGGGCTTCAGTAGTTGTGGCACATGGGCTCAGTAGTTGTGGTGCATGAGCTCAGTACTTGCGGCGCATGGGCTTAGTTGCTCCGCGGCATGTGGCATCTTCCTGGACTAGGGATCAAACCCATGTCCCCTGCATTGGCAGGTGGATTCTTAACCACTGCGCCACCAGGGAAGTCCCAGGATGCTTTATTCTAACTGGTTTCTTGCTCCTCGCCCCACCTTCTTGCTTTCTCCACAAAAGATTTTTTTGTGCGGCATTCTCCACAATTTCCAGTGCCCCCCCCCTTTTTTTTTTCACATCACCTTTCGGGATTTTTCCAATTCAGATACAGCTGGGAGCATTTGAACTTCAGTGTTGCATGTTTGCTTATTTATTTATTGTTAGAGCTGATTCTGTTAACATGTGGGCTCAAGGACAGATGGAGACTCTTTTGCCTTGAAACAGTGTAAGGAGTATTATCTTTGTGTTTCTTCAATCCTTTCCCAGTGTACAATTCTGCACAAGCCTCTAGAAGCTTCTCTGACCTGCTCTGTCCATGCCTTTCCTTCGGGCTTGGGTCTGAAAGCACGGAATCTCTTCTGAGTAATGTTCCTGTTTAACACAGCACCCCTCCTCCGCAATTCTTCAAGGCTTGAAGACCTTACATACTCAGGAACTGCTTTGGAAATGGAAGGGTTTCTGGCGGTTCTATTTATTTTTAAGTTTGCTACAGAAAATGCTGATTTCCAGTTCTTAGGATAAAAGTAGAACCTCCTGGGACTTCCCTGGCGGTCCAGTGGTTAAGACTCGACGCTTCCACTGCAGGGGGGCACAGGTTCCATCCCTAGTCGGGGAACTAAGATACCACAAGCCACGCAGCACAACCTCCTGTTTTGGGGACGGTTTGCTCAGTGTCAGGGTAAACTTGGGTTTGCATTCTGATTAGATAATGAATCCCAGCCTAATTACACATGGCTTCTTATGCAAGCACCGTCATCAGTAAAAATTTAGGTACTTTTTTTTTTTTAATAAATTTATTTATTTTTATTTTTGGCTGTGTTGGGTTTTCATTGTTGCACGAGGGCTTTCTCTAGTTGTGGCCAGCGGGGGCTACTCTTTGTTGCGGTGCCCAGGTTCATTGCGGTGGCTTCTCTCGTTGCGGCATGCGGGCTCAGCTGCTGTGGCTCATGGGCTTAGTTGCTCCGCGGCATGTGGGATCTACCTGGACCAGGGCTTGAACCCGTGTCCCCTGTATTGGCAGGCGGATTCTTAACCACTGCACCACAAGGGAAGCCCTAGGTACTTCTTACGTGAAATGATCTACTTAAAGCTTTTAAACAATTGGAGAGACTTCCTGATTCCGTTCAGGGTTCTTATTATATGGGTTAATGATATGCATACAAAGATTTGCTTTGCTTCCAAAACAAATCTAATCTGACGGGTCCTCATAAATCGTAAGTTAAGGGCGTTCCCGAGGCATGCATTGTTAGAGGGAAAGAGTCCTGTTGGGGAAATGCACGCTCATTTTCTTCACATGGGAGGGATGTTGTCGACAGGTGCTAATGAGGGGTGTGCTTTCCACAGAAGTGGGTAGACGGAGGCTTTACCAACAGCCTGCCCCTCCTGCCCGTAGGCCGGACAGTGACCATCTCACCGTTTAGCGGGCGAATGGACATCTCCCCGCAGGGCAAAGGGCAGCTGGATTTCTATGTGACCATCACCGAGCAGGACATACTGGTGAGTAATGATGTTCACTGATAAGTGAAGACTCCTCATCTCCGAAAACTTTCCACATGCTTCCAAAACTTTGGCGACTCAGTTTTATGTACAAACTGCATCAATATTTTAAATAATCTACATGTGTCATGCATATGGACATGACTGTTACTATCAACAGTCTATTTGTGAAACATTTTCCGTTTCTTCACTTATTTTTCAGGTCAGTATACTGGGCAGGATTTCAGTGCACCTTTAAATTAGATCATTGAGTTGTTTTAAAAGATGGCAGGAATTAAGTAGGTGAAAACATCAGAGAAAAACTTAGGACCTAACAGAATAACTTAGATAAAAATGTGGATTCCCTTAATCTAGTCGAATAGTCCTCTCAACAGGAGGTGGTATTATGCGCAGGAGACACGGGCAGCGTCTGGAGCCAGTTTTGGCCATCACGTCTGGGATGTGTGCTAGAATCTAGTGGGTGGGGCCCAGGGGTGCCGCTCAGCACCCTACAGTGCCCAGGACAGAGCCCACCACAGAGAGGCATCTGGCCCAAAACGTCGGTGGTGCCCAGGCTGAAAAACCCTCATGTGGTGTATGGGTGGGGCTGAATTTTTAAATTTGATTTTCTTCCTCCTGATTTTTTTTTGAATTGCTAATAGTATCTATGATAAGAAAGCTCAGGTTACAGAGATGATGTCCCTTTACCTGTCCTGTAATATCCTCCAGCTCCCATTTGTCTTTCTGTCCTAGTTGTCCATGGCAAACTTGGTGAGGCTTCACCACGCCCTTTTCCCACCAAGCAAGACGATAATGGAATCACTGTATCATCGTGGCTTTGATGACGCCATCAAGTTTTTACTTAAAGAAAGTTGGTTTGAATACAACGCTTAAAACTTTACAGTGCAAAACACATTTCAGACCGTTCTTGATGGAGGTTTCTAATTAAATCCTTTTTAAAAAGCCTATCATAACTCTCTGTTATTAGTTTTTGTAACATTTGTAATTTTTAATATTTAAATCCTTACTTGGTGTGAGGAAATGAGGCATTTTGGTTGAATTTGGCAACGTCATTAAGGTGGTTACACTCAGGTGATAAGGAATCGTTTTAACAGAACCATCACGTCCTTTGAAAGCCCGTTGGAAATGTAAGGGGTTCTCTGGGGAAACCATGGACTGTTGAAAATGAGGGTCGTGGTGTACACATTCTCTGCAGGGATAATGTGGCAGCACCCTTCAGACGTGAAGCACAGGTGTTTCCAGGAGATACTAGTGTCCTGTAGTTCCAGAACGGAAGGAAGCATGTTCTCAGGCTGCACCCTACTCCCTCTCAGGTGGGCCAGGAAGGATGTGAGAAATAGTCAGCATCATGAAAGGCCGTTAACAAGGGGTGGAGCAATGAAGGCTTGCTTTTCCTAGGTGTGTACAGTTGTTCCTGGTGTGGAGGTAGAAAGTGAATAGCAGAGAGTAACCAGAAGCCCAGAGTTTGCAATTAGGTACGTCTTCCTTAGTCCTTGTCCTCCGTAAACCTGCTCGCCAGCTAATGTGACTGTCAGGCTCTTCTGACGCCTCCCTGTTAATATTCTCTGTCCTTATCTCCCCAGCTCTTTCTCTGTCGTGGTTTCTCTGTCTTTCTCTCCCGATTCCTTCAAGGCCATACTTCACCAAGTGTTCAGCCATTACTCTGTGTACCGGACATAGGTCCTCTAAGAACTTAAATGGATAAAATACTACTAGACACGAAGAGCCAAGTCAACCAAGTAGCCTAGCAAATAACAATTCAATCCAGAATCATCATTCCTTCATTATTTTTAAATCATGCTATACTGACCCCAGGTCTTCCATTTTTTGAGTAGTTGTCCCGTCACTTGAGGACTCGTGTGTAGGTTTACACTGACTCACGAACACCCGTCTTAAATCTTAAATCGTTTTTATGGCGCTTTCCCAAGCATGAACTCTTTTTTTTTTTTTTTTAAATACAGTACCAGTTGTTTTTTGTTTTTTTTAAAAAATTATTTACTTATTTATTTATTTTGGCTGTGTTGGTACTTCGTTTCTATGCGAGGGCTTTCTCTAGTTGTGGCAAGCGGGGGCCACTCTTCATCGCGGTGCGCGGGCCTCTCACTATCGTGGCCTCTCTTGTTGCGGAGCACAGGCTCCAGACGCGCAGGCTCAGCAATTGTGGCTCACGGGCCCAGCTGCTCTGCGGCATGTGGGATCTTCCCAGACCAGGGCTCAAACCCGTGTCCCCTGCATTGGCAGGCAGACTCTCAACCACTGCGCCACCAGGGAAGCCCACATGAACTCTTAACTACTATGAAGCAGTGAGACACAAACCAGTTTAATTGCACGTCTTTAATTGTTTTGCATTTCTCTTTTTACCGTTTGAAACCATTCTTTAAGTCAATTTTATGGTTCTTAGAAGCCCAAAATACACAACTTTTAGCACAGAAACACCAACTACTGCTTGTTTTCTTACGAGTCATGCCAGGACTTGGAGAGTAGTGATGTTTCTTGGGGGTCTGTGTTTTTCCTACTCTAGCAAACATGTAGTTAAATCTTAATATGTTGTTCTCATAAGCTACTTGAAGTGGATGGATTCTCCGTTCTTCCATCTGTTTATTCACTAGATTTCCCTCTTACCTGTTATTTTATGTGAATAATCTATTTGTATGCTATTTCAATAACTTATCGATTCCTTCCCCTGAGCAAAAACAAACCTTCATGTTAGACTTTTAAAAACTATATCGTACCTTCTACACATGTCTTTGACCATGTGAGTGGATGGTACTTGCCTTGAAAAACCCTGTAAGATGGTCGAAAGATGGGTGTGCAGGGCAGCAACTTTCTCACACCTGGGAGACGTGGCACCGTGATACAGCACCTCACCTGTAGCATCAGTGCCTTCCAGGTGTGCTCTGCCAGCTCCTAACCTGAGGCCCGTCACAGCCCATGCTGCGTGGAGGTTACAGTGCGTCCTCCTGCAGCTATAGCAACAGAAGCGGGCACTAACGACAGGGTGCCCATGTCATTGGGACCAGCCCTTCAAAGCGCTGCAGCACTGGTGTATGCAACGTCTGAAGAGACTTTCTGACCCAGATCCGGATAGGTTTGCTCGGTAATTACTGTGACTGGCAGCTTGAATAAGTGCCCATTTCCCTGTCGGGGTAATTTCCTAATATCTTTGAATCTGTCATTTAAAATTTCATTAGTCTTTTCTTCTTTTCAGTAACACTCTTTACTTTGTAACTATGGTAACCCACTGCTTCCACTGACAATTAGAGAAAATAGATTTGGCTTTGAAGTTAATGTGCGCAAGGACCAAGCAGTATATTTAAAAAAAAAAAAAAAAAAAAAAACTCCTCAAAACTCTTACATTCTGGTTTCCCAATATGGGGCATTGTGTGTGCCTATGAGAAGCTTGCAAAGAAAGAGCCGTGAGGAGGTTCTGAGCATTGAATTATGATTCTAAACAGACATGGGCAGTTAACATGGACACATTTCATTTATGCTGCTTTTTTTCTTGATGACTAAAACACATACATATAATTACATATATATATATATATAAAGTCATAGAAATGTTTCTGGATCTAGGGCATTACTTTTACAGTTGAGGAACCAATCATTAGGGAAATTCAGGGTTTTGAGGTTTTTCTGGCCTGAGTTATGTCTACACTATAGCAAAATAAAACTGAAATTTGAAGTAATTATCCACATAACTTGAAGCAGGAGGAAAAGCAATTACTGCAGATGAGGAAACGTGGATAAACTTCAGTAATAATAATAATTGCTATTATATAAGAGTATTATTATTTCATTATAACTTTATATTATAGTACTGTTAAAAGTAGTTATCATTGTTCGCAGATTGACAGTTTAGGTGGGCTGACTTCACGTAATTGCTCAGCCCTGCACTCAATTTTGCCCCTATTGACACAACTCAAAGCTTTGCTGACTAAATGCTAACACATATAGTGATGTATCCTCACGTATGTCCCCTCAGGATAATTCTCCTGCTCTCTTTTTTTTTTTTTTTTTAATATCCCTTTCTCTTGACGGACTTCAAGGGGGGCAAGAATAGGATTCAACCTTTTCCTTGTTATGTACAGAAAGCATCTCTGCATATGCAGTCTTGCACAACTCATAATAGCATATCCAACTTGATCTTGAAATAAGGTAAAGGTAGTTTGTTGGAGGCACAGACGAGGGAAGGGATGCATTTCGCTGCCACTTCTGATGGCTCCTTGCACCGGATGCACAGCAGCAATGGTAGTAGACGGAGGATGTTGTCACTCCTAGCGAGGCATCTTCGTCCATTCAGGCTGCTGTAACAGAAAACCACAGACATTGCTCCCTGTTCTAAAGACTAGGAAGTCCGGGATCAAGGCACTGGCCGATTCAGTGTCTTCACATGGTGGAAGGGGTGAGTAAGCTTTCCAGGTCCTCTCCTAAGGACGCTAATCCCATTCATAAGGGCTCCACCCTTATGATCTAACCATCTCCCAAAGGCCCCACTTCCTGTTACTATCACCTTAGGGGTTAGGCTTTCAACCTATGGTTTTTTTGTCGGGGGGACACAGACATGCCATCTGTAGCTCAAAGGGAGATAGATTTGCTGCTGTACCATGAGGGGAGGCAGGAATGTCCATGAAACCCAGGTAATTCCCTTGGGTATCCCCTCTACTACCATCACTAGTGGACTAGTTAGTGTAAAACTACTGCGAGTGTCTATGGCAGAAGCAAGAGTACAGATCAGTCAGGACTGAACATTTGGGTCATTGAGCTGGAGGACGGGCTCTGATCACCAGAGATGTGGGTGGAAGCAGAGAGAGTGCGTGATGGAGAATGAGTGAGCGGAGTGAGACTTAGCTGAGGAGCAGTGACACAGCCACAGGCGGGTATCCTGCAGCACAAGGCAGGAGCAGTGCTCTGGGACAGCCAACCTGATGCAAGACAGTCAAGCCTTGGCACTGTTCAGAACCCCGGGCCTCCATCACTGCTGACTGTGGGAGCCGCCTGGTCATGTCCTTTGAGTGCACTCTCTGTGTGACTGTACTTATTTGGCTGCAACCACCTGGCTTGTGGGAACTCAGTTCCCTGACCGGGGATCGATCCAGTGAAAGTGAAAGGGCGGAATCCTCATCACTGGACCGCCAGGGAATTCCCTCTCTGGCTTTAAGATAGCCAGAGCCACTGTCTGCTACTTGCTACCCAAGTATAGTTGATACAGTTAAAATGCATCAATTCCTCCTCAACAGCTAGGGAAAAAGTAGATGAAGCCTTGCAAATTATCTTTCTCTTAATGTCTTGTGTTTAAAAATCCCTGTGAAGGGAAGCACTGTTTTACGGTAGGATATCTGTCTTCTAAAGCATTAAAAGGTTGGTAAACACAAAAGGATTTCAATTAGGTTGTCAGTTACAGAGACAGAGACTCACCATTTGTCTCCGAATGAGGGGTTTGGTGCTTCATTGGAATTTACATGCAGTATGAGGAGAACCATCATTTGAATATGATAGTTTTAACACACTAAAGCTGAAGGAGATTGTATGGGCTGCTCTACTGTCATCCCTCATGTTTCACTATCAAGTGTGTTGTTAGATTAGCAGCTTTGCAAATCCCGGCCTAGCACGCTGAGAACTGAATACATGATTGAATTTGAACAGGTTTTCTGGTTTTACAATCTGAAAACGTGTTTCCAAACACAGTAAGGTTGTTTGATTGCCCGTTATAACCACCTATATATTGTGATGCTTGGTACACCATTCTCTTCAGAGATTTCCAACCTCTCTCTCTTTTTTTTTTTTAAATGAGTTTTTTTTTAATTAATTAAGTAATTTAGGCTGCGTTGGGTCTCTGTCGCTGCATGGGGCTTTCTCTAGTTGCAGCGAGCGGGGGCTAGTCTTCGTGGCGGTGTGCGGGCTTCTCATTGCGGTGGCTTCTCTTGTTGCAGAGCACGGGCTCCAGGCGCACGGGCTTCAGTAGTTGTGGCACGTGGGCTCAGTAGTTGTGGCTCATGGGCTCTAGAGCACAGGCTCAGTAGTTGTGGCACACAGGCTTAGTTGCTCCGCAGTATGTGGGATCTTTCCGGACCAGGGCTCGAACCCATGTCCCCTGCATTGGCAGGCGGATTCTTAACCACTGAGCCACCAGGGAAGTCTGTAAATTTCCTACCTTTCTTGAATGTGACCTACTTTATATGGTGACCCAATACCTATATGCATATATTTTACATACACATATGTAAACATAAATTAAAAAATTAAAAATAATTTCATAAGACAATACTCTCATTATATGTAATTCTTTTTGATATTTTTATCACATTTTCTTAAAAAATATTGTCATGACATTTAAATGATTTCACAGCTGATAACGAGTCAGGAGCTAGAGTCTGAAAACACTGTTCTAACCAAATTTTAGAATATCAGGGTCACTGAAGTTCTCAATTTGTGTTTAAAATGCCTTTATTAAAAAAAAAAATCACCCTTCAAATATGGCATGGTAGAATAAATAATCAGTATTATGTTTGAAATATTCATTTCTCCTCTCAGCCTAAGTTCTTAAATATATTTTATCTAACTTTATGGCTGTAGAACATTGCACGGAAATAATTTCTACTCCAAAACCACATCAGTTTTCTATTAATATATTAATTTACTACCTGCTGTAAGAGTGCTATAAATAAAAATTCCTTAGTTTATTTCATCTATAAATATCTACTGAAATGGTGATAGTAATCCCATAATGGAAGTCTTTACTCAATTAATAATATAACTCAAAAAGTAATTTTTTCAGCCACATTGTGGGTTTTCAAATAGTGACTTTAGCTTTAAATATGTAAATAGTTGATATCTTATATAGGTCATGGTCAGCTTTGAACAGTGATTATATAATCAGTTGGCTAGATTCTGTCTTGAACAATTTAGTATTACAAGCTCATACAATTTTTGTATGAAAGAGTACAGTTGATTTCATTGTCATTTGTTATTTTATACACCAACAATATAATTTGTTATGTTTTACAATGCCTGTACTCTCCTTGTCAGTAAAATATAATCAACTTGCTATTAAAAATGAATGCATATGGAGTTAGAATCAACTCCATATGCAATATGGTAAAATACTTTGCTTAAATATCTTTCTGTAATTCAGGTATTACACTGATCTATCCCATCTGCTCAGAGGCAATAATTCATTCATTGACATCCATATTATTTTTACAGTGTCATTTAAGTATTGGTGTGGCACCAATGTAGTTTTAATGTACATTTCAAAATACCAGTGATCTGCAAGATGTTTACATGCATTAGAAGGACCGGATAGAAGATGTTTCATCTGTTGCTTTCGGGTCTATGCCATCAGTATTGATTGAGAATTTAGTGGGTGCCAGCATCTGTGCTAGATGGTTGAGATGTGAAAGTGAACAAACGGAATAGGTCCCTGACTTCATGGAATATCTGTTTAAAGGGTAAGACAGTAGAAGATAGTAACAAGTAGCTGTGCAAATAAACAAGGTTTAAGAAAGGCATATGGTATTAAATCACAAAAACAAATAGAATAGTGTGCTGTAGAATAACAGGAGTGGCCTCAGATAAAGTGTCACCAGTTATTCCACTGGCATCTTCCTAGGAGTTCAAAACATGGCTCCATTTCCTCAAGGTGTTTTCTTGCCATCTGCTGGGAAGTTACTGTATTTTTGTCATCGTACTGCCGATCTTCCATGTTTTCGTTGTACATAACACCTGCCCAACCACACGCGGGTGCCATTGTGTAGACGTTGTTAGAGATGCCGCCTTGCAGTGGTTTGGTTGTGTCTGTGGGTGGGGTGGTACTGTTGGTGATGGACCTTCTTTGGATGCTTTTCCTCTTGGGTTAGCTTGATAGGGTTTGGGCACAGATAATGCAAAATCAATAATAATAATAACGCACTTTCTTTTTCACGTTGTTGTGTGTGGGTGGTCAGAGATGTTCTGAATGCTGTATCAGAGAGACAGGCATCCACGTCCACACATCCTCCTTTTACGGCACGACCCCACTGTTTTTTTTTTTTTTTGGCTTTATTTTATCAGAATGAACTTTCCTTTTGAAAACAGTCTATTTGCTTGTACAGTATTTTTCCATACTGGAAAAAGAAAAATACAGACAGCCTTAAAAGGGACAACCTCATATTTCATACCTTAATTTAACTGTTGGCAGTTAGCACATTTGCTTCGACATTTAAAACACACACAAAAATATTACATTTTAAATCGAAAGCTCCTCTTCTTTTATTCCCCCTCTCTCCCGTTTCCCAAAGGTAACAATTGTACAGAAACTGGCCTGTAATAAACACGTATCCATACACATACACAAACACACATACAGATATAAGAAAATTAAGTATTTCTGTGTGCCTTTTAACATTTATATAATGTCATCATTCAGCGCGTATCCGTTTTTGTTTTTTTTAACATCTTTATTGCAGTATAATTGCTTTACAATGGTGTGTTAGTTTCTGCTTTATAACAAAGTGAATTAGTTATGCCTATACATATGTTCCCATATCTCTTCCCTCTTGCGTCTCCCTCCTTCCCACCCTCCCTATCCCACCCCTCTAGGTGGACACAAAGCACCGAGCTGATCCCCCTCTGCTATGCGGCTGCTTCCCACTAGCTATCTATTTTACATTTGGTAGTGTATATATGTCCATGCCACTCTCTCACTTTGTCCCAGCTTACCCTTCCCTCTCCCCATGTCCTCAAGTCCATTCTCTAGTAGGGCTGTGTCTTTATTCCCATCTTGCCCCTAAGTTCTTCATGACCTTTTTTTTTTTTTTCTTAGATTCCATATATATGTGTTAGCATATGGTATTTGTTTTTCTCTTTCTGACTTACTTCACTCTGTATGACAGACTCTACATCCATCCACCTCACTACAAATAACTCAATTTCGCTCCTTTTTATGCCTGAGTAATATTCCATTGTATATATGTGCCACATCTTCTTTATCCATTCATCTGTTGATGGACACTTAGGTTGCTTCCATGTCCTGGCTATTGTAAATAGAGCTGCAATGAACATTTTGGTACATGACTCTTTTTGAATTATGGTTTTCTCAGGGTATATGCCCAGTAGTGGGATTGCTGGGTCGTATGGTAGTTCTATTTTTAGTTTTTTAAGGAACCTCCATACTGTTCTCCATAGTGGCTGTATCAGTTTACATTCCCACCAACAGTGCAAGAGGGTTCCCTTTTCTCCACACCCTCTCCAGCATTTATTGTTTGTAGATTTTTTGATGATGGCCATTCTGACTGGTGTGAGAGGATATCTCATTGTAGTTTTGATTTGCATTTCTCTAATGATTAATGATGTTGAGCATTCTTTCATGTGTTTGTTGGCAACCTGTATATCTTCTTTGGAGAAATGTCTATTTAGGTCTTCTGCCCTTTTTTGGATTGGGTTGTTTCCTTTTTAACTCATTTTTCTCACTTGACCTTTTATCGTCAAGATGGATCCCTGCTATAACTGTACGTCAGGCTCAATTCTTTCAACTATTGTATCAACATATCACAATTTCTTTATCCATGTTTCTGTCGATGGACATTTCAGTCATTTCAAGTTTCCAAGCCTCACAAATAATGTTGGTACGACCCTCCTCAGACATGTTTCCTTGTACAATGTGTGTAAAACTCAAGGGTACCTATGCATAGGTGGGACTGCTGAGTCATCACAGGTTACACATAGCTTGAACTTGGGTACATACTGCCAACTCCTCTCTAAGGCAGACACACCTCTTTCACACACATAGCACTGAGCAAGAAGTCCTACCACTCCTTATTTTTATCGATACTCGGTTTCCTCAGACTTACCAATGTTTTCTAATCCTATTTTTGCTTCAACTTACATTTCCCCGGTTACTAGACAGGTGGACATTTTTAAACAATAGGCACTTTAAAGAATCATAAATATTGGCTATTGAGTAGCAAGTTATCCCCAATCACCTGTGAGTCAGTTCCCCCACCTGCTATCCCACCAACTGCCAAGCACTTTCCCTTATACTTCCTATAAACAAGGACATTCTCCTACACATGCACAATATAATACAATCAGGGAATTAATATTGATGTGTGTCCTCAGAGTTGATTCATGTTTCACCAGTTGTCCCAAGAATGTCTTTTATGACAAAAGAACTCAGGTAAGAATCATAGGTTCCACTTGGTCTTCACATCTCTTCAGTTTCCTTCAGTCTAGACCATGTTATAGTCTTCTTTTTTTTTTTTTTGACTTCATGGACCTGGGAGTTTGGAAAATTATGAGTCTGTTATTATATTAGTTTCCTAGGGCTGCTGTAACAAGTACCACAATCTGGGTAGCTTAGAACAGCACAAAATTATTCTTTCACAGTTCAGTAGACCAGAAGTCCAAAAATCAAGGTGTTGGCACGGTTGGTTCCTTTTGGAGGCTTTGAAGAAAAAGCTGCTCCAGGGCCTCTCCCCTAATTTCTTGTCGCTGCTGGCAATCCTGGGCATTTCGTGGCTTGTGGCAGTATCACTTTAATATCTACCTGTGTCTTCACAGGAGCTTCTTCCCTGTGTGTCTCTCTCCTCTTATATTCCCATAAGTACATCAGTCACTGGACTTAGGACTCTCCCTAAATTTAGGATGATCTCATCTTGATATTCTTAATGAATTATATCTGCAAAGACCTAGTTCCAAATAACGTCACATTCTGAGATGCTGGGTGGACATGAATATCAGAGGCATATACTATTCAACCCACTACACTTATTTTATAGGACTTCCCTCCTTTGGAGTTTATCTGCTGTGTTCTCATGATTGGCAGGAAAATCACAGGTGATTTCCTTCTCATTGAGGTAGGTGATGCTACCTTCTCACTGCATAACCTTGGTTAAAAGTGGTATCTGCCAAGCTTCTTCCCAATGAACTTACTCTGTTCCCTATTACATTAACTACCTTGTGGGGAAGTATTTTAAAATCACATAAATATCATGTTCTTTACTAAGATTTCCATTTGTTTAGATGTGTATGGACTTGTGCTTTCCTCTTCTATTTAATGGATTATAATCTATGATCATCATGGATTTTTATGCTCAAATTTTCCTCAGTTTGGTCAATGGGAGCCTATTTTGGCTGATTCCTCTGTCCTTCTCTTCTTTTTCATTGAAATATAGTTTACAATGTTGGGCCAATCTCTGCTGTACAGCAAAGTGACTCAGTTATATATATATATATATATATATATATATATATATATATATATATATATATATATAGTTTTTTATATTATTTTATTATTTTCCATTATGGCTTATCACAGGATATTGAGTATATTGAGTATAGTTCCCTGTGCTATATAGTAACACCTTGTTTTTTTGTTTGTTTTTTTTAAAATTTATTTTATTTATTTATTTTTGGCTGCATTGGGTCTTTGTTGATGTGCACGGGCTTTCTCTAGTTGCAGTGAGCGGGGGCTACTCTTGGTTGCGGGTTTCTTATTGCAGTGGCTTCTCTTGTTGCAGAGCGTGGGCTCCAGGCACGTGTGCTTTAGTAGTTGTGGCACACGGGCTTAGTTGCTCCACAGCATGTGGGATCCTCCCGGACCAGGGCTCAAACTCATGTGCCCTGCCTTGGCAGGCAGATTCTTAACCACTGCGCCACCAGGGAAGCCCCAACACCTTGTTTTTTATCCATTCTAAATGTAGTAGTCTGCATCTACCAACCCCAAACTCCCAGTCCATCCCTCTCCCTTCTCCCATCCTCCTTGGCAACCACAAGTCTGTTGTCTATGGCTATGAGTCTGTTTCTATTTCATAGATAAGTTCATTTGTGCCAATATTTTGGATTCCACATATGAGTGATATCATGCAGTATTTGTCTTTCTCTGTCTGACTTACTTAGTATGATCATTTCTTGGTCTATCTAAGTTGCTGCAAATGGCATTATTTCATTTTTAATGGCTGCATAGTATTCCACTGTATTGGGTTGGCCAGAAAGTTTGTTTGGGTTTTTCCGTAAGATGTTATGGAAAAACCCAAATGAACTTTTTGGCCAACCCAATACATATGTACCACATCTTCTTTATACATTCATCTGTCGATGGACATTTAGGTTGTTTCTATGTTTCGGCTATTTGACAGATCCTCATCACTCTTTGAGCAATTCCTTGCTTTCTGGAACAATACTCTCCAGGCTTATCTTGTCCCTTCTCTGCCCCAGCTCTGGAATCAGCTATTTCTCCAAAGGTTGTAATTCCTTATAGTAGAAGATGGTATTTATATTTATGGTACGTATAAACAAAACTTATCAGCCAAATAACAGTCTTATTGGTGTGATGCAGCTCCCAGGTCCTCTCAGTGAATAGTGATAGGGAATTTGGACGTATATGTACGCATGCATGGACATACCAACATTTACATCTAAGTATATTTATTTCTGTGTCTCTGTATCTCTGTATCTATCTATCTAATATATGTAAGCTCTCCTTCTTTGCCAACTTGGTTGTGATGTCTTGCCTGTCCATCATTCAACAATTGGATTTTGATAGTTCAGCAATGAAATTCTAAATTAAGTCACTATGCAAATTGCCAAAAAGAAAAAACTTTTGGTCTGATGCATTAATTTGATAACTTGCAATATGCATGCTAGATTAATAAAATAGTGACAATTAAGAATAAAAAGAGGTTTCAATAAAAAATCATTCAAAAATATTATTCACGGGCAAATGGCAAGCCTATGCCTAGTAATAAAGTGTGAAAGACATTCCATTAAATCAGGAATAAGACAAGTATTCCTGGCATCTCTGCTACTGTGCCTCTGGTTTTGGAAGCTCTAGGAAATACAGAAGCAAAGATAAATAAATAAAGGCTAAGGAAATGTGGAAGAAAATAGCAAAACCAGTATCATTTGTAAGTTGTGTCCAGCATTATGCACATGAGGTAACACACCACAGATGCTCAATAGCTGAGTAATCAGTGAATGATTCCAAGATAATCAACTGAAAAAGTATTACAAAAAGTTAAAGAATTCATTAAAAATGCTATAATAATATACAAAAATTAATAGTACTTTTATACCAGCAGAATTTAAAAAGTGGAACAGTGAATTCACTGTAGCAAAAAAGATGCATAACCTCTTAAATACGTGCAAGACATATATGAAAACTCTACATATTTGCCTACTTATGTGATAATGACATAAAATCTTCTGAGACAGGAAGATTACACCCTGTGTGGTGTATAGTCTTGTTAAGCTACACATTTTACAGACTTCAGTCACATGACCAATATTTTTATTTTCAAAATGTGACAAATAGATGGTAACATTCATCTGGCAGAAATGCTCAATGACAGCCAAGAAAGGATAAGTGATTTTTTTTCTTTTTCTTTATATTTTATTTTTTATTAACATATAGTTGCTTTACAATGTTGTGTTTGTTTCAGGTGTACAGCAAAGTGATTCAGTTATACATATATATGTATGCATCTATTTTTTCAGATTCCTTTGTCTTATAGGTTATTATAAAATATTGAATATAGTTCCCTATGATATACAGTAGGTCCTTGTTGTTTATCTATTTTATATAGAGTAGTGTGTATCTGTTAATCCCAACTTCCTGATTTATCCCTCCCTCCCTCTTCCCCTTTGGTAACCATAAGTTTGTTTTCTATGTCTGTGGGTCTATTTCTGTTTTGTATGTAAGTTCATTTGTATCATTTTTTTTTTTTTTAGATTCCACATATAAGTGATAATCATGTGATACTTGTCTATGTCTGGCTTACTTCACTTAGTATAATAATCTCTAGGTCCATCCATATTGCTGCAAATGGCATTATTTTATTCTTTTTTATGGTTGTGTAAGATTCCATTGTACATATATTACCACATCTTCTTTATCCATTCATCTTTCGATGGACATTTAGGTTGTTTCCATGTCTTGGCTATTGTAAATAGTGCTGCAATGAACATTGGGGTGCATGTATCTTTTTGAATTAAGATTTTCTCTGGATATATGCCCAGGAGTAATATTGCAGGATCATATGGTAACTCTACTTTTAGTTTTTTAAGGAAACTTCGTAACTGTTCTCCATAGTGGCTGTACCACTTTTTACATTCCCACCACCAGTGTAGGAGGGTTCCTTTTTCTCTACACCCTCTCCAGCATTTGTTATTTGTAGACTTTTTGATAATGGCCATTCTGACTGGTGTGAGGCGATACCTCATTGTAGTTTTCATTTGCATTTTTCTAATAAATAGCGATGTTGAACATCTTTTCACGTGCCTACTGGCCACCTGTATGTCTTTTTTGGAGAAACGTCTATTTAGGTCTTCTGTCAATTTTTTGATTGGGTTGTTTCTTTTTCTGATATTGAGTTATATGCGCTGTTTGTATATTTTGGAAATTAATCCCTTGTTGGTTGCATCATTTGCAAATATTTTTTCCCATTCTCTAGGTGGTTTTTGTGTTTTGTTTATTGGTTTGCTGTGCAAAAGCTTTTAAGTTTAATTAGGTCCCTTTTGTTTATTTTTACTCTAGGAGATGGACCCTAAAAGATATTGCTGCAATTTGTGTCAAAGAGTGTTCTGCCTATTTTTTCCTCTAGGAGTTTTATAGTATATGGTCTTACATTTATGTCTTTAATTCATTTTAAGTTTACTTTTTGTGTATGGTATTAGAGAATGTTCTGATTTCATTCTTTTACATGTAGCTGTCCAGCACCATGTATTGAAGAGACTGTCTTTTCTCCACTGTATATTTTTGCCTCCTCTGTTGTAGATTAATTGACCATAGGTATGTAGGATTATCTCTGGGCTTTCTATCCTGTTCCATTGATCTATATGTCAGTTTTTGTGCCAGTACCATACTGCTTTGATGACTGTAGCTTTGTAGTATAGTCTGAAGTCAGGGAGCCTGATTCCGCCAGCTCTGTTCTTCTTTCTCAAGATGCTTTGGCTCTTTGGGGTCTTTTGTGTTTCCACACAAATTTAAAAATTTTTTGCTCTAGTTCTGTGGAAAATGCCATTGGTAATTTGATAGGCATTGCATTGAATCTGTAGATTGCCTTGGGTAGTATATTTATTTTGACAATTTGAATTTTCCAATCCAAGAACATGGTATATCTTTCCATCTGTGTCATCTTCGGTTTCTTTCATCAGCATCACATAGTTTTCAGAGTACAGGTCTTTTGCCTCCTTAGGTAAGATTATTCCTAGGTATTTTCTTTCTGATGCAGTGGTAAATAGGAATGTTTCCTTAATTTCTCTTTCTGATTTTTCGTCATTAGTGTATAGCAATGCAACAGATTTTTGTGTATGAATTTTGCATCCTTCAACTTTACCAAATTCATTGATGAGCTCTAGTTTTCTGGTAGTGTCTTTAGGATCCTCCTTGTATAGTATCGTGTCATCTGCAAACAGTGACAGTTTTACTTCTTGTCCAAATTGGATTCCTTTTATTTCTTTTTCTTCTCTGATTGCCATGGCTAGGACTTCTAAAATTATGTTGAATAAAAGTGGCAAGAGTGGACAACCTTGTCTTGTTCCTGATCTTAGAGGAAATGCTTTCAGCTTTTTACTGTTGAGTATGATGTTAGCTGTGGGTTTGTCATATATGGCTTTTATTATGTTGAGGTAGTTTCCCTCTATGCCAACTTTCTGGAGAATTTTTATCATAAATGCATGTTGAATTTTATCAAAAGCTTTTTCTGCTTCTATTGAGAGGATCATATGGCTTTTATTTTTCAGTTTGTTAGTGTGTATCACATTGATTTGCAAATATTGAAAAATCCTTGCATCCCTGGGATAAATCTCACTTGATCATGGTGTAAAATCCTTTTAATGTACTGTTGGATTCAGTTTGCTAGTATTTTGTTGAGGATTTTTGCCTCTGTGTTCATAAGTGATGTTGGCCTGTAATTTTCTTCTTTGTGATATCTTTATCTGGTTTTGCTATCAGGGTGATGGTGGCCTCATAGAATGAGTTTGGAAGTATTCCTTCCTCTGCAGTTTTTTGGAAGAGTTTGAGAAGGATGGGTGTTAACTCTTCTATAAATGTTTGATAGAATTCTCCTGTGAAGCCATCTGGTCCTGGACTTTTGTTTGCTGGGAGTATTTAAATCACAGATTCAATTTCAGTACTTGCAATTGGTCTGTTCATATTTTTTATTTCTTCCTGGTTTTTCTTGGAAGATTGTACCTTTCTCAGAATTTGTCCATTGCTTCTAGGTTGTCCATTTTATTGGCATACAGTTGCTTGTAGTAGTTTCTTATGGTCCTTTGTATTTCTGTGGTGCCAGTTGTAACCTCTCCTTTTTCACTCCTAATTTTATTGATTTGGGCCCTCTCCCTTTTCTTCCTGATGAGTCTGGCTAAAGGTTTATCAATTTTGTTTATCTTTTCAAAGAACCAGCCTTTACTTACATTGATTTTTTTCTATTGTTTTCTTAGTCTCTATTTCATTTATTTTTGCTCTGATCTTATGATTTCTTTCCTTCTACTAACTTTGGGTTTTGTTTGTTCTTCTTTCTCTAGTTGCTTTAGGTGTAGGGTTAGGTTGTTTGAGATTTTGCTTGTTTCCTGAGGTAACCTTGTATTGCTGTAAACTTCCCTCTTAGAACTGCTTTTGCTCACAAGTTTTGATCAAAGAGGACAAAAGAAGAAAGGAAGAGAAAAGACCTACAAAAACAAATCTAGGAAATTTCCTGGCAGTCAAGTGGTTAGGACTTGACACTTTCACTGCCATGGGGCCATGATTTGATTTCCTGGTCAGGGAACTAAGATCCCAAAAGCCGAGTGGTGCAGCCAAAACAAAAACAAACAAACAAACAAAAAATCCAAACAATTAGCAAAAAAGGATAAGTAATTTCTTAGTGTCTTTTGTCTGTTTTTCTAAGGAAGCATTAGAGATGTTTCTTATTTAAGGGATGCCAAATAAAGAGATAATTTTTAGGACAATTAATTATCAAAACTTTTTGTTGCACATGAGGGAACCCCGGTTCAAATGACCTTCAGCCAAAGAGGGTTAAAAGAAAGAAGGAGGAATCACTGGAACATTTGGCACACAGACCAGGCTCTATCTGGAACACACAACTGCCCAGATGAAGTCACCAGGTATTCACTATCTTTAGTACTGGTTCTCCCCAGAAGGTGAGTAAAGTGGCTGCTCTCTGAGCAAAACTTGTATTTTACCATATTAGTGGCCACAGGGCATAAGGAGAATATTGTTTTTAATAGACTTAATAGAAAATTCCAAGAGGCAATTCTGATTGGGCGTGATTGGGTCACATGCCATCTCTGATGTCCTGTGGGCTTGGGGCTGGATATTCTGACACTTCAGGCTTTGAGGCCATGTTCACCTTTTTGGCATGAGGATCAAACACTATGGAAAGAGGTAAATACTGAAATATTTTTATTACTGGCTTTTTATAAAGAATAAAATTGATGTTTGCTCAGTAATGCTATTAAAAGAATCTCTTCCTCTAGGGAAGCCAGAGTTGTACATTTTCATCATATGAGTAGTCAACTGTGTTGAATTCAACAGAGAAGGTCATTTAAAATACAGATGGGAAAGCCACCAGATGTGACATCATAGAGACAGACTAGCAGTGAGAGCCTGTTTTGTTGGAGGGATGGGCTCTGGAAAATAATAGCAATGAGTTGAAGAGTGAAAAGAGATGAAAATATGAAAACAAAGTTCTAGTCTTCATTTTGAAATGACAGCTTGTGGAAAAAAACCCAATACGTCTTTGAGTAATGATGCTTTAGGCTCCTGCATTTCAAACTGCGGTCCTGGGTGTTGCTTAGCAACTTGTTAGAAATGTAGAATCTCAAGGTTCATCCCCAACCTCACAAACAGAGTCTGCATTTTAACTACATTCCCAAGAGATTCATTGAGTCTTGAGAAATGCTTCTTAGATGGTGCATCCCACAGCGATAGGAATAAGAAATTGTTCTGGGAGGGTCGTAAATGGCAGGTGATACAGTGTTGCCATATTTTATAGACCGATTTTTCCAATGTGTTTGTTATTAAAGAGATGGAGAGAGGAGAGTAAACTTGAAAGTTAAATGTGTGGATAGATATTATTTTTGGTCGGGGTCAGTAGGGAAATTGGGAAAGAAGTGTGTGGCATCTTTGTCAGCACATGAGGAAGAGCCTGTGGATGGAGGAAAGGAAGAGAACACCAAGAGTGTCCATTTATTGAGCAAGTTTCTGGTGAAAGTTGGAACAGGCTGAGTCGAAGGCACGGGTGCAAGACTGAGAAGGAGCTCCTTTAGAGAATCAAGATCTCAGGCAGGGAGACGTGGACTAAAACAAACAGATTGGTTGGGTAGAAAAGAGAGAGTGAACAGGGTGTTGTCTTTCATTTCAGAACAAAAGACAAAGCATCTAAGTGTAGAACAGCTATGTAAAAAAAAAAAATGTGAGCCTGCCAGACTAGCTGAGATCACTTATTTTGACTATTCGTGAAACCAATAAATTGCTTTGTACCACAATTAAAGAGCCAACACGTGCAAACAGAATAAGGACTCTGATGGTGGGAAACTGGAGATAGGAGAGTGGAAAGTCATGGTGTGAAGGATCCTAGGATGCTAAGAAAGCACTCTGGTGCCAGAGCTGCCCTGGATATGTTTGGATGGAATAATGGATTGGGAGAAATGAGGTGTGGGTCTGGGAGAGAAACATGGAAATACCACAACCGCAGGATGTATTCTTTCTGATGTGAAAGTCCATAAAACATTCTGTACATAGAACTGTAGTGTTGGTGAGCCAGTTTCTAAACTCATTAGAGAAAACTGCTTTACCTTTGACATTAATAGAAAATGAATATCCAAATTCCATTACCATTTGAGGAAAAAGTATTAATAGGTGATAGGATGTTTCTGCAGTAACTTATTTTAATGATTAGTAATGACATTATTCCTCTTTCTACCACCAATGGTAGAATCACTTTAGCAGTTTACTTAATAATTTAAAGTTTAAGACTTTACAAAATAGTTTATGTGTTATATTTTTATTGTACCCAAATTTTGCAAAAATCAGTTCTCTGATTTTAAACTGAATTTAAATTTTAAACTGATTTTTCTGATTTTAAATTCTGTTAAATTATTTATTTATTTATTTATGGCTGTGTTGGGTCTTCGTTGCTGTGCGCGGGCTGTCTCTACTTGCGGTGAGCAGGGGCTACTCTTTGTCGCGGTGCGCAGGCTTCTCATTGCAGTGGCTTCTCTTGTTGCGGAGCACGGGCTCTAGGCGTGCTGGCTTCAGTAGTTGTGGCACATGGGCTCAGTAGTTGTGGCTCATGGGCTCTAGAGCGCAGGCTCAGTAGTTGTGGCTCACGGGCTTAGTTGTTATGCCGCATGTGGGATCTTCCCGGACCAGGGCTCGAACGTGTGTCCGCTGCATTGGCAGGCGGGTTCTTAACCACTGTGCCACCAGGGAAGCCCTTACATTAGTTTTAATGTTTCAAAATGTTTCCCAGTGAATTCACTCTTCCGCTGCTCCACTGTGATAGCAGCTTTGTTCCCTTCCTCGTCTGCTTAGATATGCTTCCCCCAGTCCTTCTCAGAATCAGCCTGTATCCTCACCTGCCACACCACGGAGGAAATAAAATGCATCTGATGGGAACTCCATCCCCTTCTCATAGTCAATCTATTAAATCTTCCTGTACTCACTCCTATTTTCCTTTCCTTCCCTCTTACTAAAATGGAGAGAATGTCTCTCCCCGCCTCAGAAACCAAAATTTGTGCATTTAGTTTGTTGCCCCACACCTCTTACCCTTTCAGGGAGCTCTTTCTATCATTCACCTACTCTCTCCTGCATCATCAATCTCTCCCCTTCTCTTTCATACTTTCCATCACCACCAGGCTTCAGTATCTCTCACACGACAAGTGAAAAAAAGTTCTCCAGGGCCCCACTCCCCTTTGGGGCACCACCATTTCTCTCTACTCCCATTCAGAGCCAGACTCGTCCCACCTCCATTGCTTACTTTCCATAAACCCTCTTCCATCCTAGTCTGGCGTGTGCACCATCCCTCCATCAAAACTACTCCTGCCAAGCGGAAAGGTGTAAGGAGACAAACCCAGGGGCGTTTTCATTGCTGCTCTTGCTTGATGTCCTGGCAGTATTCCACATGCTCTCCCCAAACATGTGTGCTCTCCCCAAACATGCATGCTCTCCCATGGTTTTCCTCCTGTGTCCCTAGATGATGTTCTTAGCGTCCTGTGTTAGCTTTTTTTTTCCTTCAACACAACCTCTTAACGTTGGGGCATCTCAGATCATCTTGCGAGCCCTTAGCCTTTCCCACTCACTCTCAGTAGGTTAGTGGATCTACAGATGCGATCAGTTGACGACACCCAAGCTCTAGCTCTGGTCCAGACTTGCCATTATATGACCCCTAGCCCTATTTATCCAACTGCCTATTGAATATGCCTCAACGTGGCGGTCTCTGACACAGCTTAAACTTACCTTTATCCCCACCATGGCTCTGAAACCCTCAGTTATGTTTTTCTTTTTCAAGTCGCACCCACCTCCCATCCAGATGTAGGTTTAAGCATATATAGTCTTTTACTTATTGTCCTTTGCCTTTTCGTTTTTTCATCTTATTCTTTCAAATGCTGAATTATACCACCTACTTTCCTTTCGACAGTGAACATCTCTTACCAATTAATTCTATTAATAACCAACAAATACTTTCATGGAGTAATCTTGTTTGTGTCGTGTTACCTAATTTAAATATTTTTAGATCACATATTTTCAATTAGTGATGATATCCTCTGCATTTACAGGATCTTACTGACCATATTCCAGAGGACATTGTTTCCTTAGTTTTATCTGTCCTTTACCAACATGTATTTCCAGAGTTTAGTTTTAATCTTATCCGTTTCTACTAGCTATAAACAATGTGAGATATTGATGCATCCGTCCTTTTTAATTTTGATAGACCACTGTTTTTACTTTGATACCTAATTTACCTGTATAGCATTCTTCTAAATATCCATATTTTATTTATATAATCATTAAAGCAAAAGCTTATTAAACAAATTAGATTTCTATTGGCATTTAAACATCGATTGCACACCTAATGAATTTTTCTCTATTTAATTCAAACCACAGTCTGCTGTATCTGATTTTCTTAAATGCTTTAAGCGCTGTATGAGGCAGACACAATACACACATAATATTAAACTTGTGAAAATTGGATTGGTTCACCTAGGCTAATCAGGTCAAAAGTGCTAATAAATTTAAGGGTGTTTCTTTACTTTTATATTCTTATTCCCTCTTACTCATTTTTAGGGTTGTCTTTCTTGTTTTCATCAATTTTACCAACTGTACACGTGTCCAGTGTTTCAATAATCCTACACACCCTAAAGATGAGGAGCATTCTATCTGCCCATAGTCGAAAGATTTATCAACCAGTTTATTCCTGGTCTAGGTCATGAGGATTGTTTGCATCTTCCAAGGTGATTCTACCTGAGTTGATTACTCAGCAAGAGAGGTCCTGCTTTTATAGGTCACTACTGTCCTTTATATAAGGAACTGTCCAAATCACTGCTCCCAGTAGTTGGTCCGTTTTATTTTCTGGTAACCCCAGCTTTTATCCCAAGCTGTCACTTGATCTGGACATCTCAGCTTTTTAGTACAATTCAGTAAAACCTTAATTTAGTACCACTTCACCTTCATTATACAGACTGGAGTGAGCCTTCTTTGACATTGCTTGTTCTGAGGGGGACCTAGTCAAGCCCAGTTACGTCAGAAAGTTTAGGTCACTGCTGCTCTTCGAAATTACTGTTCTTGCCCATCTACAGTTTAGTCCTGGGTATTGACTTCTGTGATTATTGACCATTATTATGATGAGATTATCATTCTCGGTGTTTGGTCCCTTAGACTAGTACATGCTTATGGTTTTCCCTGATGCATACGTACGGAACACATGTCCTGCACTGTTTAAGCTGAAGTACTGCCAGTTCTGTCCCCAGGAGTCTGTCCAAATTCTTGGATGGTGGTAAAAAATAAATTATGAAGTTGCTTTTGATTGCCATCTGCCTAGCTCGAGAAATAGTATCTGAACACCCTCACAGACTATCACCAGCTGTGACTTTAGAACCAGATTGGTCCCTTGGAAATAAAAACAGGTGTTTTACATACCATAAATATAGTTAGACAGATGGAATGTTTAGGATAGAGAAAAATACTCCTTACCTACTTATTTTAGTTCCCATTATCTTTCTTCTTCTTCCTGAATAATCTACAACCATCAGTAGAAGGTTGTTTTTGGGAGAACAGGCATGAAAAAGGGAAACAAATTTTTATTTATGGCTTATGAAAATGTAGAAAATCGATGAATACAGAATGATACAAAGCAGAATCGATGGCTATAGAATAATGCAAGGTACTGAATTACTACACATAGGTATTGACACCTGTAGTACCCTTAGTTTTGTACTGGCTAATGTCTTTTGACCGTGGTGGTGTTTTTATAAACGATGTATCTTCATACTCTTGATGAATACTATTTAAAGTTCTGTCCACGTTCTGTACATTTTCCATATCCTTTTACCTCTTATAACACCAGATAATCTGCAACAATATTCACAAAAGTATTGTAGTCCTAAAATTTTGCAGAGGAAAATGTCACTTATTTTTACATCCCCCTTCTACATGCAAAGCATTTCCAAACTGTTATCACGTGGGCTGAAGTATTTCCCCCTCAGGGTTATTTTGAAGATAGATAGAGAAGTTTCCGAGCCTGACAACATGCAACGTGTTAGTTTCAGGTGAGTTTACTTCCTTCACACAAGTCAGAAGACTTAGTAAAAGAAAAAAAAATATACAGGAAAAACTTTGAGGCTCTCAAGCTACAAGTTTTGCAGTGGATAGCTGCCTTCTACAAAATGGATTCTGAGGGTTTTTAGAATCTTCACATCTGACAGAAAACCTTACTTGAAAATATGCCTGTTGTTTTCATTCAGAATGGTATAGGCACATTGGAAAAAAAGTGTACATTAAAAAACAAAAAGTCTTCAAATCATCCCCAATATCCATATATTAGGAATATTCATTATTATCTGTTAGGCATATGATTGTTTCTTTGAGTGTAGAAATATGGACACAAAAGTACATCTTTATTTTTTTAGCACAAAAATAGATTTGGTTCATACTTTCTATAGAATGTATATTCTCCTGCAACTTTAACTTTTTTCCCCGTTCCGTACCATTTCAAAGAAACCTTTTTTTAAGTTTTTTTTACTTAAGTATACTTAATTTACAACGTGTTAATTTTTGCTGTACAGCCTAGTGATTCAGTTATATACATATACATTCTTTTTCATATTCTTTTCCATTATGGTTTATTACAGGATACTGAATATAGTTCCCTGTTCTATACAGTAGGATCTTGTTGTTGTTTGTCCATTCTATATATACTGGCTTGCATCTGCTAATCCCACACTCCCAGTCCTTCCCTCCCCCCCTCCCCCTTGACAACCACAAGTCTGTTCTCTGTGTCTGTGAGTCTGTTTCTGTGTTGTAGATAAGTTCATTTGTGTCATATTTTGGATTCCACATATAAGTGACATCATATGGTATTTGTTTCTTTCTGACTTACTTTGCTTACTATGATAATCCATAGGTCCATCCATGTTGATGCAAATGGCATTAATTCATTCTTTTTTATGGCTGAGTAATATTCCATTGCATATATAGATATCTTCTTTATCCATTCATCTGTTGATGGACATTTAGGTTGCTTCCATATCCTGGCTATTGTGAACAGGGCTGCTATGAACATAGGGGTGCATTTATCTTTCTAAATTAGAGTTTTGTCTGGATATATGCCCAGGAGTGAGATTGCTGGATTATATGGTAGTTCTATTTTAAGTTTTTTTGAGGAACCTCCATACTGTTCTCCATAGTGGCTGCACCAGTTTACATTCCCACCAACAGTGCAGGAGGGTTCCCTTTTCTCCACACCCTCTCCAGCATTTGTTACCTGTAGGCTTTTTGATAATGGCCGTTGTGACCGGTGTGAGGTGATAACCTCGTCGTAGTTTGTTCTGATTTGCATTTCTCCAATAATTAGCCATGTTCAGCATCTTTTCATGTGCCTCTTGGCCATCTGTATGTCTTCTCTGGAGAAATGTCTATTTAGGTCTTCTGCCCATTTTTTGATTGGCTTGTTTTTGTTGTTGTTGAAGAAATAATTCTTTTGAATTAAGTTGTTAGTTTTAAGTTGCTCTTGTCTGAGTACCCGAACACTGACACGATCATCTCCTACTCGTGGTCCCTTAAGAGTCTCTTCGGTCTTCATGCATCTATCACTGCATGATGCCAATACTTCCATAGGAGAAACCACTACGGGAAGAAGTGCTGGCTCGAAGGGAATACACAATTGAAACTCTGAAAAGTTCTAGGCGAATTCCCCTTCAAAGAAGGTGGTAGGAAGACACACTCTCTAAACAGCTCCCGAGAACATTTTTCTCCCCACCTTTACTAACAACGGATAGTATCAATCTTTTCAAATTTTGGTGATCATGTAGACCAAAGTAAATGGAACGTGCACCTTGTTTTAATAGAGAGAACATATTAATCTTCTATTGGGTTTGTTTTATCATGTTAAGGATCCATTTTGTCCATATTCAGAAACTCACGCGGTAAGCCATGTGTTCTTTTGGAATTCCTTAGGAATGTGTTTCCTTGCTTCTTGGTCCTGGTGGGGGAGGCGGGGCATTACTCCTTTATTCCATTATTCCTGTTATTCCTTTTCCTATTTCCATCGAGAACAAAACCTCCGCTCCGTGGTTTAAAAGGGATGCCTGCCGGGGACAGACTCGCACTGCCTCTTCCTTACTCCTTCTTCTTTCACATCTGTCACATCTGTCTCGGAGAACTCTTCTCCAACGTGGTCCCCACGTAGAGGGCGTTTGGCGTGGCCCTGGCTTCAGACTCTCATTCGCTCCTTTTCTCTCTCAGAAAGCTGACCCTGCCTTCAGAGAGAGGCTAACTCACTCCCTCCCAGCTCCTCCTGCCATATCCACACACGGGAGGCCCACCTCCTTCTGGTTCTCTTCTTTGCGTGAAAGATGTCACAAAGACCATGATTTTTCATGTGTCCAGCTTTGGCAGCTATGTTTGGAACTTGCTCTGCTGGCTCCGGTTTTTCCAAAGGCGGATTCTAGAGTTGGAATGGGGTCGGGGTGCTTGGGAGGTGAGAAGATTCTTCAAGGCTAATTCATCCTCGAATACATAAGACATCCTACAATTTGGAGACACAGACTTTATGCCGATCATCACATGAGTTCTTTTGTGTGAGCTTTAGCATATGTCTCCTGTTCTCTTAATTACTAACACCCCCGGTCCTCAAAATATTTGAGCCAAATATTGTGCTCGTACATGATTAATCTGATTTGTGAAATTCTACCGTATTGGATTTCTTTGTACCCAAAGGGTATCCAACTGGAGGACAGTTTCTACATTGATTCAGACTGTGTATATATAACCAAAAATCATAAGCATGATGTGATATTTGAATTAATATTTCTAATTTTAGATATATTTCTAAAATGAGATCATAAAGAATACTTTTTTACATGACAAAGGGAATTTGCCAGTTTCCCAAAAGGTGCCTAAAATCTGAAGACGACCTTTTGATAAGAATGTTAAATTTCTGTGTAAACAGACATTTCTCCTGGAGCTGGCTCATCTCACAGCCAGTGTGCTATGCATTCTACATAACACTAAAACATCTCTATCCTTCAGAAGGAAGGCGAGGTATGTATGCCATATTTTTACAAATAGGCTGTGTCAACATGTGTTTAAGTACTAATCAATCAACATTATACACATAATCAGCCTAACAATTTGATATTTGTTTAGGGTTCCTGTAAAATTAACTACTCACAGAAAATTATGAACAGAATTGGAAAGCAGTGCCATGCCCAAGAAGATAATAAATCCAGGTTCTCTGCTAATTTAAATCTTATTCCAAGTGTAGGTAGGATCTGAAGAGGAAGAAATGCAAACGAGATGTTCATAGAACATTCCAGTATTCATTCATTCACTATACATTGACTCCATGCCGAGGTCGCAGGGCATCCCCAAGTACAGCATATAAGCCTGTGGAACACTTTTTGGATGCAAAATTTAAGACCGTATGGAAAAACAGTTTGAGGAACCAAGGTAACAAGTAAATCACTGACCTCTCAGATGGTTACAATCTTTCATTAAAATAAAACAAGCCAGCTTACTGCCTGCAGGGCATGTTAACGGTATTAACATAGAAGTAAGGGGAATTCTGTCACTGATTGCCATTTTCCATCTCTTGCTCATGAGATCTGTTCTTCCTTGGGCTTCAAGTTAATGCTTAGAAGTTGCATCCTTTATGGTAAAAGAGGGACATAATTTTCCTGTCTTTTCCTTGAGCCAGGTGTTCTTGGCCTTTCGAGTTCAAGACTTGCAGTTATTACACTTTGTCTGCTGGTTTGCTACTACTGTCCCAGAGAAATCTGTGACTGCTTAAATGGACAACCAACCAAGTGCAAACTGCTTTTAACCGACTCAGCCTGCAATTCCAATTTGTCTATAGCCTTAGCTCTGCCCATGCTAATTTTGTGCTGACACACACATGCTCGGTTCCCCTTATTTGTGGTTTTTTTTTTTGGCCACTTGGCTTGTGGAATTTTAGTTCCCTGACCAGGGATTGAACCTGCACCCTCGGCAATTGAAAGCCACGAAGTCCTAAGCACTGGACTGCCAGGGAATTCCCTTGGTCCCCCTTATTGGGATCTGAGCGTTCTCCCGTCCTAACAGACACAGGAAGACAGTTATAAGACCTGGATTTGCTTTCTCTCAGCATCTCCTTTCCCAAGGTCTATTCTAAAAGTCCACTTCTATTTAGGCTTCCTTTTTTTTTTTCCCTTATACCCCTCCTCAGGATTTTTAAGCACCTGGTTTGCTTGGCTGTTAATGGGGTTAGTGCCTAATTAACCCTGGTAAGAGTGCCACTCACCTGCATTGACATTTTCCTCATTGTTAAAAAGGCATACATAGATAAATTCATATATGCTAGAATAGTTTTCAAAAAAAAGGGTAGCTTCAAATTAAGGGTGGATCACTCCATGTGTAATATGCACTGTGCCACGTGTAGTAGGGTGAGAAGGGGTACCCAAATGGCGGTGCACAGCTCCAGTATTCAAGGAGGTGATAGCTATATTACAAAGAACTCTGCAATACCAGTTGGCATGTAGAAGATAACAAGTCTTGAGAAAAGAAAGCAGCGAGAACTTTCCTGCATGGGGTGTGTGTGTGTGTGCGTGTGTGTAGGAATGTTTTGTGGGCTAGCCTGGCTGGTGACGCAAGAGGACCTCTCTGGGCAGAAGGAACAGGTTGTACAAAGATATCTGGAAGCAGAGCCCAGGCTAATGTGTAATTCGTTTATCTGAAGCGTCTTCTAAATGCAGCATGGTGAACCGCGGGAGATAAGACTAGGGCATGTCCTGGAAATAAGCTTGTGCTGGCCTGGCCGGCCTGAGGACCGTGTGAGGACTCCCTGAATGGTGGAAAGACACTGATGATTCCTGAGTGTGGAAGGAGGAAGGCGTCACAGTGACATTTCAGGAAGGTAAGTCTGAAATCACCGAGTGGGAACGAAACAAGACTTAAGGAACCAGTTGCAGAGATGATTATAATTCCGTGAGAGGATGTGAGGGTCTGAATTAAAGTAATGGTGGAGAACAGATATCGCTGAATGTCCTTCTAAAGGCTTCTTAGGAGCATCCAAGAGCTGCAATGACCCTATGGATCCATCCACAGAGGGATGGATAAAGAAGATGTGGTGTATATGCACAATGGAATACTATGCAGCCATGAAAAAGAATGAAATAACGCCATTTGCAGGAACATGGATGGACCTTGAGATTATCATACTAAGTGAAGTAAGCCAGGCAGAGAAGCACAAATATCATATGATATCACTTATATGTGGAATCTAAGAAAAATTATACAAATGAACTTATTTACAACACAGAAACAGACCCACAGACATAAACAAACTTATGGTTACCAAAGGGAAAGAGGTGGGGAGGGGTAAATTAGCAGTTTGGGATTAACAGATACACACTATTATATATAAAATAGTCAACAAGGACCTACTGTATAGCACAGGGAACTCCACTCAATACTCTGTAATAATCTATATATGGGAAAAAATACTGAAAAAGAATAGATACATGTATATGTATAACTAAATCACTTTGCTGTACACCTGAAATTAACAAAACATTGTAAATCAAGTATACTCCATTATAAAATAAAACTTTTTCTAAAACTAAAAAAAAAAAAAAAAAAAAGACCCCATGGCATTGCCAGACTAGTCATTTTGGGGAAGAGCCAAAACCCAGAGAAATCAGGTGAGTGTTGGAGCTTTCAAGCTGCTTTGGCTCAAGAGACGATGGGCTATGACCACTCATTTGGGTTTGGGTTTCAGTGGCGCCTTCACCCTACCCTTGGGGCCTGGAGTCTGTAAGTTCGAGCCTAAGGTAGATGCAACTCAGAACTGAACCGGCCAAATCCCACTCCAACCTCAGCACCGCACAGAAGGCTGCTCTGGGCCAGAGCAGAGGAAAAGAGGAAGGACAGGATAAACAACGACGACCATGCGTCCTTGGGAAACGGGGGTCTGGGTGGCGTAGATTTGCTTTTGTACAAATGCAAAGTGGGTACTGTTGGCATCGGCTGAAAATAACCCAGTTGGGAGCTCAGGGAGAAAGGTTAGATTTGAGGACTCTATTTAGGCTGTGTTGCCATGGATAGAACTGTGGGAGGGGTGAGAGTTCTGAAGGAGTGGGGGGGACGCACTCACCAGGAGAGGACCAGACCCAAAGATGCGACAGGAGGGGCAGAGATGAAGGATAAGGAGACAGACAGGGCGTGTCACCTTCTCCCAGAACCAGGTTCATGTGCAAGGGGTGTATTCAAGTGAAGTGCCCTCGGGAGGAACCAAGAGTGGACAGAGGGAGACCGGGAGGGCAAGGAGTCTGGTAGCTCTGTTAACTGCCGGTGGAGCTGTAGGGAGAAGCCCGCCGCAGCTGGGGCACAGGCAGAGAGCCAGGGTTCAAGGATCCGGGGAGTTCAACGATGTCAGCTTTACCATAAGAGAGGCAGCAGGAAGGTCGCTCAGGCTCACGTGGTCCCAACGAGGAGGGAACAGAGAGGCAGCTGAATCCTCAGAGGCCAGGCGGAGACCAAGAAGTCCAGGAGGAGTGGAGAGTCACAAGTGACCCCAGAGAGCCATTTCAGGAGAGCCATGGGAGAAGGAAGAGGGTTTTAAAGGAGGAGAAATGAAAGGGTAAGAATTGAATAGATACAGCAAGAGGAAACTCCCACTTGGGTTGTTCAGCCATGAAATACGGCGCCAGGAAGTTCTGTCTTGAGGGGATATTTTGGGAAGCGTTGCTCTCCCCGAAGTGCAGCTGAATACATGTATAGTCAAAGAAAACATAATGACTTACATTTGTAGAAAGCTACCGTCACATCGCGACTGGAAATAATTCTTATTAAATGGCATTCCGTAAGAGCTCGTCACGTCTTGTCCGCTCCAGGAGCTGGAGTATTGGCACCATGCAGATGAAGCATGCTTCTGTTCTGGGGAGTTCTGTCTGAAAAATTCCGGGGAGGGCTGTTTACACTCAGAACGTTGTGGAATCCATAAAACAATGACAGGAAGTGACTTTGCACATACTTTGGATTTGCAACTGGGTAATCTGTACTTTTAACTTCAGCATAAAATCCATGAACGATCTAAGATTTTTATGTTTACAAAGTATATTCTGTTCTCCCATTATATTCTTCTCTCCCTCCATCCCTTTCTCTTTCCATTCTCCCTCGTTCCAGAACAACGGGACCAAGTTACCCTTGGGCCCCCAAAGGCAACGGACAGTGCGTGTGTCTCTGAGCCCACAATGAGCTGAAGGGAGACGGCCCAGCCTGCAGGGGCTGCAACGTGCCTCCTGGCCACTGCAGCCCAAGACGTTCCTCACTTCATGGCTCTACTACAGCTGGATGAAATCTGCAGAGAAAATAAGCACGCACCCCCCAAACTAGGCACCCGAGAGTCTTAGAACACACTTAGGTGAGAGCCCCTCACGGCCCTCTGAGGCAGCCGGACTCTGAGCCCCCACGTCTGCATGCAGGTTGGAGCGCTGGCACCCAGGAAGGCTGAGCTCCTGCCCCACCCCTGCTCTCCAGCAATGGGGAGCTTCTCTGCTGCTGGGAGCCCCCAGCAATAGCTGCCTGCTGTTTCCAAACCTGCCAGCCCTTATTCCACAGTCTCACGGATAAACACGTTACAGTTCAGATACTGTTGGGAATTCTGCTCCTGGCCTCTGAGCTTTGCAACGACTAGCTTCCGACTGAGGTTAGCACTCCCGTCCCTACACCCTCGGTGACTGGATTTAATAACCGTCGCGCCCTCATTTTGCTCCCACCCTCGACCCTCTGGCTTTCCTGGGTAGCGTGTCCCGCAGCTGCCCTCATTCCTCCATTTCCTCTTGAAGCCTGTGAGCTCCTTCACCACGGATGTCTTCCCGTGTGTTAGAACACGTCATTTCAATCCCCAGAACATCCCACTGAAAAGTAAGCAGAGCCAAACGACAGTTTAAATGTGGGCATTGCTTTTTCCCTTTCAATCGATGGACAGTATGCCTCGATTCTGTAGTTTCCCCCAGATTATAAATTGCAAAGCAATCACCACGTCTGTTATGTTTCTCACTTATTTCTCTTGCATACAATGGTCATTAGATGAGTTTCTAACCCAATTAGGAGAAAGGACACTGGGTAAAAGTGAAAGATTTCTATTATTTGTAAAATTAATCCATAAAATTCCATCTGATACAAAGCTGAATAACTTGCATAGATTTAAACGTATTGTTAATGAAATCACATGTTTTATCCACCCAGATAGAGCACGAGCAGATTTATTTTGATTTTGTTTCTATCCATTTATTCACAAAGTATTTACTAAAGCTGATAAGCTCTGAGTATGCTATACAAGTTGGACAAGCTTCCTGTTCTCAGGGAATTTACGTTTTCTGGGAAGTGAGAGTAGGAAGCTTTCGGATGATGAGAAATGTGAGAAAAGGAAAACAAGTCTCCCTAAGAGCAGAATCAAAAGAAACAATGTCATCTCTCCAAAACGGGGGTTCGTTCTCACCTGGGGCAGGGTTGCCCACGATGGGCCAGTCAACAATGTCTGGGGCGTTTTGGGTGTATCATCTGGAGGGGGGCCGCTACGGCATCTAGCGGGTGGAGGTCGGGGTGCTGCTTACCATCCTGCAATGCACAGGGAGGCCCTCCACAGAGAAGTGTCCAGACACAAATGTCGGCAGTGCTGAAATTAAGAAACCCTGCTCTCACGCTAGAGTTGTAATGCACGTATAATTTCCTTTTATGCTTATTTGCTCTCACTGATAGACACATAAAAGACCTTGTCACTGCTTCGGAATTCCAGCAGTGTTTTTAAGATTAAAAATTGCAATTTTTTTTTTCTCGAAAGAAAAGGAGTATACCTTTAAGATTTTTTTTTTTCCTTACCGTATATAATAGTCCAGCATCCTTTCATGAAGTGCGTTCTGGAGCAAGAGATGTGACTTTCAAACTCTCACAGTAATGACCACCACCATCATTTACCTGAAGCTAGACAAACGCCAAGACTCTAGTTTTTAGAAATGCTCTTGTCAATCTGAATTTGTGACTTCTGAAAGCGGGAGAAACTCTGGGAAGGTTCCAGGCTCTCTACTACGTTGGAATCTTTAATCCAGCATAACTGGACCCTCCTATCAGTTGCAGGCGCATTTGTGTAGTCAGATGAGTAAAGTATCAGAGCAGGTGCATCAAGAGAAACGTTGCTTTCTTGAAGGTACTGCCGAACATACATTCTGGACTCATGACTCCCTGCAAAACAGGATTAAATACACTAAATCTCCAGGATATAGACTGCCATTGACTTGTATTCATTTGTATTAGATTGCCAGTGAAGTCGTGAAACTTACCGAGCACCCCAGAGAGTGTTTCTGTCATTCAGGGGGTCTCCTTTAAGGCTCCCTCCACTATATTTACTTCCCTCACTCCTTCCCTTTCCCCACCAACACTGCCTGAACCCAGCTCCATATTTACATTGTCTTTGTCCTCCTAAGCTGCCTTCTCTCTTTTGAGTCTTCTTTTTTTCTTTTTTTTTTTAACGGACAAGAGGCTGTAGCTAGTGCTATGTCTCAAAAAATCAACTGACACAGTGCTGTACATTCATAATGGTTGTACGTTTCCCTCTATCCTTTTTATATCTTTAATTACATTTAAGCGTTTCAGGAACCCATTATGTATCATAATCAAACATCATCTTCCCTTGTGCATCTATTCCTGTTTCATATCTAGATTTCTAAAATGACTGTGTTATTTTTATCTGTTTAACTCCATCCTCTCTAGTTTTCCTAGAGGAAGAGGGAGCTTTAAATGGTTGGTCTGTGAATCCCTGCAAACCGTACAATGAAGTGAGTTGCCCAGTTAATCATATTTATTCTCTGACAGAAAATAAGAGAGAAGACAGACACAAAAGCCCGGACTTTACAGAAAGACAAACCCAAATTCTAATCCTCTCTTAGCTTGTAAATCACTTAATCTCCTGAACCAAAATGTATTCATCTGTCAAATGAATATAGGACTTATTTTGAAGTTGTTATGAGGATGACAAACATGGGGAAGGATGGCGGCCCAACAAACTTACTTCCTTTCCTATAAAAATAATAAATGCAGGCTCCCCTTCAAAGGGGGCATCAACCAGGGCAGACATGGCTTCCTTTTCCTTTCATCCTAAAATACCTATCAGTGCCTTTGTCGATTTTTCAGTCAAAAATGCCATCTGGACATTTGGGGACCAAAATGCCAATCAACTTTTTCTCTATTGCATAAATTAATTACCTACACAGACCTCACTCTTGAAGTCACCTTGACATAAGGAGGATGGGAGAAGAATTGAACCCAAAAATAGGTTTAAAATTCCTTTAAGTTTCAGATTTGTAACAGAAGAGATTTTTGTGAGCTTGCAAAACTCTGAAGCCTTTGTTTTTAAAAGATATATGCAAAGACAAAAGGTAGGAGGACTTGTCACAGGGAGAAAGCATCCTTACATACATATAAAAGAAGGAGCCATGTTCAAACTTACTTCAGGAGGAAGATAGATCTGCCCGTAAAATAGTTCCACTCACTCAGTGTAAGTTTCTTCTTTTTCTTACGTGCAAAGTTTCTTACCAAAGTCAGAGAAACTAAAAGTACATTCCCCCTCTAAAAAAATTCTTAAATTTCACAAGAGGAGATTCCATGTTACCTGTGAATCTCCTTCCGTGACATCTAGGTGGGTATGAGCAATACATACTGAGGAAAATGTCCCTGCATAACCTCCTTGACGTTTGCTTTCCTTCTGGAGCCCTGGGTCGTTGTACCAAACTGCATTGTAACCAATACCAGATGCTAAAACAGAGGCAAAGCCAGGACTCGTATTTGCTCAAGGGAGCACTGTTTCAAAGCTCAGCATCATTGCAACCAATAATATCTTTTCCTATAATGCGAAGGAGCAAATCAATAGAGTTGTGGTCAGTTGTCAAAATTTCAGATCTAAATAATGATATTTCATAATATAGCCACGATAGCATGCTAACAGGAAACAAACGTGGGGCTTTATAATATTTTAAAATTATATAAATAGTTTTGACAGGAACTAACATTTTAAAACAAGAAGACTGGAGATACACAGACAAACGCACAGAGAAGGGGGTGCTTTACTAAACCCCACATAAAATCATTGATAAATGAGAAAATTCAATGATGCCTAAAGGAAGTCATTATCTAGGAGACTTTCTGCTAACTCCAGAAGTGTGCTTCATTTCATTACTACTACGAACTAAAAGAAAATCATAAATAGAAAGCAAAATAATGAAGCTCTTACCCTTGTATTTCAATCTAACTGTAGCACGGATGTGAGCAAGCGGTGACAACAATTAGCAGAACAGAGAACGTTTCCAGTGAAACTCTCAAACCTTGAGCTTGCAAAACTGGAATCATGTCACCTTTTAAAAAATGGACCGTCTGAACTCAGCATGGAGGGTGTAAAAGAAGTTCCAACAGAGCTGTTTTGTACAAATGGTGGCCCCTCCCCCCAGGAGCCATTTCTTGACTTAACCATGACTCTGTGGCTGTGAGGACAGAAGTTGATCAACTCTTGACATCCAGAAGGTCTGCTGGCTTTTAGGCAGATACTTAAATTGTAAGCAAGTGAACCTACTAAGTGCAAATGCATAAACAAGAGAAACGATAGACACTTACAGAGGCTCTCACAGTTCTGGAGTTCAGTGTCTGTCTTGGGCTTTTCAGGGCTGACAATTCATAGGCCAGCAAAGCTGAGGTCCTTTCCGGAGGCCGTATACGAGGACACGTTTCTTGCCTTTTCCAGCTTATACAGGTGGATCACATGTTTTGGTTTGGGGCTTCTTCCGTCTTCAGCATGCCAGCAAAGACCCCATGAATCTCTGGTGTCACCTCTAACACTGACTCCGCCGCCCACGTCCACATGGAGGGACTTTTATGATCCCGTTGGCCCACCTGCATAATCCACTCTTCCTCCTATTTAAGGTCTTCTCATTAACAGCCTTCCTGCCATCTGCAACTTTAATTCCCCTCTGCTGTCCAAGGGAACATATTCACAGGTTCTGGGAATTGGGACGTGGACTTCTTTGTCGGAAAGGCCATTATTTTTGCCTACAGTAGCAACCATCTAATTCCTTAGATTTCACATATTTGAAACTGAAATGTATAGAGTTTATGTGGTTGATGTTTAAGGAATAAAATGTTTATTTTACTCCTAAAACCACATGATATTGATGGTTTTAAAACTATGCTCTTTTCACCTGCACATGTATATATCATTTTGATCTATATTTCCAATATGATAATGGTTGTTAAATGAATTCTGTGTACCTTTTGCACATTGTACACTTGAAAACATTGCATGCATTTATTTTTAAACCTCTAAGAGTGCAAACACTAACATTTACCAATTTGCCAAGTGAAATAATACATAAATGCAATAAAACGAACCGTGTCATGCTATAACAATCTCTAAGGTGGAATTATATCAGATAGTAAAATGGAAACTATGATCTCATCAGACACTTGAAAGCAGTGTGAATGAAAAGTATCAATATCTTAACCAAAAACTGTGTACATCAGTGTTTTTACTTATTCGTTCTCTTTTTTTAAAAAAATGTGAGCTCAGGTTATTCATGAGTATTTTTCTCTCTTTTTCATTTTTCTCTATTTTAATAATCTGAGATTGATTTTAAGTAATTCTATCTAGTTTTATCTTTTTTTGAAATCTTTTTTGAAATTCATAAAAAATGAATGTTTCCAAGTCTTTACCCAATTCATCTGCACAAAAAGAAGGTTTAAAAAACCAGGACTCTTAGAGGGATGAAAGCTTGATTTGCTCAAACATTTGATACTAAAATATCTCAAGGACAAAACTCGAAACCACTCATCAATTAAGACAAAATGTCAATGGAGGTATTATAGTCATGAATATTTATGAGGTGAATGACAAAGCATCCAAATATATTTGAAATGTACTTAACAAAATATATTTTGAAATGCAAAGATACAGTTTGCATTTCCCAGTGTTTGACAGAACAAGTCAACATAAATAAATGAAAATGTAGAGAATATGTATACTGTGATCAATAATGTCTGTTAATAGGTACAAATTAAATTGTGAGTCCTAGAAGCAGAGAATGCTATTTCTGGTTTTGCAAGTGTATGCACATTGAGTCACCAAAAGGATCTTTATGTTAGGTGATAAGGAACATTATAGTAATTTTTTTTAAAAAGGAATAATTCTGAAAATATTCTTTGACCTGAACACACACTCACACACAATTTGATAACAATATAATAATAACAATACTACTGTCACCACAACAGCAGCAGCAGACCCTGGGATATTAGACAGCCTCTTTTCAGCCACAATAGAGGAATTTAAATACCCTTAGAGGTATAACCGATCAAAATTTGTCCCCTCTACCTACATCCTATCATATTAGCTTCAGGCATTTTCTTCAAAACACTTACCTGAAATACCTTTTTAAAATAGACTCCATAGTTTTTAAAAATATCTCCATAGTTTTGCCTTTTTCAGAATGTCACAGAGTTGGAATCACACAGCATGTAACCTATTCAGATTGGTTTCTTTCACTTAGTGATATGCATTTAAGGTTCCTCCATGTCTTTTCTTGGCTTGATAGTTCCCTTCTTTTTATTGCTGAATAATATTCCACTGTCTGAATGGACCACAGTTTATTTCCCCCGTTCAACTACTGAAGGACATCTTAGTTGCTTCCAAGTTTTGGCAATTGTGAATAAAGCTGCTGCAAGCATCCATTTGCAGTTTTTTTGTATGGACATAAGTTTTCAGCTCCTTTGGGTAAATACTGAGGAGCACAGTTGCTGGTTCATATGGTAAGAGTAGTTCTATAAGAAACGATCCAGATGTCTTCCAAAGTGTCTGTACTGCTTTTCATTCCCACTAGCAATGAATGACAGTTCCTGTTGCTCTATATCCTCACCAGCATTTGCTGTTATCGTGGTTTTGGATTTTCCCCATTCTAAGAGTTGTGCAGTGGCGTCTCATTGTTTTAATTTGCAATTCCCTAATGACATATGATGATCTGCCATGTGCATATATTCTTTGGTGAGATGTCTGTTCAGATATTTTGCCCATTTTTCAATCAGGCTGTTTGTTTTCTTATTGTTGAGTTTTAAAAGTTCTTTGTATATTTTTGACAACTGTCCTTTACCAAATATCTTTTGCAAATATTTTCTTCCAGCTTGTGGCTTATCTTCTCATTCTCTTGACAGAGTCTTTTGAAGAGCAGAAGTTTTTAATTTTAATGAAGTCCAGCTTATCAATTATTTCTTTCATGGACTGGTGTTGTCTTTAAAATGCTATCACCAAATTCCAAGTCATTTAGATTTTCCCCTGGTTTTGCATTTGCATTTAGGTTTATGACACATTTGAGCTGATGTTTTAAAGGGTGTAAGGTCTGTGTCTAGATTCATTTTTTTACATGTGGATGTCCAATTAGTTGTTCCAGCACCATCTTTTTGCTGAGACTATCTTTGCCCCATTGTGGTTGGTTCCTTTACTCCTTTTTCAAAGATCAGTTGACTATATTTGTGAAGGTCTATTTCTCAGCTCTCTGTTCTGTTTCATACATTTGTCTGTTCTTTTGCCAATACCACACTGTCTTGATCATGAAGTATCTTTTAATTCAGTTGCTTACGTATATATTGGCTATTTCCCCAGTCTTTGTTTTCTTCAAGACTGCATCAAGGGACTTCCCTGGTGGTCCAGTGGTTAAGACTCCACGCTCCCAATGCAGGGGGCCTGGGTTCAATCCCTAGTGAGAGAACTAGATCCCACATTATGCAACTAAAAGATCCCACGTGCTGCAACTAAAGATCCTGCACAAGGCAACAAAAATCCCGCATGCCGCAACTAAGACCTGGCACAGCCAAATACATAAATAAAAAATATTAAAAAAAAAAAGAAAGCATCAATAAATAAATATTTTTGAATGAATAATTTGGAGGTTGGGTTAAAGAGGAAAGCAAAATATCAATTGCATTCATTCACTCATCTCCTTTAGAAGCATGATGTGACTGGAACACGATGGGCAAGCAGGACAGTGGGAATTGGTGATGTCTTTGATCAGAAACGGCTACATATTGATGCACATGGGATTTTGTCAAAGGTGTAGTTAGGGGCAAGTTCATATAAGCAAACATACAGAAAATCAAAAATATATTCACTATTCTTTCAGCTTAATTAGTTACAAAAAGGAAAAGTGAACAAAACAGAAAAAGCACAGTGAACTAAATATAGATAAACGTGGGAACTAATGAGTTCCGGGAAATGTAAACCTAAAAAAGAAAAAATAATTTGCAAATTAACAGAAACATGACATTGGAAGATGTAACATTTTCTGCTCCTGACAGATTAAAAGGCAAAAATAAACAAGGAAAATGTGAATAATTAATAAAATTTAATTAATTACTGTATATGAAACTGTGTGGCTCTAAATCTATTTATTAAATAACCAAATTTTCACAATTTAATTCATCTAATGCCAAATTACTGAAAACCAGTTAGTTCTTCTAAGGCAATTTACCGCCTTTGAATATATTCAATTCACCAAATTTTCCAAAATCATTTTTAAAGAAAATTCATCTTAAATATATTAAATGAATTTGAATCAAATTTTCCTATTTCTTCTCAACCAGGTAGTTTATGTGCACCAGAAAATAGTAAAAACATGATTTTAGTGACTATTTTCTTAAAACTCGTAGTAATGTAGATGCACAGAAGAAAAATCATTACTTTAGGGCCTAATTCTTTCAAAGAATCTGGGTTGGAGAGAGCTACATGGACTCACTTTTCATGGGTATATTCTTACTCAATATTCCTGAAGAATAGATGTTTAAACTCCCGGCATTCAAATGAGCTCATATTGAAACGACAGGATTTGTTTCACCTATGAAAATGTGGTATTATAATGTCAAGTATTGTTTATCATATCAACTATTGAATTTTCAGAAGGGTTATCAATTTAAAACCCTTTCAGGCCTTTTATTGACCAATTGGACTTCTAGAAAATGCAAAGATGGTCAGATAAATACTCAAAGTGCCTATTGAGGGATTTAGAAATAATGTTTATGATAATAAGGATCGAAGCAAGCTAAGGTATAACAGGCGATGCTTGTAAAACAACCATTGACACCGATACCTATTTCCTAAGGTAGAAACTGCTCAGCACCACGATCTCCACATCATCCCTGGGGGGTAGGTGTGACTATCTCTGTCTTCCACAGAAAATACTTGGGGAGGGGGGAGCCTTTCAGAGTGGATAAGAAATGTGCTTCTTGTTACAAAGCACAGGGACAGGCTGAGAATTTGAATTCCAGGCTCCCTAACCCCATCACTTTCTCCACTATTGAACTGAGAAGAAGCAAACAGAGCAGGTGATTAAGACAGTACATATATACTGTGAGGCTAATTTAAATACATGTAGGTGGATGGCGTCTGCACATAAACGCACAGGAAAACATCTTTGCAGAGAGCTATCAAATGTCACACAGGTACTCTCTAATAACTGCTTGTCCCTCCTTGTTCCTACATGTACAGTCTAATTTTACTAAATAAAAAAGGAATAAGCTATCCATACAAATAATATTAGCAAGTATGCTACACCTCTATTTAAGTAAAATAAAACTGTAAGTTTCTTGAAACCACAGCCCTGCTTTGACATTTCACAGAGAATGGCTTTGGTATATTAACCAGACCACACTGTTGACTAAGTAGATAACAACGTAGTTAAATTTGCTCCAAATCTAAATCACAAATGAATGTGTCTAAAAGTTTAAAACACAGAAATGAATACTTAAGACTTAAGTAAGTGGTCAGTTTTGTGTTAGGAAAAAAATATATCTATAAATAAATGATTTGAACTGAAAAAGAAAATTTGTCTAATTTGTCTACTAGACAGATGTTATAAATAATTTTTTAGATTTCATAAAATAGAAGAAGAAAACTGAATGATTATAAATAAGCCCAGGAAATTATTCTTTGAATCAATCAGTAAAATAGACAAAACTCGGGACTTCCCTGGTGGTCCAGTGGTAAAGAATCCACCTTCCAATGCAGGAGACGTGGGTTTGATCCCTGTTCAGGGAACTAAGATCCCACATACCGTGGGGGGCAACTAAGCCCGTGCACCACAACTACTGAGCTCACGCGCCTCAATGAGAGAGCCTGCGTGCTGCAAACTACAGAACTCACATGCCCTGGTGCCCACGCGCCACAACTAGAGAGTCCATGCGCCCTTAACCCACGTACCACAACTAAAGAAAGAAAACCCACATGCCACAACTAAAGAGATGCCCGTGTGCTGCAAGGAACAGCCCACGCTCCGCAATGAAAGATCCTGCGTGCTTCAATGAAGATCCCCACGTGCCACAACTAACACATGGTGCAGCCAAAAATAAAATTCAATAAATAAATAAATAATGTTTAAAAAAAAGAAAAAAATACTTCTAAAAAAATAGACAACTATGTAAAATTTAATGAAAAGGCATGAAAAAAAGCAGAAAAAGAAATCAATACAATTAGGCATGAGGAACTGAATATGGCAGACACAGAGAAGAGATGAAAGATTTTTAAGGCACTACCATGTACAAATCCCTACAGATAAATTGGGAAATTTTAGAGAAGGGACAATATCCTTGAAAAATGTAAATGGCCAAAATTAAATCAAGAATTTTAGAAGAAGTTGGAAATCTGTATAAAGCAATAACAGTTTAAAAAAAAAAAAAAAGGAAATAAAGCCACAAACAAAAAAAGAAAAGAAATGATAGTCAAGGCTCTGGGGTCACATAGATTTACTGATGAGTTTTTGAGTTTATTCAGCTCAAACAATAAAATCAATCCGATGCATACATGTACACACACACACACACACACACACACACACACACACACACACACACACACAGGATGGGGAATCCATTATATTATCAGATGTTTGCTTAACTCTGATGGGAAAATCTGATGACTATAGTGAAAAGAAGCATAGTTCAAAGCAGTACATTCAACTCTTAAAAACTTCCTTTTTTATCTTTTTCAGAAAACTAAAATGTAGAACAGCTACAAATGGAGTGCAAATCTGAGAACTTAGAAATCACCTGGAGATCTTGTTAAAGTGCAGATTCTGGTTTGTTCAGTGCAGGAGAGGCTGGTGATAAATACATAACCCCCGGGTCATACTGATGCTGCTGGCGTGCAGACCACACTCTGACTGGCAGGGATCTAGAGGATCCCACCTTCTCCTCTCTCCTCCAGGGATCTAGAGGATCCCACCTTCTCCTCTCTCCTCCAGGCTCCAGTAGTCCAATCCCTTCTCCCCATCCTTGGTCTCAGTTCATGACCTTCCTATGTCGGGGGGAAAATCCGCGCCATCAGTAGAGAGACTCCTCAAGCTCTGCCTTCCAGGCTACCCACTTACCAGCCTTCAAGCCCACAGCACCCACCGTCCCCTCTCATGACCTCAGACCACCCATGCTCCCAGGACTGAAAACACACCAGAATGGACTTCTATATCACCCCCGCGATTCTCCCTCTCTTTCTGTGGTTATCCATGTGCATGCTGAACTAGAGCCCTCCATTCAGAAGTGGGCTATGACTCTCCCTAGCATAACCCTGCACCCCGCTAAAAGGGAAAACAAATCTCTTTCTATGCCCACCTTCTCTTTCAGGAACTGCCCCCAAAGCTCCCTCCTTGACATTAAGGCACCTCGGGAAAAAATGATTTATTTTGTCACCTTCCGATTAATTCTCTTTTCCATGTTTCTCTTAAACCAGGATTTCTTCACACCTCTCCAGCGACACTGGAGTTTCTTAGGTCACCAGTGACCTCCGTGCTGCTGTAGGCAATGCCAAACTCAGTCCTCCGTGGAATGGACCCACCAGCATCATTTGATACAAGCATCACTTTCCCTACCTTGGAAAGCTTTCCTCAAGTGCGTACCTTGGCCACTTGCTCTCTGCTCTTTTCCTCCCTCCCTCACTGGGTGTTTCTCCCCAGGCTCCTTCGTCTCTTTTCCTTACCTTCACAACCTTGAAACGTTGCGGTAGTCCAGTCTTAGTCTATGAATATTTATTCTTTCCTATCTACATGTACTCCCTCCAGGATCACAGCTAGCCTGATGGCTTGAAACCTTACCTGTCTGCCGATAATACTTCTATCTTCAGGTTGTATCTCTCCCCTGAATGCTAGATTCATGCATTCAACTCTCTATTAGTAGTTTTACATGGATGCCTAATACTCATCTCCATCTTCTTTTCCAGCTTTATCGAGACATAATTGCCGTATAAAATAATGTAAGTTTAAGTTGTATAGGGTGATGATTTGATACACATACATATAGTGAAATGATGACCACAGTAGGGTTAGTTAATACCTCCATCACCTCACATAATTACCATTCCCTTTTTATGGTGAGAACATTTAAGATGTGCCCTCTTAACAGCTTCCAAGTACATAATACAGAATTGGTAGCGACAGTCACCATACTGTACGTTAGACCTCAGAACTTCTACTCATCTTCGTAACTAGGAAGTTTGTACCCTTTGACCGTCATGTCTCCATTTCTCCAATGCCCCAAAGCCCTAGCAACCACCATTCTATTCTCTGTTTCTGTGAGTTCTGCCTTTTAAGATTCCACATAACAGCATTTCTTTCTCTGTCTGACTTCCTTCACGTAGCAGAATGCCCTCAAGTTTCATCCATGTTGTCACAAATGGCTTATTCAGCCATGAGGAAGAAGAAACTACTCATCCTAATCTCAACATGTCAAAAGCTAATGTCGGGACTTCCCTGGTGGCACAGTGGTTAAGAATCCGCCTGCCAATGCAGGGGACACGGGTTCGAGCCCTGGTCCAGGAAGATCCCACATGCCGCGGAGCAACTAAGCCCGTGCGCCACAACTACTGAGCCTGCGCTCTAGAGCCCGTGAGCCACAACTACTGAGCCGGCGAGCCACAACTACGGAAGCCCGCGCGCCTAGAGCCCGTGCTCCGCAACAAGAGAAGCCACCGCAATGAGAAGCCCACGCACCTCAACGAAGAGTAGCCCCACTCGCCACAACTAGAGAAAAGCCCGTACGCAGCAGTGAAGACCCAACGCAGCCAAAAATAAATAAGTTAATTAATTTTAAAAAAAAGCTAATGTCCTCATCACTTCACCCACGCCATAATCCCGCCCCCCCCCACCAACACACACATACACGGAAAAAGGAAAAAGAAAAGGTCTTTGCTTCCCTTGCACTCTTCTCCACCTTTGTTTCTGTCAACTCTGCTCAGACCAAGACTCAGGAACTATCTGTGAGCTCTTTCTTTTCTTCATAGCCACCCATGCATTGCTTTCTGAAGCCCTATAGCATCCATCTTCCAAGGACACAAAGCATCTGCTTCCTTCCCCACCCTCTCTAGAGCATCACCATTGCCCTCCTGGGGGACAGCAGTCACAGGCTAATTGGATTCCTCCTTCCAAACTTTCCCTCCTACAGATGACCACCAACACAGCAGGCAGAGACCCACAGAACAGATGATGCCAGCCTCTGGCCCAAACTTCCCGTGGTTCACCATGTTCCTGCCAGTAAACGTCAGTGTCCTTACAAAGTGCTGCAAGGCCCTACGTGACCCCCTTCCGTGACTTCTCGCCACTCTTCTCCTCTTGCTCATTCCACCCATGGAATAAGCCACATAAGCCCTGAGCTGACCCTTGGACACTCCAGTCACCCTTCCAAGGCATGGACGATGCCTGCTTCTCAGAATGCTCTTCCCCAGAAAGCCACACGGCTGCTTCTTCACCGCCTTCTAGGTTGTCTGAAATGTGACCTTCTCCATGGTCCAGTACCATAGGCAGTGACACTTTCCACCAAGTATTTCTCAGTATTTTGAATTTACAGTAAGAAAACTGAAAGTGGTGTTAGCAGTATCAAGTACATCTTTTCTTAATGGAGACACATTTTGTTAGATATTAAGACAAAATGTGTTGCAGTAGTGCTTCTCAAACTTAAATGTGCATATGAAACACATGGGGATCTTGTTAAGCTGGAAATTCAGATTCAGCAGCTCTGGAGAGAGGACCGAGGATCTGCCTTTCTAACAGGCTCCCAGGGGATATCCAGAACACAACTGGGCTACGATTTGAGCCGAGGGTCCTGAGAGGGTTTTTTTTTTAACCTTTAGAAATGTGAAGACATACTGAAATGTGAAAAGAAAAAAAAAGAAATTATTTTGTTTTTAATTTATCACTATCAACCTGTTGGTATATTTGAGTTTTCTTCATCTATAGAGCCTGCATTTCTCTTCACTACATTAATTCATTTTAAAAAATTAATGAGCACATACTATGCAACACACAATCAGTGTATTGGGTGCTGAGTACGTAAAAATAACTGGAGACTCAGCCCCCCTGGTCAGTGCATTTGCAATGATGTGCATGAAAGACAGGATGGGCAGGGGGAGAACAATTCAGTTTCCATTGCTAAGATGGGACAAGCACAGAACTCCACGTAAACATGCACAGTTTTATCACCACTCAACATGCCCTTCCACACATTAAAAAACCAGACAAGTTTAACAGCAGCTCACAATCAACTCAAAGAACTTTGCACATAATTTCCCTGTAACATTCAGAAACGATTTCTGTAACTGATATTCCATCTGTATAATGCATAATTATACGACGAGGACAGAGAAAGTGTAAAACACCAATGATATCTCAAGAAAAGTATTTCAGGAAGTTCAGGCTGAGTGAACACGTACATCTTGTGGTATTTTGTTTGATTTCCATTATAGAAACAATTTTATTCTGTGGATAGACACAATTACCTCAAGTATGACAACTATCTCATTAAAATGGCATCATATTTTAGCATAAAATGGCATGTTTTGAGAATTGATAAAGGAGCTAATTCATTTCTGTCTTTGTAAAAACAGTCTCTGAACAATGGTTTGTGTCACTGTGGAGTTTTTTTTGTTTTTAATGTTTTGTTTCCGGACACTGCAGACAGTAGTGCCCAGGCAGATATTACATGTACAAGAAGAATCACGACCCCTCTCTCCTTACATTATATGGAGGCTGGGCATTTGTCCACTAACCTCCTTGCCATATATTCACTCACTCTTTATTCATTGACTGCACTTCTGTTGAGTCTGCGCTGACCTTGGGAACAGAAAGATGATGTAGGCTCCTTCTCTACCTTTGAGGTTCTCAGTTCAGAAAGGAAAACATGCAAATGGTTAAGTATTACTTCCTCAGGGGAAGGGAGAGAGAATGGAACTACATAGTATTGTGGGGAGAGAAGGCAGGAAGGGATTGACTGGTCTTGAAGGGTTAAAAACTTACCAAATGCATTGTAAATTTTTCATTCTCTTGGGGTGAGTCAAGGAACTTAATGAAGGTGCACGGTGTGACAAAGCTTGGGGACAGTTTCAACACGGCCAAGGTGGAGACAAGGGAGAGGATGGAACAAAGGTAATCTGAAAAAGAGTGAGGCCAATAGAAATAAAAACAAAAATAAACAAATGGGACCTAATCAAACTTACAAGGTTTTGCACAGCAAAGAAAACCATCAAACAAACAAACAAACAAACAAAAAACCCAAAAGACAACCTACGGAATGGGAGAAAATATTTGCAAATGATGCGACCAATAAGAGCTATAATCTCCAAATATACAAACAGCACATGCAACTCAACAAAAAAACCCCGAACAACCCAATCAAAAAACGTGCAGAAGGCCTTAATAGACATTTCTCCAAAGAAGACATATAGATGGTCAACAGGCACATGAAAAGATGCTCAGTGTTGCTAATTATCAGAGAAATGCAAATCAAAACTACAATGAGGTATCACCTCACACCAGTCACAATGGCCATCATCAAAAAGCCCTACAAATAACAAATGCTGGAGAGGGTGTGGAGAAAAGGGAACCCTCCTACACTGTTGGTGGGAATGTAAATTGGTGCAGCCACTATGGTACATATATACGATGGAACATTACTCAACCATAAAAAAGAATGAAATAATGCCATCTGCAGCAACATGGACCTAGAGATGATCATACTAAGTGAAGTAAGTCAGAAAGAGAAAGACAAATATCATATGATATCACTTATATGTGGAATCTAAAATATGACACAAATGACCTTATCTACAAAACAGAAACAGACTCACAGACGTAGAGAACAGATTGTTGGTTGCCAAGGGGGAGGGTGGGGAGGGGAGGGATGGAGTGGGAGTTTGGGGTTGGTAGATGCAGACTATTACAGTTAGAATGGATAAACAACAAGGTCCTACTGTAGAGCACAGGGAACTGTATCCAATCTCCTGGGATAAACCATAATGGGAAAGAATTTTTTAAAAAAGAATGTCTCTGTGTATAACTGAGTCACTTTGCTGTACAGCAGAGACTGGCACAGCATTGTAAATCAACTATACTTCAATTAAAAAAAAAAAAAGCGAGGCCAGATTTTGACAGACTTTGTTCCCCAGTAGAGAACTTTAGAACAAGGGGACACAGCTTTGCTGAATGGCACCAAAATTTAGAAGGGACGAAATTTTAAAAGGTTATGCAAATTAAACTGTTTCATTTACATAGGACAATGCATGTACTCCTTTGGCAGTACGGAAAAAAAAGCTGAGATTGGTTCGTACTTCACAGAAAGAGTTAGTGAGATAAAAACACCATTACATGATGCCCCAAAGTGATTATACCCTCCTGTGAGTCATTTCATAAATTGAGGATGGTTTGGGTGCTTGTGGTAGAAAAGCCAGCCAGGAGTGGGAAATTGAGGGTGTTTCTGGAAAGTGGGAATGTCTCAATCTTTTTATTTTATAAAAATGTTTAGTGTAAACGTGTACTACATTTATGCATATATTTAATAAAACTGTCTGCTTTTCACTATGATGAAAACGATTCTGTTTTAAAGTCCACCATGAGAAAACAAAAGCTGTCAGGTGACATTTTAGTGTGTCACTGCCCAGATGCACTGGCTAGCTCAGGACGACCAAATAGCCTAAGTTTTAACAAGACGAATAGACCAAAAACAAACAAAAAGGAGATAAAAACGGAACTCAGAGGAAAGGGAAGTTTACTCTTAAAGAAACCTATCTCTACTATTTCTTCTTTTATCTTCTAAAGTTGGATGCTTTGTGCTTTAATGTGGAGTCTTTCTTCTTTAAAAAAAATATGACAGAGCTAAGTGAACATTATGGTACGAAACACTAAGATGACATATTTGTGTTTATGGACAAAGGTGAGGAATATCTACTAAAATAAAATCAGCATGAAGATAAGATGCACTGGATTATCAAATGAGATTCACTCTGAAATCTTACCTAGTATCAAACTTCACTAATAATGCCACACAGGCAAAGCAGGTTTCGGATCACTAACACTTGTAGAATCCCTTTTTGTTTCATTTGACACCCTCTGATCCAGGTTTAACATACAAGGTCTCTAAGCGAGGCTTGTGAAATTGTGGAAGCATATGCTCTATACAGAAGGGAGCCACTACTTTCATGAACCACCTCTTTTATACTCAGATTATTTCCATCACTTATGTAACATCATCTGGGGAGCCATGTCCCTAAACTCATAAACAATACCAGGTAGACCAGTTACATTCTGCTAAAAGTGGAAGGATATAGACTCTACCATAAGGAAGTACCATTTCAGTGTTTGCCAAGAGGTCTGACATTGACAAGCTCACAGGGAGTACTGCCCTGGTCACCTTTCATTCTTTTCCTCAGTGTCCCCAGTAAAAAAAGACAACGGATTCCCAGACTGCCGCTAACCCTTTCTTTTCCATGTGTGTTAAGATTATGGCATTTTTTTCCTGCACTATTTAAATTTTATTTTTTTTTAAATTTGCAAACATTAAAAAATACAGAATGAGGGACTTCGCTGGTGGTCCAGTGGTGAAGACTCCATGCTCCCAGTGCAGGGGGCCTGGGTTTGATCCCTGGTCAGGGAACTGGATCCCGCGAGCCACAACTAAAGATCCTGCGTGCCGCAACTAAGACCCGGCACAGCCAAATAAATAAACAAATAAATAAATATTTTTTAAAAAAATACAGAATGAGCCAAGATATGTGTTCAGATAACTTTAGGAAGTTAAATGAGCTAATATCTGTATTTTAAGACAAGCACAAGAAAGCAATAGTAGAAGTTTCCTGTGGACTTCTTAGTAGGGAATGGGCACTTGTCTAATACAAAAAGTGGCAGGTAGTTCTGTACATATCCTATTTGTTCATATCTCTACTGCCGGAAGGTCTAGAAATGTCTATATGGCCTTCAAATTTCTTCATGTAAGCATTGGTGATGAAATAATTTCTGATTCTGGGTAAGGCTTTTCACTTTAATAGTTGTTGCAATTTCTTTTCAGTTGTTACTTAGAGAATTTATTCGCCAAACAGTCCACACATGTTTCAGGTTATTATTCCTACAGAGCGTTCTTGTTTGGCTACACCAGAAGAAACCCACTACAACAGTTTCGTGCTTTGGGAAATAGTGGTCTCGCAAACGGTTCCTCTTCCTGCAATCAAACTGGATATGGGGCCAATGAATCACCAGACTTCTGACCTAGGAAAAGTTGTATAAATCAATGGTACTCTGTAAATAATATATGAGACTGGATACTCAATAAGTTTTACATTGAGGTCTGGGAGGAGGGGGCCCTGGGTCAGGCAGAGTAGAGATTAATGAGGTTGTTTATATTTCCTGCTCTGTGGGTAAATAACTCAATATTTGCCAAGGAAGTCACTGATGGAAACAGTAGACCTTGCATTTACGTGTTAGGTATTTTTAGACCATAGTCAATAGAAATTAATTAAGTGCTACAACATCTATGATTAAATATGTCTGTAGGGAAAACTAGAAAAGTCACTAAAAAGGAAATGGAAGAAAAAGGAAGCAAATTATAAGCAGCAGTAGCATAAATAATGATGAACTAAGTTGTAAATAGTAGCTGAAACAACAATACACTAAGTTGTACACACAGCTCATTCAAGGCATGTCAAGAACAGCCCTGTGTTCCATATATTTTTCACATTCTTGTGTCATTCAATCAGTATTTGTTGGGGCGTGTTCCCATAAGGAACGATACCCAAGTCCTCAAGTAGGAGAGTGAGTTTGTCAAAGGAAGGCCCAAGGCTGGTGGGACAGAGGTCTTAGAAGGGGAAGGGGGCAGTTAATCAGAGAGAGTGGTGGAGGAGTGGGGAAAGGATGGTAGTGTGGCGAAGCCAGTCCTGTCTGGGATGCCAAGAGCATGGGAGAAGCAGACACATTTTTAAAAAGCTATTGCAGGATTGTGTGACGAATGTCTGAATCTAAGTCCATGTGCATTCACCCAGAGGCCCCAAAGTCAATTACAGGTATAAGCCAAGTTTTCTGAAGAGCATCACATCTGTGATGAAGCAGGGATTTAAAAAGGACTAGATGAAGTGCATCACAGAAAAATAAAAGAGGTTCCATCTTGGGGAGGCTGATGTTGAATTAAGACTTGAAATAGGAGTTGGCATGAGACATGTAAAGATGCAGAGAGAATAGGGAGGAGTGAGTGAAGATGAGACAAAAGAAGTCCAGACAGAGGGAAGAACATGCTCAAAGGTCTCGCCCTGTAGGGTAAAGACTGGCTTTAACTGAATACGACCTTAGGCTCTCCATGAACTAGACCCTGCTGGGCCGTCAGCATCATCGAGCATAATCTCTCATCACCCACCCACCTGCGCCGTCTAAGCTTCAGCCATACCGCCCTTCCTCACTCTACTCTAGATCCAAGAGTAGGAACTTAGCAGCTGCTTGGTTATGGGCCACGAGGGAGAGGATTCAGTGGAATCCCCACATGGCCCTGGAAGGCTGTCAATCGCTACAGCTATTTTGAAGGGCAATTTGCCTTCCACTCTGCTAAGTGCTTTACAGATATTTTTTGAAGTCTTATTGTCTCTGTCCCACAGTGGATGGAATGGTAGCCTAGAGAGGTAAAGGGATGGACTTAAAGCCCCATGCCAGAGCTTGCTCCTGAACCCACATCCGCCTGGCTCCAAGCTCTTCTTACCATTGCAGCTCCCTCCCACCAAAGCCGAGATACAAACACGAGTCACACAGTGTTAGGGTGCTTGAGTTTTGCTTATATAAAAATGGGACTTTCTTATAATGCAAGAACTAGGCACCAGAATGCACATCTATTTTAGAAACAGCTATTGTATACCAAAATTGTATAAAATATCATTGTTGGTATTCCTCTGAGAAATGACAACGTTGTGGGGAAATGAATATTGCCATGGCATTCTGATTCCTTCATAATAATGCTTTGTGTTATTAAAATGTGTTCTGTAGACTGAATGTTTGTGTCCCCACCACCTGCCAGCTCCAGATGTTGACATCCTAACCCACCATGTGTTGGGATTAGGAGGTGGGAGCTTTGGGAGGTGATGAGATCATGAGGGTGGAGCCCTCAAGAATGGGATCAGTGCCCTTAAAAAAGAGACCCCAGAGAGAAGACACAGTGAGTGAGAAGATTATGAACTGGGAAGTGGGTTCTCACCAGACACTGGATCTGCTGACACTGTAATCTTGGACCTCCAGGCTTCCAGACATCTGAGAAATAAATGTCTGTTGCTTATAAGCCACCCAGGCAAATGGTATTCTTTCGTAACAGCCCAAATGAACTAAGACAAGGGGTTTGGGTTTTTCATGGATTAGGATACAAACCACCTGTGAAGAAGTTTAGACCAACACTGGGCTTATGTTCCAAATGGATTTAGTTTCTATCCACTTCTAAATCCACAATGGAAAAGAAAGGCACAAATTCCAAACAATGAAGCTAAACTGGTTAGTTACCCCAATATTAAGCCTGTGAAAAATGTATTTTTACTTTTGTAAGACTTGTTTCTTAATCTTTATAAATTAATGTACCCCAATTTAAAGATGCACAAGAAAGAGTACAAACAAAAGAGGACACTGATAAAAAAAAAGGCAGTTGGAAAACACAGGAAGAGAATGAATTTAGCTAAAAGTGGGCTGTTGATGTAGTTAGAATCTGGTTAAACAGCGAAAGTGAAATGTCAAACTAAAAATAATTAGCAAACCTACACATTAACTGAGACAGTGAGTTAACCACACAACGCATTGCATACAACTCAGATTAAGTATGCTGTGCTGGTAGGCTGGGAAGAAGTACCAAAATATAACAAAGTAATAAATTTATAATACTAGCTCCAAATCATAGAAGGTTACCTCTAAGGATTTTAATTTTGGAGGAGAAGTGAAGGAGAAAGGCACATTATTAGATTCAATGATTATTTCATACCACAATCTTTGAAATTCTGTCTCAAACACAGGATATTACTATTCAAAATTGTTTTCAAAATATTCATTTCTCTTACTGAGTAAATGTATTTGTCTACTTTAAGAAATTGGAAAATTATTTATTTACCTAGGGAGTCAAATGAAGGCAATATTGGATTCACATACAATAAAAACACAATAAAACAATTACAGAATATCATCTTCATGTTTAGTTATCTTTAAACCTTCCAGATGGTGCAATCACTATGAGTGCTGCAGTAATATCATAACTGCACGTGATAAAAATAGAAATGCACATGAACTATCATCCTAACATTCTAACCTTCTGGTAAATCTACCTTAAAGATGTTCACCTTCAGCCTAATGATGTATTTATGTGGGTTTGAAATTCCTATGAGCATTAATGGAAGCTTTGATCATTTAATGAATCCAAGAACAGGATGTTAGGATGAGCTATTCGATGATATATTTAATTTATTCCTAAATATATAATAATACTTACTGTGTCTATTCCGACTGGAGTAATTGGTTGCAATTAAAATAATGAGATATTCTAAATGATTCATGCAATACAAATGCAGAGTGATATGTAATTTGTAATTTCTTTATCATTTTTATGCTGATACATTTCCTCTTAATTCTAATAAGCTTTTGAGCTAATAGGAATATATTTTGTCATATGGATTATATTCTGGAGGACTTATTTCTCAACATTGCTAATGTGAAAACCATTTGACTGAACCTAAAATATAATGTAAACATGTAATTGGGAAAATAAACTTTGGAAAACTGTTGGGAACTATGTACAACTGAAGACATGCTTGTTCTGTGACCCAGCATTCCCACTCCTGGGTAAATATGCAATGTGTTTTTATGTGAGTTCACCAAAAGACACATGCAGGAATGCTTAGAGGGCCGTTCTGTAGTATTTTTAAGCTACAGACTTTTGAGAATAAAGTTAAGGCCTTGGTTGGGCACTTCATTGCCTAATTATTACTTGTGATTTAAAACAAGTTAGTTCAAACTACTAGGTAGGAAAAAAAATACAAGGATGTAGTGTACAACACAGGGAATGTAAACAATATTTTATAATAACTTTAAATGGCGTATAATCTATAAAAATACTGAATCACTATACATCTGAAACTTATATAACATTGTAAATCAACTATGCTCCAATAAAAAAGTTAGTTCATATCCTTGATAATATGACACTTAATACTAGCCAGATAATATTTATTGAATTCTGTGTATACAAATAAAAGTATTGATTGCCCATGTGAATACTGCTCTAATTAACTGCTGTGTATGAACTCCTTTAATCCTGATAGCAGCTTTATGAAATATCACTGTGCCTTTTTTAAAGACCAAGAAAATGAGGTGTAAAAAGATCCTTTGTTCAACGTCAAATAAATAGAAAGTGGTAAGTGCTATGAAGAAAATAAATCAGGAAAACGTTCTGGAGACTGACTGGTAGATTTCCTTCATATTGTACGGTTAGGGCTGGCTTTTTTAGAGTGGATATATAAACTGAAACCTGAAAGTTAAGGACTCAGGCACGTGGACACACTGGGGAAGATGATTCTAGGCAGAGGGACGGGGTCCATAGGCAGGAACTAGCATAGCATGTTTGAGGAACCTGTAGAGCTGAAACCTCGTGCTGGAGGGATGACCTTGAAGAGGTGAGGAAAGGCAGGTCATGGAAGGCCTTTCATGCTAGTCTAGGAGTTTCGCTTCCATCAAAGTGTGATTGAAGTCCTGCAGGGTTTGGAGCAAGAGTGATAATTTATCACGCAAACTGTGGAATTTTTGGCAAACTGATACTGGATTGTGTAAGAGTGGTGACTGGGAGACCCCTAGGAAGCTCTGGTAACAACAAAGATGAAACGATGGCGGCCTGGAGAAAGCTGTCACTAGTAGAAATGAAGAAAACTGGACAGATCTGGAACACAATTTAAAAGTAGTGTTGACAAGGCTTATTAATGGAGTCTATGAATGGATGTGGGAAGAGAGAAAGGAAGGAATCACATGTGTGAATCCGGGTTCCCATGCTGGTGAATGACATGGAGATACTAGCGAAAAGAGAGTTGGAGTATTTGTGGGTTATGGAAGCAGTAGCTTTATTTTGGATGCGTTCCTGTTGAGTTGCCCTGTAGGCGTCCAAGGGTAGAGATCAATTAGGTAGTTGGATTCAGTATTTTAGGGACGAGGTCAGAGGTAAGAATTTGGGAGTCATCATGATGTAAATGCTATGTAACATTGCCTCTGGAGACAGCACCGCCAGAGGGAAAATGGGGGCCAAAGCTGGAGCCCTGGGAAAGTCCACTGTGAGAACTCAGAGGAAGAGGAGGTGGCAAAGAACCTGAGAACAACTGTGTACGTGTGTGCTACCACCAGAGATGAGAAAATGTGTTTACAACAGAAATGGTTTGATGAAAAAGAAGAAGAAAACTGAAGAATAACAGCTAAAGAATTTAAAACGCTTTAAAAAATTCTCCAGATTTAACTTAACAGCAGTCAAAATTATAACATTAAAATATATACACATCTCTATTTTGCATACCTGTTTATGCGTATGTGTATGTGTGTGTGTCAAAGAAAGGAACCTCCGCTATTTGAAAAACTTCTGAAAAAAATCTTTTTCACGTAGCGTGAGGAGTTTAATTTTCCTGATAGTTGGTCCAAAGAGGGATCTAAGTTCTGAAATATGTGTCTCTATTTTCTTGAGCTGACAGAAAGAAGTCAAGGGCAAGGTCTTTCTTCCAGTGTCACTACCATCATCTCTACACCTTCCAAGTTCATCTTTCGTTGCTTCAAATCCAGAGTGCCTACCTGACAAATGATGGTACACTATTACCTGATCCCTGCCATGTCGTTAATTTAGGTTTCCCAGGTGACCATCTCAAATGAATGCCAGATGGCAACTCAGCCTGACATCAAACGTCACAGAGAGGCCGAAACGACACCTGCCTGGCGATTATGCATCTGCTGAAGTTTAGTCAAGATCATCTAGGGCTTCCCTGGTGGCGCAGTGGTTGAGAATCTGCCTGCCAATGCAGGGGACACGGGTTCGAGCCCTGGTCTGGGAAGATCCCACATGCCGCGGAGCAACTGGGCCCGTGAGCCACAACTACTGAGCCTGAGCGTCTGGAGCTTGTGCTCCACAACAAGAGAGGCCGCGATAGTGAGAGGCCCACACACCGCGATGAAGAGTGGCCCCCGCTCGCCACAACTAGAGAAAGCCCTCGCACAGAAACGAAGACCCAACACAGCCAAAAATAAATAAATAAATAAGCTTTCATTTAAAAAAAAAAAAAAAAAGATCATCTAAGTTCCCTCCTAAAACAACACCTTGGAATAAGAAAACTGTACAGATTAGCACTAGTTGTATAAGAGCAGAGTTCTTTGGGTGTGCATTCAAGCCACAGATTTAACGACTGGTATTTTCCTGATGCATGTCCAAAGCACACGTTGCTATTCTCCCTGATGAGCAGGGCAAGGGGCACTTCTGGGGGAGACAGAGCAGGACATCAAGTCAACCGTGTGCAGGATAGTCAGGTTTATAGCAGTGTTCACTGGCTTCTGACTCTACCAAATGTCCTGTCTACATTGACGGTGGCTGGTATCATTCCAGGGCTAAGTTCTGTTGTGACCTTTCTGTGCCTCCTGGCTAAATAACGGGAGCTTGCTGGGGAGACAGGGGCCATGCTGGGCCCTGGGACTTGTTTAAAGGAAGCCTTAGTCCCTAATCTTGACTCTTAGATGAGTATGCAGTGTCCTGCCCTCCATTACTGAGAGGAAGGGCAGAATCTCACGTCTGATCCCCAGTGTCACATCAGTCAGAAAACACTGACTCGCCCATACTTGGGGCAGTACTACTTTTTCCTCAGCAGGTTTTGATTCCTATGTCATGCTTTTCAGAAACTTTGCAGTTTCAGCATTTTCATACATGGTTGATTTTACAAAATCACAAGTCAGATCATATTTAACTGTACTTTAGAAATCCTGAAAGGCAAAGAAGAAAGTAAAAGTAACCTATGATGTCTTTACCAGAGATACTTATTAATATCTCTCAAGATTCTGAATGTTTTTCCTTCCCTCCTCCTGCCCATCTTCCGCCCTCTTCCATCTCTCTCTGTTTCTGTCTCTGTCAGATGTGAATGGGGATGTACATGAGGGAGTGTATACAGGGGTCTCAAAGACATAGGTCTTCTAGATATATACATACATATCTTCCAAAATTTAATTAATTCTATAGAGATAGCATTATAGCCTGTATTTTTTGATTAATATTCTATTTTTGAACCTTTACCCATGAACTTAAATGCACTGAAAACATGATTCTTACCAGCTGCATAATATCCATTTTATGCAGGTACCATGGGTACTTGGACCCTTTGCTTTTCATTTTCCAACATATAACAACCCGGTGTTGAAGATCCTTCTATGGGGTGACTTTGACCCCGTCTGCTCTTTAGCCAGAGTCCCAGACGTCTGGATGTAGAAGAAGTTCTTGGCTTTATGACATGGAAGAGGATATCCAGAAGGCCACAGTATATTAACAGTATCATTGCCATCACGGCCAAGATTAAAATAATGAGTATGACTGATTGGTGCCCAAATGAGGTAGACTAGGTAGCTCAAGTCCAAATACGTGTCATCAACACATATGCATGATCATTTATAAAGCAGTATTCACTCTGAGAAAAAAAAAAACCTTTAAGAATTCTCATCACCTCAACCCAGTATACATGGTGTCAATCAGGACCAGACTTGTCTATGATTAAGAGGAAGATTTGGTGCATGAGAAAATGGCAAGGCTTGTTTAGAAGTTGGGGCAACTGACAAGGGCTTAATTTCCAAAAACAAAAAAACAAACAACCCAATAGAAAAATGGGCAGAAGACCTAAATAGACATTTCTCCAAAGAAGACATACAGATGGCCAGTAGGCACATGAAAAGATGCTCAACATTCCTAATTATTAGAGAAATGCAAATCAAAACTACAATGAGGTACCACCTCACACTGGTCAGAACAGGCATCATCAAAAAGTCTGCAAATAATAAACGCTGGAGAGGGTGTGAAGAAAGGGGAACCCTCCTACACTGTTGGTGGGAATGTAAATTGGTGCAGACACTATGGAAAACTGTATGGAAGTTCCTCAACAAACTAAAAATAGAACTACCATATGATCCAGCAGTCCCACTCCTGGACATATATCCAGACAGAACTATTAATTCAAAAAGATACATGTACCCCTATGTTCACAGCACTACTGACAGTAGCCAAGACAAGGAAACAACCTAAACGTCCATCGACAGATGAATGGATAAAGAAGATGTGGTGCATATATACAATGGAATACTACTCAGCCACAAAAAAGAATGAAATAATGCCATTTGCAGCAACATGGATGGACCTAGAGATGCCCATACTAAAGGAAGTAAGTCAGACAGAGAAAGACAAACACCATATGATATCACTTATATGTGGAATCTAAAAAATGACACAAATGAACTTATCTACAAAACAGAAATAGACTCACAGACATAGAGAACAGACTTGTGGCTGCCAAAGAACTGAATCACTTTGCTGTACAGCAGAAATTAATACGACATTGTAAATCAACTACACTTCAAGAAAAAAAAAAAGGCGGGGGGGGATGAGAAATGCAGATTGTGTGACCTGGCAGGTCTGTTGGCTGCAATCTATTTCTGAGTTAATCTGTGAATAGTTTAGGAACATCTGTCCCTTCCAGTTCATTAAGTGAGGCTTTTTTTTTTTTAAACATCTTTATTGGAGAAAAATTGCTTTACATTGTTGTGTTAGTTTCTACTGTATAACAAAGTGAATCAGCTATATGTATACATATATCCCCATATCTCCTCCCTCTTGCGTCTCCCTCCCAACCTCCCTATCTCACCCCTCTAGGTGGTCACAAAGCACCGAGCTGATCTCCCTGTGCCATGCGGCTGCTTCGCACTAGCTATCTATTTTACATTTGATAGTGTATATATGTCAATGCTACTCTCTCACTTTGTCCCAGCATACCGTACCCCCTCCCCGTTTCCTTAAGCCCATTCTCTACACCTGCGTCTTTATTCCTGTTCTGCCCCTAGGCTCTTCAGAACCATTTTTTTTTTAGATTCCATATATATGTATTACCATATGGTATTTTTTTTTCTGACTTACTGCACTCTGTATGACAGATTCTAACTCCATCCACCTCACTACAAATAACTCAATTTCATTTCTTTTTATGGCTGAGTACTATTCCATTATATATATGTGCCACATCTTCTTTATCCATTTATCTGTCGATGGACACTTAGGTTGCTTCCATGTCCTGGCTATTGTAAATAGTGCTGCAATGAACATTGTGGTACACGACTCTTTTTGAATTATGGTTTTCTCAGAGTATATGTCCAGTAGTGGGATTGCTGGGTCATATGGTAGCTCTATCTTTAGTTTTTCAAGGAACCTTCATACTGGTCTCCATAGTGGCTATACCAATTTACATTCCCATCAACAGTGTAGGAGGGTTTTCTTTTCTCCACACCCTCTCCAGCATTTATTGTTTGTAGACCTTTTGATGATGGCCATTCTGACCGGTGTGAGGTGATACCTCATTGTAGTTTTGATTTGCATTTCTCTAATGATTAGTGATGTTGAGCATCCTTTCATGTGTTTGTTGGCAATCTGTGTATCTTCTTTGGAGAAATGCCTATTTAGGTCTTTGGCCCATTTTTGGATTAGGTTGTTTGTTTTTTTTGATATTGAGCTGCATGAGCTGCTTGTATATTTTGGAGATTATTCCTTTGTCAGTTGCTTCATTTGCAAATATTTTCTCCCATTCTGAGGGCTGTCTTTTCATCTTGTTTATGGTTTCCTTTGTGGTGCAAATGCTTTTAAGTTTCATTAGGTCCCATCTGTTTATTTTTCTTTTTATTTCCATTTCTCTAGGAGGTGGGTCAAAAAAGATCTTGCTGCGATTTATGTAATAGAGTGTTCTGCCTATGTTTTCCTCTAAGATTTTTATAGTGTCTGGCCTTACATTTAGGTCTTTAATCCATCTGGACTTTATTTTTGTGTATGGTGTTAGGGAGTGTTCTAATTTCATTCTTTTACATGTTGCTGTCCAGTTTTCCCAACACCACTTATTGAAGAGGCTGTCTTTTCTCCATTGTATATTCTTGCCTCCATTATCAAAAATAAGGTGACCATATGTGCATGGGTTTATCTCTGGGCATTCTATCCGGTTCCATTGATCTATATTTCTGGTTTTGTGCCAGTACCATACTGTCTTGATTACCGTAGCTTTGTAGTATAGTCTGAAGTCAGGGAGCCTGATTCCTCCAGCTCCATTTTTCTTTCTAAAGATTGCTTTGGCTATTCAGGGTCTTCTGTGTTTCCATACAAATTGAGAAATTTTTTGTTCTAGTTCTGTGAAAAATGCCATTGGTAGTTTGATAGGGATTGCATTGAATCTGTAGATTGTTTTGTGTAGTATAGTCATTTTCAGAATGTTGATTCTTCCAATCCAAGAACATGGTATATGTCTCCATCAGTTTGTATCATATGTAATTTCTTTCATCAGTGTCTTATACTTTTCTGCATACAGGTCTTTTGTCTCCTTAGGTAGGTTTATTCCTAGGTATTTTATTCTTTTTGTTGCAATGGAGTGTTTCCTTAATTTCTCTTTCAGATTTTTCATCATTACTGTATACGAAGGCAAGAGATCTCTATGCATTAATTTTGTATCCTGCTACTTTACCAAATTCATTGATCAGCTCTAGTAGTTTTCTGGTGGCATCTTTAGGATTCTCTATGTATAGTATCATGTCATCTGCAAACAGGGACAGTTTTACTTCTTCTTTTCCGATTTTGAATCCTTTTATTTCTTTTTCTTCTTTGATTGCTGTGGCTAAAACTACCAAAACCATGCTGAATAACAGTGGTGAAAGTGGGCAACCTTGTCTTGTTCCTGATCTTAGTGGAAATGGTTTCAGTTTTTCACCATTGAGAATGATATTGGCTGTGGGTTTGTCATATATGGCCTTTATTATGTTGAGGAAAGTTCCCTCTATGCCTACTTTCTGGAAAGTTTTTATCATAAATGGGTGTTGAAATTTGTCGAAAGCTTTTTCTGCATCTATTGAGATGATCATATGGTTTTTATCCTTCAGTATGTTAATATGGTATATCACATTGATTGATTTGCATACATTGAAGAATCCTTGCATTCCTGGGAAAAAAACCCACTTGATCATGGTGTATGATCCTTTTAATGTGCTGTTGGGTTCTGTTTGCTAGTATTTTGTTGAGGATTTTTGCATCTATGTTCATCAGTGATATTGGCCTGTAGTTTTCTTTTTTTGTGGCATCTTTGTGTGGTTTTGGTATCAGGGTGATTGTGGCCTCGCAGAATGAGTTTGGGAGTGTTCCTCCCTCTGCTATAGTTTGGAAGAGTTTGAGAAGGATAGGTGTTAGCTCTTCTCTAAATGTTTGATGGAATTCGCCTATGAAGCCACCTGGTCCTAGGCTTTTGTTTGTTGAAAGATTTTTAATTAGAGTTTCAATTTCAGTGCTTGTGATTGGTCTGTTTATATTTTCTATTTCTTCCTGGTTCAGTCTCGGAAGGTTGTGCTTTTCTAAGAATTTGTCCATTTCTTCCAGGTTGCCCATTTTATTGGCATATAGTTGTTTGTAGTAATCTCTCATGATCGTTTGTATTTCTGCAGTGTCAGTTGTCACTTCTCCTTTTTCATTTCTAATTCTGTTGATTTGAGTCTTCTCCCTTTTTTTCTTGATGAGTCTGGCTAATGGTTTACCAATTTTGTTTATCTTCTCAAAGAACCAGCTTTTAGTTTTATTGATCTCAGCTATCGTTTCTTTCATTTCTTTTTCATTTATTTCTGATCTGATCTTTATGATTTCTTTCCTTCTGCTAACTTTGGGGGGTTTTTGTTCTTCTTTCTCTAACTGCTTTAGGTGTAAGGTTAGGTTGTTTATTTGAGATGTTTATTGTTTCTTGAGGTAGGATTGTATTGCTATAAACTTCCCTCTTAGAACTGCTTTTGCAGCATCCCATGGGTTTTGGGTCGTCGTGTTTTCATTGTCATTTGTTTCTAGGTATTTTTTGATTCCCTGTTTGATTTCTTCAGTGATCTCTTGGTTATTTAGTAGCGTATTGTTTAGCCTCCACGTGTTTGTATTTTTTACAGTTTTTCCTGTAATTGATATCTACTCTCATAGCGTTGTGGTTGGAAAAGATACTTGATATGATTTCAATTTTCTTAAATTTACCAAGGCTTGATTTGTGACCCAAGATATGATCTATCCTGGAGAATGTTCCATGAGCACTTGAGAAGAAAGTGTATTCTGTTGTTTTTGGATGGAATGGCCTATAAATATCAAGTCCATCTTGTTTAATGTGTCATTTAAGGTTTGTGTTTCCTTATTTAGTTTCATTTTGGTTGATCTGTCCATTGGTGAAAGTGGGGTGTTAAAGTCCCTCACTATTATTGTGTTACTGTCGATTTCCCCTTTTATGGCTGTTAGCATTTGCCTTGTATATTGAGGTGCTCTTATGTTGGGTGCATAAATATTTACAATTGTTATATCTTCTTCTTGGATTGATCCCTTGATCATTATGTAGTGTCCTTCTCTGTCTCTTGTAATAGTCTTTATTTTAAAGCCTATTTTGTCTGATATGACAAATTGCTATGCCAGCTTTCTTTTGATTTCCATTTGCATGGAGTATCTTTTCCCATCCCCTCAGTTTCAGTCTGTTTGTGTCCCTAGGTCTGAAGTGGGTCTCCTGTAGACAGCATATATACGGGTTTGTTTTTGTATCCATTCAGCCAGTCTATGTCTTTTGGTTGGAGCATTTAATACATTTACATTTAAGGTAATTATCGATACGTATGTTCCTATTACCATTTTCTTAATTGTTTTGGGTTTGTTATTGTAGGTCTTTTCCTTCTCCTGTGTTTCCTGCCTAGAGAAGTTCCTTTAGCATTTGTTGTAAAGCTGGTTTGGTGGTGCTGAATTCTCTTAGCTTTTGCTTGTCTGTAAAGGTTTTAATTTCTCCATCAAATCTGAATCAGATCCTTGCTGGGTAGAGTAATCTTGGTTGTAGGTTTTTCCCTTTCATCACTTTAAATATGTTCTGCCACTCCCTTCTGGCTTGCAGAGTTTCTGCTGAAAGATCAACTGTTAACCTTATGGGGATATCCTTGTATGTTATGTGTTGCTTTTCCCTTGCTGCTTTCAATATTTTTTCTTTGTATTTAATTTTTGATAGTTTGATTAATACGTGCCTTGGCGTGTTTGTCCTTGGATTTATCCTGTATGGGACTCTCTGCGCTTCCTGGACTTGATTATTTCCTTTCCCATGTTAGGGAAGTTTTCCACTATAATCTCTTCAAATATTTTCTCAGTCCCTTTCTTTTTCTCTTCTTCTTCTGGGACCCCTATAATTCGAATGTTGGTGCGTTTAATGTTGTCCCAGAGGTCCCTGAGACTGTCCAAGTGAGCCCATCTTAATGATCAATCTCCCTCATCCCAAGTGGTTCTGAATATAACTTTTGCATGTATTTGTTTTTACTTTGTGTCATTTTCCTTCATAGGTGTAATATGTCATTGATCCATGTGATAGTGTATTATGTCGATGTCATCCCTTTTGGTGAATCATCTTAGGAATGAAATAGGGTCCATGTGGGAGGCCCAAAGATGGGTTTGACAGGTCGGCTGCTGTATGTCTCAGAATTGTGTCCTCAATGTAACCGAGAAAAAGACTCTGGACACACCAAGAAACTTGAGACTCTCTGGGAGATGAGGCATAAACAGCCTCAATTAGAGGCAATCCTGTTCATTCATTTGATGTTTGTATCTGCTGACACTATTAAGAGTCAACTCCCAGGTGAAGACAAAGCACAAAATGAAAACATAAAGAATTAATCAGGATGCGATCCATCAGGAACCCCTGCGGAATTTGGTGCTCCTAGGAATGCAGATTCAGTCACCTAAGAAGCTTGGATTGTGAATTTAGGTCAACATTTGTTGAACAACAAGCCAAAGAGAGATTCATCAGTCTTATATTTTCTTTTGCTCATAGGAGAAGACATACACATTTATTTGCAGAAAACTTCCTTCCCCTGCACCCCCTGCCAACCCCCAAACTAAAATTCTAGGAATGTTTTATTATGTGGGCTTTTATGAGAGACAGATGATATGTACACTGATTCATTTGCAAAGTTACCAAAAACTCTACTGAAACAGGGATCTCTCTACTACACTCTCTAGAAAAGACAGGCAGAGAATATCAACCTGTCTCTCAGTTAACACATACTTGAAGATCCAGGAAGTGCATCGGTGATATCCCAAGAAACTCTGTTGACTCCAGAAAGAGTGCACATGTTTCTCCCAAGCATCCACAGTCACATGTGGGGCCCTTTGCCCTTTTTTTCTTCCTCAGTCTCCAGACGTTTCTGCCTCACCAGGAACAGCGTTTCACCTGCAACAACAGATTTTGATACTGCCGCTGTTTCAGAGCTTTCTCTATCTGGTATTTGGGGAAGCAGTTTGGCAGGGAGGGAGGAGAATGACAGAACAATTTTTGAGTGTCCTTCTCTGTTTTTTATCCCTTCGGAGAGGCTCTCCACGCAGAGTTGGCTGGGTGACTCATTCTTGACAACTGGACTGGATTGCAAGAGAGTTTTCTTTCCTTCCTCTGAGGCTGCCCTTTCTTATTCAAATTGCTCTTCTCTATTGCTGCCAGAGGATTAATGATATTTGCCCGCAAACTTCCCTTCTCTCTGAAGGCAGAACATAAGGAGGACATTCTCATCCTCATCTTCTGAACAAGTTCCTGGTTCCATCAGCACAGCAATACTTCCTCGTCCTTTTTAGATATGTTGAAAAAAATCCAAATGGAAACGGTTCATACCTCACGCTCCACGTCACCGGCATGGCCACTGGAGCCCACACAGCATTAACTTCAGGAACCATGATAGAAATATCCTTATGCAAAGCTTTACAGAATCATCTTTCCTCCTTCTACACACTTCCCCAGTCTCATCTGATGGGTCTTCCCTTTACCTCTCTAACTGAAGACCCCCTTGAAGACGCCGGCCTGGGAAGCTCACTGTTGTACCCATGAATGTGCCTTCGTTTAAGGTTTAATTAACTTTTAGGACTCTGACTTAGGCAAAATGATAGAGGTGAAATTTTACAGCATCTCCATTGGCTTTTCGGACCTGTCTTCCTAGTGTTGCCCAATCATCTGTTTCTATGAGGCTCTCAGAAAGTTCCAGTGCCTCAGGGATCCCCCCTCCTGCGAAGCTCTTAGGATTTTCTGGTGGTTTTGGGTCAAATTCAGTGTTTAGCTAGATGCACTGCCAGGTAGCAAAACCAAACCAAAACAAATTTTAAAACAGGTTTAATATCATTTGCATTTTCACCAAGCAGATTCTTGCCTAAATTTAAAGTAGATAAATTTCAAACAAGAAGAGAGAGAGAGAGAGATGGCTACGCAGGAAGCTGGGAGGTGGTTTGCTAGCCCTCAAGTCACACGACAGTGATAGATGCTAAATCCTCGACAGCTTGTCTTGATGTTCTAAACACACGGTAGAAGGTTCTTGATCAGCTAGGTATTCAAGGGATCAAGGGGCACCAGACTTGACACCAGAGGCTGTGTGCAGTCCAGCATTTCTTTAAAGGGACTAGCCTGTTTTATACGTGTTTTTTAATAACATCAAAGGAATATTATAAGCACGATTTCCTCATCCTCCTCCCTCCTGTACACGCCATGAACCACCCACCCGTCCACCCATGCAGCCAGGCATCCATCCCACCGCTCAGTATATGCACTCTCATTCACTTACCAAAAAAATATTCATCCCGGACCTCTTACGCCAGGTCCTGCACTACGTTTCAGAAGCAGACCCAGGCCCTGCTCTCCCAGCACCTGCCGTTCAGCGGGTGAGAACACTGCATTCAGAAGGCACAGTAAACCTGGAGGACGCTCAGACCGGAGTAACTCCTCACCACCTCCGTTTACAGCCCCCCATGGCCCCCGCTGCACACAAAACAACGTTTTCAATACAAATCAATTGCACGTTCGTGCCGCATTGCTCTCCCTCGCTGAGAAATATCCCAGGTAAAGCTAAATCCGGGCAGGGGGAAGGAAGCTGAAATAACCGGCACCTTGTCCATCACAAGGAGAGTCTGTCAGCGTGACGGCCTCGCCAGGGAGCCGTCAAACACATGGGTTCCCTGTCTTCACACGAAAGCACTAGACAAACTGCAGCACTTCCCACACGCGCCCCAGTTCTGGAAGGGTCTAGACACCTATCCCAGTTTGTTGGCTGCCCCTGGGGGCATTTAGCAGTCAACCTGGGTTTCCCACAGCCATCCTGGACTTCACAGCAGACACACCAGGTGAAGGCTTTTATGCTTTAGTCCCTCAGCCCAGGCACCCACCCCCTTGCCTGCTTGAAAATCACTACCATCAGGAACCATTCCCAGTTGTGTCTTCACTTTACCTCCATAACTGACTTTAGAACTCCCAGTCTCCTTTCAATTTGAATTCTTGAACATCCAGAGTGGCTTCTTCATTTTAAATGCAATGAATCAGTAATAAAAGCCAATTTCATTAATTCGCTCACTGTATTCCTCCAGAGGGAAAGTCAGGTAAGAATACTCGTCATGTTAGGACGGGTATATTATGTGTCTCTACTCCAGGGTTATCATGCTTTTGCTTGGCTTATGATGAGCCACGGACTATACAAATAAATAGTTAATAGAAATTAATTCTTTTGTTTGTAAGGTATCATTATACTAAGTTTTATTGTATTTTAAAAACTGTACAGTTAACCACAGGAGTATAAGACATTCTCCACTGGAAGCATGCTGTGTAATAAGGGAATTAAAGTTTAAAATCATGGAAAACTTTAAAATTCTGTGACTGCAGTGTACTATTTATTGATTTAAATGGCAAGCTTTTAAGTGAATTATGTATACAGTGTAAATGAATTTAATCCATTAGATTCCATACAAATACTGGTCAAAGCTTTATGGTGGAGCATACCCTTAAAATTTTTTCATCATATCATACATATACATGATGTTTAAAGTTACACATGTCCTATATGTATGCATATACATACACACGTTTACATACGTATGTACATATACACACACGGAGGCACTTGCATCATTAAATCATATACTGTATGTAGAACAGTACATTAAATAAATTTAAATATGGTTTTATTACAAGTTGGTAAATATTCAATATAGGTATACTAAGTATGCTAATTCTCAAAACGTATTCAAGTGAATAAATAAAAATATGACCAGATTCCTTACTCCAGGACACAGGACAAATGTTTTAATAATAAGCAAACAAGACATAAGTCAATAGAGGGAGTTACAACAATGCTTTGGTTGTTACTGACAGGCACATCGGACAGCATAGTATTAAGTAACATGATTTATCTTGGGCTTGCGATCTTTAACGTGAATCTGTAACAGAGAAACCCTAGATTGCCAACACAGAAACGTTTATTCACATGCATTTTTGTGTGTTGCTTATGTTTCCACGTGGAGGTTAAAATATGTTCTCATTAAACACTATACTTGAAATGTGATTAGGCAAAAAGTTGTCTGCCAGTTTTATGGTCATCAATAATAAAACAGATAAACTCTTGAGGCAAGTATCTGTAACTCACGTTTAAGGCTGCTCCCACTGATAACCCACCATATAAGCTATGCATTTTGAGAACACAGCCATGATATGATATTAGAACACGTTATTAAACAGTACAAGGAAGGGTGGTAGATTATTTAAGGAAAGCCAAAGTAAAGTCTTTCTTGGTTGCTGCCTATGAGGGGCACATGAAATGCTCTTAATTAAAAAAAGAAAAAAAAGGAATTTAAAATAATTAAATAACGCCTTTATTTTTTTAAATTGGAGTATAACTGCTTTACAATGCTGTGTTAGTTTCTGCTGTACAACGAAGTGAATCAGCTATACGTATACAGATATCCCCTCCCTCTTGGACCTCCCCCCCCCCCCCATCCCACCCATCTAGGTCATCACAGAGCACGGAGCTGAGCTCCCTATGCTATACAGCAGGGTCCCACTAGCTATCTATTTTACACATGGTAGTGTATTTATGTCAAACCTAATTTCCCAATTTGTCCCACCCTCCTCTTCCCCTATCCCATGTCCACAAGTCTGTTCTCTACGTCTGCGTTTCTATTCCTGCCCTGCAAATAGGTTCATCTGTACCATTTTCCTAGATTCCACATATATGTGTTAATATATGATATTTGTTTTTCTCTTTCTGACTTACTTCACTCTGTATGAGACTCTAGGTCCATCCACATCTCTACAAAAGATCCAATTTCATTTCTTTTTATGGCTGAGTAATACTGCATTATATATATATGTACCACATCTTCTTTATCCATTCATCTGTCAATGGACCTTTAGGTTGTTTCCACGTCCTGGATATTGTAAATAGTGCTGCAATGAAAACTGGGGTGCATGTGTCTTTTTGAATTATGGTTTTCTCAGGGTGAATGCCTAGTAGTGGGATTGCTGGATCCTATGGTAGTTCTGTTTTTAGTTTTTTAAAGGAACCTCCATACTGTTCTCCACAGTGGCTGTATCAATTTACATTCCCACCAACAGTGCAAGAGGGTCCCCTTTTCTCCACACCCTCTCCAGCATTTGTTGTTTGTAGATTTTCTGATGATGCCCATTCTAACTGGTGTGACGTGATACCTCATTGTAGTTTTGATTTGCATTTCTCTAATAATTAGTGATGTTGAGCATCTTTTCCTGTGCCTCTTGGCCATCTGTATGTCTTCTTTGGTGAAATGTCTATTTAGGTCTTCCGCCCATTTTTGGATTGGGTTGTTTGTTTTTTTGATATTGAGCTGCATGAGCTGTTTGTATATTTTGGATATTAAGCCTTTGTCCATTGCTTCATTTGCAAATATTTTCTCCCATTCTGTGGGTTGTCTTTTCGTCTTGTTTATGGTTTCCTGTGCGGCACAAAAGCTTTTAAGTTTAATTAGGTCTCATTTGCTTCTTTTTGTTTCTATTTTCATTACTCTAGGAGATGGGTCATAAAAGATGTTGCTGTGATTTATGTCAAAGAGTGTTTTTCCTATGCTTTCCTCTAAGAGTTTTATAGTGTCCGGTCTAACATAGAGTTGAAATTGTGACGGAAGGAAGATTTGGGTTTTCATTTCTATTCTGCTCAGCAAGTTATTTCTCCCTATAGACCGTAGAAAGCAATACTATTCCTAAACTGTTTTGGTGAGCAATTCATCCATTTACTTTAACTTGAGATGGTATTTTAAGAGGTCTTGGCACATAGTAGGAACGCAATCACTTCCAGTCCTTTTCTTTCACGGGAATGCAACATCAACATTTGACGTATGTATACGACCCTCAAAGTCTCGCTTCATGACTTCAGTGGGGTTGGGAGAGCGGGAATGTGGTTTGCATTTACCATGCCTTCCATCCGCTCCTCCAGTGTACAAACTGAGACCCTAGGAAGTTAAGAGCCTTTTCCTGCATCAGCAGAGCTTAAGCTTGGTGACAACTTCTGGCCCCATCGTGTGGCATTCACATCTCAGAGTTCTCCTGGAAAGACAAGAACCTGGGAGTCTGGGAGTTCCTGTCTGAGGTGATGAGTTCCAATGCGTCTCATTTTCACAAAGACAGAATACATGTGTTATATCCAGGAGCAAACATTTGCCCCTTGACCTTATGCCAGAAATTTGGAACGTCCACCCAGACAGTCCGTGATTCTCAAACTCTAAGGTGCCAAATAACCACTCCAGGTGCTTGTTAACGATAAGGTTGCCAGGAGGTAGGACTCAGGAACCTGCCCTTTAAATAAGGCCCCCAGGTGATTCTGATGCACATGGCCTGAGGATGCTCTACTGGGAACCACTGGGTCAGGTGGTGGGTGATGCAGATGATCCCCCAACATCCAGAGGTGCCGCCTGGTCTCACTGAAGGTTCCCACCACTTGGCCTCAACTAAGTCTCCATTCTCTAGTAAACAAAATCTCTGTTAAAATTAGACCTAAATATTGCTTAAAGACAAATTATACTTACCTTTTTAGAGGTAGACATTGTATAGAAATATACCATCCAGTAGAGAATGATACTTCCAGTAATTTTTTTCTAGCCATAAACAGCATTATCCTGGGTTTGCTTCTCTAACCAAAATTCTATAAAATTGTCCATGCTTCCCCTTACCCCCTCCCAACCTGAAGTATGTAACTCTGTTTATTTTCTTAATGGCATTTAACTCCATTTAAAGCAATAACCTTGTGAAGTATATATTTCCTTGATAAGTCTATGCCCCTCACCTCAGTAGAATGTACATCCTGTAGTATTCCTAGGTTCTAGAGCAGTCTAGAAGGGTTCAATGAGTACTTAAAATTTTGTGGAATGAGAGAAGGAAGGAGGGAGGGAAGGAAAGGTTTTATTCATTCGTAAAGTAAGAGGTTTCTCTTATCTAGATTTTCTCTAGTGACTGAGAGCATAAATCACCCAAATTTTGCAGTCTGACTTTGCTCCTATATCAGAACGTTCATTTCTGATGAGTTTATTACCTTTGCTACAGTTTTTAAAAATCTGAGGGCCTTTGTTATTAAATGCATCAATGATTCATTTTGAATCAGTATATTTGCATGCTGTGGGTAAGGGTTGAGGTTCCTGATATACATATCCCTTAATACTGAAGCATATCCCTTAAAAATACTATAAGGGAATTCCATGCCGGTCCAGTGGTTAGGACTCTGTGTGTCCACTAACAGGGGCACAGGTTCCATCCCTGGTTGGGGAACTAAGGTTCCTGATGCCGTGCACATTGCAGCCAAAAAATAAAAATAAATACTGTAAGAGTTTTAGAAAACTCTAACTTGAAAAGATACATGCACCCCAATGTTCCTAGTAGCACTATTTACAATAGCCAAGACATGGAAACAACCTACATGTCCATCAACAGATGAATGGATAAAGGAGATGTGGTACATATATAACAATACAATGGAATATTACTCAGCCATAAAAAAGAATGAAATAAGGCCATTTACAGCAACATGGATGGACCTAGAAAATATTATACTTAATGAAGTAAGTCAGACAAAGAAAGACAAGTATTATATGATATCACTAAAAAAAATACAAATCTAAAAAAATAATACAAATGAATCTATATACAAAACAGGAACAAACATAGAAAACAAATTATGGTTACCAAAGGGGAAAGGGATAAATTAGGAGTATGGAATTAACAGATACAAACTACTATAAATAAAATCGATAAGCAGCAAGGATTTACTATATAGCACAGGGAACTATATTCAATATCATATATTAACTATAATGGAAATTAATCTGAAAAAATACAACTGAAACACTTTGCTGTATATATTGTGACACTAACACAATACTGTAAATCAACTATACTTCAACTAAAAAAATACTGTAAGAAATGAGTTTAATTTGCCCCTAAGTTTTCTGGACGGCACTGTCCTGTGCCATGTGAATATACAATCACCACATAAATACATGTGTCTCTGTAAGAAATAAACTCACATACATTAGCGCATTGTTTCAAGATGCAGCTCCAAAGCTGCCTTCTTCACAAATGCTGCCTTCTCCATAAACCCTCCTGTGACTGTCCTTCTCCACTGGAAGACTCTTTTCCTACTCTACTCTTAGCATCACAGCCCTGGGATATTGCTGGAATTCTTATGCCTGACATCCAGGTCACTGTCAAAGCTTGTCACGTGACCAAGCTCAACCACTGCTCACCCCACAATGTCTGCCTCTCAACTGGACCTCCTGAAATACCGCCCATTCTCATCATTCTTGCAATTATGTTCTGGAAAGTCATCGCGGATGCTGAATTAGTGAATACCAAACCGTTGCTGCTAGGGGAGTACAGGGTTAGGTATCTGGGAGCCTCTGGTCACAACATTTTCACCAGCTGATCAATACATAATCTTGTGTTAAGTGTGTGTCTGTTTAAAGGCACCTTATTTAATAGATACCATTGAGTCATCCACAGGGAACTTGGGGCCATCAGCGCTACAACTCACGCCTACCAGAAGCTTATCTAACTCAAGTATTTTCTCCCTAAGGCATTTCTTGGTCTTTCTCCCCAACAGCAGACAGCACTGAAGCACTGGGCTTGGGGGTCATTTCCAATAGCAGCATCACCAACAAAAGACACATAAATGTGAAAAACGTGGCACTAAGTAGTCCACAGAAAGGACACTTGTTTACAGCCTGAAAGCTGCAACTAGAAGGCACTGCTGCCCTGAGCACGTCTGTGAATGACCCCGAAAGTACCTGGAGCGTTCATTTAATGGTTAAAAATAGACGATAGTGGCGCGGATGAACTTGCAAATAGGGGCCCTGCGAATAACGAGGAGGGACTGCGTCCTCCTAACTGGTGTCCCTCTTTCCATTCTGGCCCTGCCACCATGTGGCAGCCAGGCCATTTACAAGCAACGTCCGTGAAGCATTTAGACTTTTCCAGGTAACACCACCCAGCGGCTTCCCGTTGTCATCACAATTATACAATTCAAGTACCTTTCCGGGGCCTGTGAGGACCCCAGAGATTTTCCTTCTGCAGAAGATTTTCCTTTCCCCGCTCCTCCCTTGCTCCTTACATCCTTTGTTTCTCCAAGTCTCCCTCTCACTCGTTCCTGCCGTGCTGGCTTTACCCAGACCCCTTTGATCACAGGTCTCAGCTGCAAGGCCACTTTATCAAAGAATTCCCTGATACTTCAAGGTCGTGGTTCCCCTCAGCCCCTCCACCTTGCTGTGTCCTGCACTTTTCTTTATCAGAAGCAGTTTTATTGATTTGCTAGTGTGTTGTCTACACCTGTCAGAATATAAAATCCCCGATAGCAGGATCCTTGTGATCTCCCGCTGGATTTATACCGCAGAGGCCAGTGTCCCTGGCACACAGCAGGTCCCAATATACAAGTGTTGAATGAATAACTTGCAAAGTACTCCTGGGTGCCACTTTTTGGTACTAATTTATGTGTTTGTCCCCATTTTCCCTATAATAATGTAAGCTCCTGGCCAGTGGAAATGACTTAGGTCCTGGTTTCACGCAAAGATGTTTACACTAAATCTCCTTTCCCTACTGAGTCATCTGTGGTTAGCAGGACATGGGTGGCAACAAAGCCACGCGTTTGAATAGCTTTTGTACATTATAAGCTAAAAATAAACTTATTGAATAAGTGGCCTCAGTTCTGGTGCTCGTGTGTTTGCTATGTTTTACTTCCTAATAAGCAATCCCAGTAGGTACTGGCTGAAACCAGCAGCCTTCATTTATTTTTTCTTCTGCACACATCTGCAGTTTGGGGCATGTCTCGGTGGTCAGAGCTTGTGGCTGTTCCTGCGGTGACAGCTGGCTCTGGCAGGAGAGCTGGGGGTTCAATCATCTGATCCCTCACACGTCTGGGGATGACGCTGGCGGTCCCCGGACCTCAGCCGGGCTGCTGGGCGGGCACTAGCGTGTGATTACTGGCTTCCCTGAAGCATGATGGCTGCCTTCCGAGGTGTGGATGCCTAGGAAGAAGCTGCACTACCTTGGGTACCGAGGCTTCAGGGGCGGCACCCCTTCCGCCCTATCACATCACAGACCCACCCAGATCCGGGAGAGCGAACATTAACCAGACCTATCGTCTTGAGAAGATCATCAAAGCAGTCTGCATCAGTATATCACAAGATAGTTCATTTCCACCCAGACAAAAGGGTGTTAACTCAATGCTTTTCTTCTTTTGTTTCTGGTTTGTGTGTGTCTGGCTTACGGAGGTGGCAGGGAAGTTGAGACAAACAATAACAGAATCCTACCTCTCTTGGACCAAAGGGGCGTTTCAGAGCGAGTAAAGGTAAGACGCAGTGGACTGCAGAGTTTAATCTCAGAATGGAACAGAGCCCTAACAAATAGTACATTTGCCCCAGTCAGCTTTCTAGAAGAGAATACCAGAACACTGGTTATTGAAAGCACTTCCCACTGACTCTTTGGATACTCAAATCTGTCACCACGAGCCAGATTCTTACCAATTCCAGAAACTCCCTTTGCTCTTTCCATTGGCTCCCCAAGAGGAGGAGGATGTGTCCCCTTGCTCCCCTCTTAATAAGAGACCTCCATTTACCTTTAGCCAGCAGTTTTCTGTGGCGCTCAGAATGCTCACCCCTTGACGTGTATCTCTTGCTCTTTCTGTAGGGCAAACAGCTTCAGGCATCCTTGCAAGGAACATGACTAAGTTACTCTGTCAGGAGCTCTACCAGAATTTGGAGATGCTGAGACTTTTGTCACAGTCTCTACCCTCAGCTGCTTCCACTGTTGCAGGGGAGAGAGACAACGAACTTCGGTTCTTATGGTCTGTCTCGAAGGGAAGGTACCATTTTGTAAAACTCAAGGGGAGTTTAAGTACTTGAATGATGTGAGTTCCTTCACAGGGTCTGAGCATGTGCTCTGAAACCCCAAAGCCTTCTTGAATTAAAACAGCTCGATCGGGCTTCCCTGGTGGCGCAGTGGTTGAGAGTCTGCCTGCCAATGCAGGGCACACGGGTTCGGGCCCTGGTCTGGGAGGATACCACATGCCGCGGAGCAACTGGGCCCGTGAGCCACAACTACTGAGCCTGTGCGTCTGGAGCCTATGCTCCGCAACAAGAGAGGCCGCGATAGTGAGAGGCCCGCGCACCGCGATGAAGAGTGGCCCCCGCTTGCCGCAACTAGAGAAAGCCCTCGCACGGAAACGAAGACCCAACACAGCCATAAATAAATAAATAAATAAATTAATTAATTAATTAATTAAAAAAAAAAACAACAGCTCGATCCACACTGAACTTTCCAGCTGACACCATTCCCTCCTGAAGTGGAATCATTACAATTCACGTGTGGACACAGAAATAGACACTTAGACCATGAATATAAATCTAATATAGAATAATCAAAATTCAGTAAATATACATTGATATACATCTGTATATATAAAATGGCTAATCTGAAAGAATTGGTGGAATTGGGCCATATCAATTTCCATAACATTTTCTTCTTGGGCAAAAATGTGCTACATCTGCAGGCAAACATTTCCATGAACATTCAGGTGGATGGACATTTGGCACCATGTGTGGCAGCTTTTTTTGTTGTTAAGCTTTGATAAACCATCACCAAACTCCTCAGTGAGCAGCCACCTTACTCGCTAATTGAATATTTTAACTGTTTTCCTCTGTAGATACGGTGTGTCATTATATTTTCCATTTTGTGCCTTGCTTTTCATGCATTTAAAGTGCTGGAGCAGCTGTTTATTTGGAAAGCTTCCATTATGGCCATAATAATCTCCAACTAATTGCACATCAAATATTTTATTTCTTGCACATTAAATTAATGAAGCAGTTTCAACAAGAGAAAAATTGGATCAGGTTGGCAAATGGTGCCTATAAATCCATGAAAAATTCCCAGTTCTTTTTTTGGCAGGACTCCTTTGATACAGATTAACAATTTTTTAATGGAAAAAAATTCCCATTATCTAGACGTGACTTTTTAAATAGGCAAGCTTTCTTTATTAATGTGCTTTTCTCAATGTTTCCTTGATAGATCATATTATCACTTCCAGAAATGAAAAAAATAAGTCATACTATTGATTTTCAAATAAATTATTTGGTATCCTCTTTGCCTTGAATTTAACATGGTTTTTTTTATATTCTACTTTTTTTTTTAATTGAAGTACAGTTAATTTACAATGTTATGTTAATTTCAAGTGTACAACAAAGTGATTTCATTTTATATATATACACACACACGTATATGTGTGTGTGTGTATATATATTCTTTTCCATTATAGATTATTATAAGATATTGAATATAGTTCCCTGTGCTACACAGTAGGTCCTTGCTGTTTACCTATTTTATGTATAGTAGTGTGTATATGTTAATCCCAAACTCCTAATTTATCTCTCTCCCTCCCCCCCCCCAATTCATTCTACTTTTGCTACTGTAAATGCTTTCAATGGGTTAACTTTATCCAGCTGTATTAAGATATGGCTGATACACAAAGAACAGCACATATTTAACATGTACAATTGATGAGTTTGGACATATGCAAATGACTGTAATACCATCCACACAATCAAGGTAACGGCATACTCAACACCTCCCAGTTTCCTTGTGTCCATTTGTTGTTTGCGTGCTGAGAGCACCTGACATGAAATCTGCTCTCAACAATTTTTAGGCGCACAACACCACACTGTTAACATAGGCACTATGTCGTATATGGTGGCTCTCTAGAACTTATTCATCCTGTGTAACTGAAATGTTATTTCCCCAGCCTCGAGCATGGCAACCATTATTGTATTCTCTGCTTCTATGAGTTTGACTATTTTAGATACTTCACATATGTGGAATGCAGTATTTGTCCTGTAAATGTGGCTTATTTCACTGCAACAGATATTTCTCCAAAGATAAACAAATAGCCAGCAGGTGTATATGAAAAGATGTGCAGTATCAGTAATTATCACAGAAATGCAAATCAAAACTACAGTGACATATCACCTCACACCTGTTAGCATGGCTACTGATCCAAAAAAAATAAACAAAAACAAAAAATAAAATGTTGATGAGGATGTTGAAAAACTGGAACTCTTGTACATGGTTGGGAATGTATAATGGTGAACACTATGGGAAACTTATCCTAAAAAAAATAATAAAAGTACCATATGACCCAGCATCCTATTTCAGGATATATCTAAAAGAATCTTGAAGAGATATCTGCATTCCCACATTCATTACATAATTATTCACAATAGCCAAGATATGGAAACAACCCAAGTTCTATCAACAGATGAATGGATAAAGAAAAAGTATATACATACAATGGAATATTATTCAGCCTTAAAAAGGAAGGAATCCTATCCTTAAAAGGAAGGAAACATGGATGGACCTGGAGAACATTACGCTAAATGTTGATTAAAAGTAGCAGCTGAATTATTAGAGAAATACAAATCAAAACTACAATGAGGTACCATGTCACACCGGTCAGAATGGCCATCATTAAAGAGTCTACAAATATCAAGTGGAGGGGGTGTGGAGAAAAGAGAGCCCTCCTACACTGTTGGTGGCAATGTAAATTGATGCAGCCACTATGGAAAACAGTATGGAGGTTCCTAAAAAAAAATGACAACTAGTGTGCCTTATGATCTAGCAATCTCACTCCTGGGCATCTATCCAGACAAAACTATAATTTGAAAAGACATGTGCACCCCTATGTTCATAGCAGCACTACTTACAATAGCCAAGACATGGAAACAACCTAAGTGTCCATCAACAGATGAATGGATAAAGAAGATGAGATACATATATACAATGGAATATTACTCAGCCATAAAAAAGAATGAAAGAATGCCATTTGCAGCAACATGGATGGACCTAGACATGATCATACTAAGTGAAGTCAGAAAGACAAATACCATATGATATCACTTATATATGGAATCTAAATTATGACACAAATGAACTTATCTATGAAACAGAAACAGACTCACAGACACAGAGAACAGATTTGTGGTTGCCAAGGGGGAGAGGGGTGGGAGAGGTATGGATTGGGAGTTTGGGGTTAGCAGATGCAAACTATTATATACAGGATGGATAAACAACAAGGTCCTACTGTACAGCACAGGGAACTATATTCAATATCCTATGATAAACCATAACGGAAAAGAATATTTAAAAAAAGAATATATATATGTATAACTGAATCACTTTGCTGTACAGCAGAAATTAACACAACATTGTAAATCAACTATACTTCAGTAAAATTTATTTTTTAAAAGTAGCAGCTGGAATCCCACTCCTGGGCATATATCCAGAGATAACCATAATTTGAAAAGATACATGCACACCAATGTTCAATGCAGCACTATTTACAATAGCCAAGACATGGAAGCAACCTAAATATCCATCAACAGAGGAATGGATAAAGAAGATGTGGCACATATATATAATGGAATATTACTCAGCCATAAAAAAGAACAAAATAATGCCATTTGCAGCAACACGGATGGACCTAGAGATGATCATACTAAGTGAAGTAAGTCAGACAGAGAAAGACAAATACCATACGATATCACTTACATGTGGAATCTAATAAAAAATGATACAAATGAACTTGTTTACAAAACAGAAACAGACTCACTAATCTTGAATTCAAACTTATGGTTATGAAAGGGGAAACATAGGGGGAAGTGATAAATTAGGAGACTGGGCTTAACATACACACACTACTATATATAAAATAGATAACTAATAAGGACCTACTGTATAGCACAGGGAACTCTACTCAGTTTTCTGTAATAACCTATATGGGAAAAGAATCTGAAAAACAATGGATAAATATCTATATATGGATCTATATATACATTGATATACATAATATATAGATATATGTATAGGTATAAAAACTGTTTCACTTTGCTGTACACGTGAAAGTTACACGACTCTGTAGGCCAACTATACGCCAATAAAATTTTTTTAAATATATAAAATTGTAGTAAATAAATAAATAAATGTCATTTTCTTTAAAAAAAAAAAAAGGTAGCAGCTGGCTAACAACTTATTTTGAAAATCGGCACTTCCAACTTACGTTTATTTTTCTTTTGATACATTTTCTAAAAGATGTCTGATACTGTTTTCTTTTGGACCCATTGCTGGTGTCTAGAAAATGACTAGTGGTTTCGGAAAAGAGTTTCAGGAAAGAATTTCCCTGAACAGTAGGTCTGTCAACACTAAAGATAATGCCTACAGGTTTCTTCCATCAGAAAAAGTTACCTTACAATTTTACAATAAGATAATAATACACAGTTGCCACCAAACATTACTGAGTGTTTACAATGCTTACACAGCTCCAATAAAAGTGTCCCTGACAAAGGAGTTCTTATCCAGTTACTGACTGTTAAGTTTTATGAGTCATTAGATGTCCCTTTTTGCATTATACTTCTGAGTAGGGTTTTTGGTATCAGTTACCTGTGAATGAAACATAGTTTGCATTTGTTTGCAGAAAGGTCCTTTTAAAGCAACTTAGGAAGTTCTCATCATGCGGTTTCCTTAAGACAGAAGCCAGTCCATATATTTATATGGTGTATTACGGGCGTATCTCGGATACATTTCAGGTTTGGTTCCAGACCAACACAATAAAGTGAATATGGAAATAAAGCAAGTCACAGATTTTTTTGGTTTCCTGGTGCATGTAAAAGTTATGTTTACAGTATACTTTAGTCTATTAAGTGTGCAATAGCATTATGTCTAAAAAACATCTCAATGTACATACCTTATTTTAAAAATACTTTATTGCCAAAAAATACTAACCATCAACTGGAAACGAAGCAACTGACAAGGGATTAATTTCCAAAATATACAAACAGCTCATGCAGGTCACTATAAACAAACAAGCAAACGACCCAATCAAAACATGGGCAGAAGATCTAAATAGACATTTCTCCAAAGAAGACATACAGGTGGTTAAAAAGCACATGAAAAGATGCTCAACATCACTAATTATTAGGGATATGCAAATCAAAACTACAATGAGGTATCACCTCACAACGGTCAGAATGGCCATCATCAAAAAGTCTACAAACAATAAATGCTGGAGAGGGTGCAGAGAAAAGGGAACCTTCCTACACTGTTGGTGGGAATGTAAACTGGTACAGCCACTATGGAGAACAGGATGGAGGTTCCTTAAAAAACTTAAAATAGAGCTACCATATACTCCAGCAACCCCACTCCTGGACATATATCTGGAAAAGACAAAAACTCTAATTCAAAAAGATACATTCACCCCAATGTTCATAACAGCATTATTTACAATAGCCAAGATATGGAAGCAACCTAAATGTCCATCGACAGATGAATGGATAAAGATGATGTAGAACATATATACAATGGAATATTACTCAGCCCTAAAAAAAGAAAGAGGGGGCTTCCCTGGTGGCGCAGTGGTTGAGAATCTGCCTGCCAATGCAGGGGACATGGGTTCGAGCCCTGGTCTGGGAAGATCCCACATGCCGCGGAGCAACTAGGCCCGTGAGCCACAATTACTGAGCCTGCGCGTCTGGAGCCTGTGCTCCGCAACAAGAGAGGCCGCGATAATGAGAGGCCCGTGTACCGCGATGAAGAGTGGCCCCTACTTGCCACAACTAGAGAAAGCCCTCACACAGAAACGAAGACCCAACACAGCCATAATTAAATAAATAAATAAAATAAACCCAAAGTTTAAAAAAAAAAAAAAAAGTAAGCTGAAATATTTAAAAAAAAAAAAAAGAAAGAGGGACTTCCCTGGTGGTGCAGTGGTTAAGAATCTGCCTGCCAATGCAGGGGACATGGGTTCGAGCCCTGATCCAGGAAGATGCCACATGCCGCGGAGCAGCTAAGGCCCTGCGCCACAACTACTGAGCCTGTGCTCTAGAGCCCGCGAGCCACAACTACTGAGCCAGCGTGCCACAACTACTGAAGCCCGCGCGCCTAGAGCCCCTGCTCTGCAACAAGAGAAGTCACCGCAATGAGAAGCCCGTGCACCGCAACGAAGAGTAGCCCCCACTCGCCACAACTAGAGAAAGCCCAAGCGCAGCAAGGAAGGCCCAATGATTGCAGCCAAAAGTAAAATAAATAAATTAATTAATTAATTAAAAAAAGAGAAAAGAATGAAATAATGCCATTTGCAGCAACATGGATGGACCTAGAGATTGTTATACTGAGTGCAGTAAGTCAGACAAAGATGAATATCATATGGTATCGCTTGTATGTGAAATCTAAAAAAACGGTACAGATGAACTTATCTACAAAATAGAAATAGAGTCACAGATGTAGAAAACGAACTTATGGTTACCGGGGGTAAGGGGGTGGGGCGGAGGGATAAACTGGAAGATTGAGACTGATATACACACTACTATATATAAAATAGATAACTAATAAGGACCTACTGTATAGCACAGGGAACTCTACTCAATACTCTGTAATGGCCTGTATGGGAAAAGAATGTAAAAAAAGAATGGATATATGTATATGTATAACAGATTCACTTTGCTGTACACCTGAAACTAACACAACATTGTAAATCAACTATACTCCAATAAAAATTTTTTTTAAATGCTAACCATCATCTGAGCCTTCAGGGAGTTGTAAACTTTTTGCAATGGTAATATCAAAGATCAATGACCACAGATCACCATGACAGATATAGTAATAATGAAAAATTTTGCAATATTGTGAGAATTACCAAAATGTGACACAGAGACACGAAGTGAGCAAATGGTGTTGGAAAGATGGTGCTAATAGACTTGCTAAATGCAGGGATGCAACAAACCTCCAATGTGTTAAGGAAAAAAAAAAAAAAAAGTTGCAGCCCAGGTCTCAAGACCTGAGAACCAGAGAGCTGGTGGTATAAGTGCCCATCTAAGGGCAGGAGAAGACCAATGGTCAGCTTATGAAATCAGGCGGAGAGAGCAAATTCTCCCTTCTTCCAGCTTGTTGTTCTGTTCACGCCTTCGACAGATTGGGTGATGCCCACTCATCCTGGAGAGGACCATCTGCTTTACTCAGGCCACCAATTCAAATGCTAATCTCATCTGGAAACACCCTCACAGACACATGCAGAAATAACGTTCAACCAAATATCTGGGCTCCCCCCTGGCCCAGACAAGTTGGCACGTAGAATTAACCATCACGCGTACCTTTAGGACACACCACATGCTCTCTGGCAGGAGCTCCAATTTCCCCCAAATTGTTGTCAGCAACTCTGGCTTCTGCTCACTAGATGCCAAAAGTCACCCTCCCACCCTCTCCTCACTGCCCAGTCCTAACGACCAAAAATGCCTCCAGACATTGCCAGGGGTCTGCTGTGAGGGCACAGTCACCCACGCAGAGCACCACTGGCCTCGCTCAACCCCATTCTCTGGGGACATCCCCCTTCGGACTCTCCAATATCTCCTCCCGGTGAGTTCCTTGGAGTGAATTCAGCTCTTATCAACCAGTCCTTAATTATCAAAATGAGAACCACACCAATTGTGGATTACTCCATGTGAACAATGACGGGTTTAAACATCTTTCTGGTCCTCTCACACCACTTCCAGGTCTTTGCAGAGGAAATCAGATGTTATCGTCTAGATGAGCGGTCCCCAAATTTGTATGCATATTAGAATCATGGATGATTCTTACAAAATTCAAAGACCACATGGCACCCCAGAAATAAAATCAGGATCTCTGAGGGTAGCACAGAGGCATCACTAATTTTTTTTTAATTGATTTATTTTATTTTTGGCTGTGTTGGGTCTTCATTGCTGCACACAGGCTTTAAAGTTGCAGCAAGCAGGGGACTACTCTTTGTTGCGGTGCACGGGCTTCTCATTGCAGTGGCTTCTCTTGTTGCGGAGCACGGGCTCTAGGTGCACGGGCTTCAGTAGTTGTGGCTCACAGGCTCTAGAGTGCAGGCTCAGTAGTTGTGGCGCCAGGGGCTTAGCTGCTCTGCGGCATGTGGGATCTTCCCAGACCAGGGCTCGAACCCGTGTCCCCTGCACTGGCAGGTGGATTCTTAACCACTGCTCCACCAGGGAAGCCCCGCATCACTAATTTTTGATGTTCCCCAGGTAATTCCATTGCACAGCTATTTGGAAACCGTTGGTCTAGATTTTTGCTAAACTGAAGGACTCATGTATTGTCGTTCATCAGCCATCACATTCGTAGGTGTCATCCAGAATCTAGTTCTTACAAAACTTCCGTAGCATCTTGGGGACATAATGTCATCTACTTCTATTTTTAAAATCTATGTGTCTGGCCTATAATACGTTAAGTCCTGTGATCGTGAGGAGACTGAAAAGAGGTGACCTGTATGAATTCCAAAATACAGCAAGTGCCACCTAGAAGGTGCATACCCAACAGTGACGACTACAGCACCTCTTCTTGCCCCCATTTAATGGGGAAAAGATCAAAAATCACGTTGAGTTCATTCTTTCAATCACAGTCACATTTTCAGCCATTGTCTAGGAAGCTGGACAAATAATTCAATCAGAGGCTCATTGCTAGAACAATTTTCTATTCATCATTTTAATCTATATCTTGGTGGACTGGAATCTATTTTTAAGTCATTGTTTTCAGAAAAGCTCCTTGTATGGTCTACACTGGGAACCACCGCATGCCTGGGAATATGCTTCACTTGCCTTCACCCTTGAGGAAATTCTTGGGTCAGGAATACTAACCCCTCCACATTCTGTAGACGTTGTTACTGGATCTTTTAGCACGTGGTGCTCCAGAGAAGCGTGGGACCAGCCCCGTCTTGCTGCCTTTCTATGTCACCTGCTTTGTCTGCCAGGGGAGTTAGAGATGCTACTTCATCTTTATTACAGCTACGATGGCACAGCATGTCTCAATTTGATTTCATTTTTATTAACTTTGCCTGAAGCCCAAGTGAGGCCATTCAAGCTAGATTCATGTTGTTTTCTCACTTTAGGAAAGTTTTCTTTGGTGACAAACCTTGACTATTATTTCTGCTCTGTTTGCTTTCAAATAATCTTCAAGAACACTAATTAGAAGCTGATTCTTTTCTTTCTCATTTATAAGTTTAATCTCTCGCCATTTACATCTATTTTTCCTATTTTTCCGCACTCTGGGAAAGTGTCCCGTGTTTCTACGTGCCAGAAAGTTGATTATTTTTTCATGTCAGTTCCATTCTTTCATAATTTCAATGCAGATTCAAATTTGGTCATTGAGTTTTGTGTTTCTGTTTTTTGTTTTTAAGTCATGTCTGTGTTCAACTTATCCTGTTCTCTTCTTATATTCCATGAATGCCTTTGTATTTTCAGTACTGGAAGAATAAATCTAACTATTCTCATTACAGAATAATCCCAATTGCTTAGAAAGCTGAAGACCTAGAATATTTTCCAAACGACCCTTTAGGAAGACATTCTCTTTTAAATGTGTCTCCTTTTCAAAGTTAAGGTCAGTCTAGGTAAACCTAGAGGTTTCTGCATGTCACATGTACTTCTGTGAAGAGCAGTTCTTTGCTGTGAACCGTCTGCACTGCTATAGATAACCCATGCAAAGTTAGGAAACATTTTGAAGGACGGTATCTGTCTCCGCCTTGAAGTAGGTTTGTGTCTCACACCAGATTAAGCCACGCTGTGAGGGAGGCAGGAGGCACTGGGTTGGGCCGGAGGTGGGGTCATGGACAGACAAAACCCGAAGAAGCCTCCAGAAAGGCTCAGAACCTGCATCTTCCTTCTATTAACAGAGGGTAAGCGTTCCAGCAGTAACTGCCGTTAGACCCACGCGCCCGAGGTAACCCTTCCGGCACTGACCTCCTTCTTCCAAGCAGCTTACAAGGCTTGAGGGAGGAGATGACTGGGACAGGGCTTGCGCAGGACGAACGGTGGCTCCTGGCTAAAGGACTCTGCGTATCAGTGCAGGAGCCTGGACTGCAATTACCCACGTGGAGTTTAAAGAACACACAAGTCCTGCAGTGAAAGGGATGAGTCATGGGGGACAGAGACTAAAGGCAAGAATGCGACGTCTCTGCAAGATCACTACTTCAGGGAAGCATGTTGTGATTGCTGGATACTCTACACTCATGATTTTGCTTAGTTATCTTACCAGTTTTATTCAGGGATAGGGGAGGCAGCAAGTGTTGGGAGCCCAGATCTGTGAAGACAGACGGACAATGACCCTCCAGCAGTATTCCTGCCACGTTGCTTGACCTGCCTGTACCTCCACGCCCTCATCTGCAGATGCGGGTAGCATCGGGTTGTCACACAGATGGAAAGAATTAGTGTAGGTCGAGCATTTAACGTGGGGCCCGGCAGACAGAAAGGACTGAGTGTTTGTTAAATAAAACTATGTCCGTTGCATCAGAAATTTCAGCTTGGTGTGGTGATGGTTAAAAAACACGTGCGAGTTGGTAAACCAAGCGGTAGAAGAACCGTACTGTGTTCTGGATCTTGACTTGGGGGATGGGAACGGACCAAGAAAAAGATTTGTTTCCAGAGAAAAGAAACAGCCAGTTTAGAGAAGAGCCATCTGAAGCCTGGCTAGTATTCCCTCCAGAAAATAGTTTCTCCCCTGCTGTCTCTCTCTTTCCCCCTTGGCTCTGAAACTCCCCGAAAAGCTTGACTTTTGCTTTAATCACTGGGGACAAAAGAAGAGTGAATTGTGCGTTGACTAAATAGGGTCCACATTCCACAGCCCTTACCGGACCTCACAAGGTGCTTTATGTTTGTAAACCATGAGGTTTCGTGAGAACGATAAACCAGACCACCTCTCCCCCACCTGCAGCAGGAAACAAAGCTGAATCTCGCTTTCTTTAAGACGATCAGCGTGCCTGTGCTCGTCACGCTTAAGGTGGCATATGGGGCTTCAGATGCTAACGAAGCCATCACAGTGTCACCCGGTCACTAGATGAGCGAGAATAACATCACCTTGTGAAGACAGGCTAGAATCCAGGCAGTGAAAACTGGCACTTTCTTTTCACATCCCCCTGCCGTAGGGTGTTTGAAATGCTCAAGCCCACATCCTATTCCTCTTACAGTTGTCATAAGATTTGGGACCAAAATAAGCAGCTTACGCAAACGTAAAACACTATGAAGACACTTGGCCACAGAGACACAGCTCAGCTAAGCAAGGATCCACCATCATTTTTAATATCTATGCAGATGCAGGCCTCATGGTTGGTTTTGTTTTGTTTTTTTCCTCCAGAGATAACAATTCCCTTGCTCGAAGATTTTCCGTGGAAAGAAAGCTTTTGGGATGAGAGACTGGTAATTGTGTATACCTGTGGACAGTTCATGACTTGGAGGATTTGATGCTGGTGGTGGGGGAAGGTTTTGGAGTGGTGTCAAAAATAAAATATTTCTTCTCTTGGTTTAAAACAGTTATGTTTCCAAGCTCCTCTGGACAGTCAGATCAGAGCCAAGTGTTACCCTTGTGCTTCTCTTGGGACTGCACTTATTCAGTTAAGGTCTTCTTATGTTTGTAAAGAGGATGTAGTAGCAAAATAATGAAAGAGCAGTCACTGGTTTGGAGCCTCTTGGCTGGGGAATCAAACCTACTTCATCCTTCTTTAGTCTTTCTCTAAAACCTTTCTATAGTCTAGTTATTCTATTTATTACCTGAATGTGTGATGTTGTAATTTCTATGAAAAAATAGGATAGTACTGATACATTTCTAAATATTTTATCTTAATATTCAGTTAAATGTTTAACCTGAGGCTATAATGCTCAGTTCAGGAGAAATCTGAAAGAGGAAAAAGGAAAAATAAAAGAAGAAACAGCCTCTGGGTCTTGAGCTACTGCACAGAATGAGCCTTGACCTCAACTGCTGCTGCTTATCACAGGGCAGACGTTCCTGCACAGACACTTCACGGGCTGCAGCTGGGAAACAGATCTGCTCCTGTCACTGTAAGAGGAGGTCAAGTAAAGAAATTACTCCCAGACACAGCAGAATGGATGATAAGGCGGACTATCTATAGCAGCAAAAACCTTTTGAATCCAGTCTAAAACGGAGGGCTTTCCTACATTCCTCCCCATGTATCCCTTGCCCACACTGTCAGGGAGAGCTGCAAGCTAGATACTGCTGGAAAACAGACCCGAGAGATTTCCTTCCCAGGAAAGGAAGATTCCATCACTGTAGGAAATAGCGCTTTAAATCTGGTTGTGTACACAGTTACTTCTGAAGGGGAAAATAGTTTGGAAGTTCTGATGCCACTTACATTTTTCCCACAACATCTTTTGTTTAATTGTCGAAAGTAGTCCTGAATAAAGGTAATAAATCAGAACATAGACGGATATTAATAAGATATGAATGGTGAGGGTGAAGTTCGAAAAGGATTGAAAGTAGAAATATTGGACAGGATTATTTTTTGTTTCAGGAAAGGGCGAGCTCAGTTTCACAGACTCATGAAGGCAACGTCCATTGTTTCGTGAGAACTGAACTCCCAGTACCTCCCTGCGTCTGGACCTATAGCCCAGCATCCCTGGCCCTTGCTGCTTGGAGTTCCTGTTTGGTTTCTGTTCCAAGGAAACAACGTCCTCATTTGGGAGTTTGGCGATCACCCTTCAAGTTTTACTTTTTTTGTTTTATCTCTCAGTTCATGTTAGAAGCAAAGAAGGCAGCTCAATGTGTCAGTATAAACTTTCATCTAGAATGTTGGTACGATGGACTGAACTGTGTGCCCTTAAAATTCATAGTTTGAAGCCCTTACCCCTAGTGTGATGGTATTTGGAGGTGGGCCCAATGGGGCCTGATTAGGTTTACATGAGACCAAGAGGTTGGGGTCCTCATGATGGGATTCGTGTCCTTATAACTAGAGGAAGAGACACCAGTGCTTCCACTCTCCACCATGCTGAGCAAACGGCAAGAAGGCAGCCATCTCCAAGCCAGGAAGAGAGCCCTCACCAGAACTCAACTGCCACACACTGAATGTTTCTGTCCCCCCACCAAATTCATAAGTTAAATCCTAATTTCCAAAGGGATTGCATTTGGAGGGGTGACCTTTGGGAGATTAGGTCATGTGGGTGGAGCCCCCATGACTGGGATTAGGGTCCTTAAAAAGGAGACCCCAGAGAACTCCCTCACCCCTTCTGCCATGTGAGCACACGGCAAGAAGACAGCCGTCTGCGAACCAGGAAGCAGCATCTCACAAGACACTGAATCTGGTGGCACCTTCATCTTGGACTTCCCATCGTCTAGAATCATGAGGAATATGTTTCTGTGGTTTATACACCACCCAGTTTATGGTATTTTGTTGTAGCAGCTTTAAGGGACTAAAGCCCTGACCCTGCTGGCACCCTGATCTCAAACTTCCAGCCTCCAGAACTGTGAGAAAACAAGTGTTTGTTGTCTAAGTCTATGGTATTTTGCTAAGACAAGAAGCAACAAGAGATGTGATCCCTCTACCAAAAACACCAGGGAACTGTATCTGAGTGAGCCAATGTAGGCTGGACCTGGGGACCCTGGATCAGTATGTGTATCTGTATGTTGGTGCACATAACAACAGGTACATTTAATTAAAATACTTTGGATGCTGGATATTTAGTTGAACACATTCCCTTAATCAGATTTCTAATCCTTTTAACCTTCATATGCTACCGTTCTAATATCTTCAAGTTGAGGACCATACATGATAAGGATAACATTTTCTACCCTGTATTACCATGTTAGAAGCTTCTGGGACAAGACAGGTTATAGATAAAGCAATGACTTAGGTAGAAAATAGATGGACGGGTAGCCAAAAATATAGCACTGGTTCATTATTAACAAGCAATTGGTTCATTATTAACAAAAATATAGCATTGGTTCATTATTAACAAGCAATTCCATCTTACGAGAGAAATAAAAAGCCTTTGAAGGACAAAGCTAAACCTTTCCATTAATTACATCCCAAACATAGGAACTGTATGAAAAAAAATAAAGCCACTGGAAATCTAGAAGTAGAAAAACCAGCTACTTTCATGTCACTGAGACATCTTTTCTATACGAGACGATATTGCCTATTTAAATCTTAAGTTGTTTTTGCATTTGCTTCATCTGTGCAGGTACTATGTTTAAGGCAGACGTGTGATGGAGGAAATAACGCCTACACCAGTGGATTAATTTAGAGGATTCAATTGAAAAATAGCCTTACCTTCCTCTAAATTAAGAAATGTTTACTCTCAGTCTGCAGATGTCAAATGAGGAAAGAAATGACAGGGCTCTTGGTTTCAACAGTAATGTCTCTTTATCATGTTATAAATTGTGCCTTGCAAATTCAACTTCTACAAGCAAAAGTTTCCCTTCACGCGCGGGAAACAGACATTGTTAATATGCTTTTCTTTCCCTATTTTAGGGTTTCTGCATACACTTACAGGAAGTTAAAAATAGCCAAATGTGACTCAGTTAACAACAAAAAAATGGAAAACACAGTAACTCAGTCAACCGATTAAGAAAAATCGAGCTATGAAAGTTCCTGTAAAGAATAAAAAACCTTTTTTTTTGCAGACGCATGCTAATCCTTTTGCGGTCTATTTATATCACACAGTGGCTCCAAATAAAACTTTTAGAAAAGCATAAGTTTTAAGTAAACATTTTTCTTCTGCTTTGAGTATTCTATTTCACCAGATGGATGAAAATGGTTTCACAAACCTAACAGTTTCATTAAACCGCAAATGTTTAATTAAAGAACTGTGCATTTAAAAAAGTCAAATCACACACAAACGAACAACTTCAACATATGTGTCACCCGGGTCTATATACCTGAGGATGCAAACATTAATAAAGTCCATCTTTCACCTCCCTGGGGGAAGCAGACGATGGAGGCACGGTGTGAGGGTGAACGTTATGGCTTTTAAAATAGAAATCTCGGCCCAGGGAGGGGAGTGGTTGTTTACAGAATTGCTGGAAAATAAGATAATGTGTGACTTTACCTCTGCCCTCAAGTAGCTTATATAAATAAGGACATGCAAACAATCACCTCTACTAGGCAGAATAAAAAGGCACAAGGAAGTTAAAACAAAACAACAAAACAAAACCAAACCAAACCGTGACAGTGCTAAAGAAGAAGATTCATTCCATTGAGGGTGGGGCGTGAAAATGGGGCGAGCAGTGGTGGGCGATATGGGGGGGGTGGCCTTGGAACCAAGACACAAAAGAAGAAGAGGTAGTCAAGCGGCAAGAAAACGGTCTGAAATGACACTAAAAATTAAGTCGACGTGTGTATTGTGTGCTTTTAGTCTCATTTGTGAAACGAGCTAGCCTCTTTTCCAGCAATGAGTCCACTCATCTTAATTTGTTAAAGTTGATCCCGATGGAAGCATCATGATGGGAAAAGGAGAGAAAAGAGGGGCAGGTGGTTCTGTTGGGGGAGGGGAGGGATGTACCCCAGAGGCAGGGAGCTCAGGCATGGCCTCTCAGATCCAGCACAGTTACAGCGCCGCCGTTGGGCACCAGGACCCCAGACCCGGAGAAACCAGCCAGGAACAGGGCTGGGGCAAGACCCAGTGAATGAAGACGTGGTAGAGAGAGCCACCTCCTTACCGTGCCTGGAGCTTGTCCGGGCCCTCCTTTCTCACAAGCTCTCTGCTCCCAAACCTGGTCCCTGCCCTCCTTCTCCATCACGGGGTGGGCCCAGCAGGACATGGATGCTGAGGAGATGCCGAGAGCCCTCTGCAGTCACCACACTTGGTGGGAACGGCAGGACCTGCTCAGGGCATCAGACCAAGAGCAGCTGTTCTCATCAGATGGACGCTGAGCATACAGGACCTGCAGACACGCATCGCTGCAGATGTGATTTGGTAAAAGCAGAACTCGGCTCAAAACATCCTTTTGAAAATCTCTTTCAAAACCCCGAGCGCCAAGTGCATTTTCCCATATAGGACATCCTAAATAATACATAGCAAGTAGAGCCATGAGCACGGTACCCGACGTGGGATTTCCGAAAGCCTTTCTTTAACCAGATATCTTCAGCTCACTGTTATCAAAAGAATAAAAAAAGAAACCAAAAACTCTGCATCTTTATTGCTTAAACTTCCCTGATATGCTTGGGCATTGTATAGATGGAAAAGAAAATGCTTTCAGGATGAAAGTTAAAGTAGCACTGACATATATACACTACCAAATGTGAAATGGATGGCTTGGGGGAAGCAGCCGCATAGCACAGGGAGATCAGCTCGGAGCTTTGTGTCCACCTAGAGGGATGGGATAGGGAGGGTGGCAGGGAGACGCAAGAGGGAAGGGATATGGGGATATATGTATATGTATAGCTGATTCACTTTGTTACAAAGCAGAAACTAACACACCATTGTAAAGCAATTATACTCCAATTAAAAAAAAATTAATGACTTTTAGAACTGAAGCAGAAAAATAGAAAAAGAAAAGATTTTGCATTTTCTCCCTCAGTCAACTGTATTTATAGTCCAAAGCTTTTCCTCTGCAAGTAGACAGGGTTTTAAAATAAATCTTACCCTATATTTTTTGAAATGTACTTGTGATTTTCATCGTATCAGTAAAGCGGATGGAAGGGACGTAATAGCAAACAAAATGCATGTTCACAATCGGGATCACACTTGTTAATTATGGCAGACTGGAAGAGAAATATCCATTTGCCGTAGAGAGATGGCATTGTAGACTAGCTACGAAGGCAAGTGAATAAACAGGTTTCGGGGAAACTTACTGACTGCTTGCTTCAGTTTACAAATTAAAGAGAAATTGAATGCATTTTACTGAATGTACCCAGGCACACACAGAGAGGAAAGCGTATTCTTTGTAGCTGGCACACACCGTGAGAGACAGGCAATTTTATAGGAGGACAAACTCTAACTTGGAACGGGTTGAACAATGACCACGCCTAGCACGAGGCTGATTCTTGATGGATGTGTTTTCTATCAAGTGTTCATTCAGAGTTTAAAAAATCAGGACTCTGTGTTTGCCATGATGAATGTTTCTTGATACCAACACATGATAGACACAATATCATTCACACAAAAATGGAATTCCTCACCCTTCTCACCAACTTTTCCCACTTGAAGGTAAATCTCCACCGCCCTGCTTCTCCCCACGCAGCCAGGACTGGCAGAAAGCAAACGTGTAAAATGCAGAAGGACAAGTCTATTCCCTGATCTTTTTCTAAGTTTCTCTCTTATATTACCTCCCACACCAACCTTAAAAGCCTCCGGTCTTCCTAAAACCCCAGTACGGTCGTGCGTTTTCCCTAATGGCTGCTTCCAGGCTCTGGGCATACCCTTTGCCCATTTCCCATCATTGTGTACCTTTACCTAAGTCTCACTTCCCAAGAATCAATGCACAAGTCGCAGCTCTATTGCAAAGCTATCAGATAGCACGATTTCGTCCGAGGTCCTCACCCTTGGCTGCATGCTAGAATAACCTGGGCAGCTTTCAAAAATTCCAGTGTCTCTCCAGACCAAGTAAATTAGAATCTGGCAATAACGTTTTTAAAATTCCCCTGTTGATTTTCCTGTGCAGCCAACAACTCTGGCCTAAGAGATGGCCACTGGATCATTTTATTAGCCATTTGGGGGTATTTGCAATCAAGGCATTAAAAAAAATAATGACTTAACTCAGCAGTTAACCTTAGAAGAACATTCTCTTGAGATTTACTAACAGGTGTTGAGAGAGTCAAGAAAAGCAGGGTTCTGCACTCCAACAAATTTGTGAATTGATGTACCTCACGTCACCCCCTCAGAGTTGGAACTGAGTAGGACAAATATTCTAGGAAGTCGTGCTTTTAAGAACATACAAATAAAACAAGTACAGACCCTAAAACCCTTCTGTATGTATTTAATCCAGGACTCCCGAATTTTTTAATCACTAAACAATTGTTTATCAGAGGACCAGAATCAGCGTCCTGTGAAAATCAGACTCTGTGATTCACCCACGGGGAAAAGGCTGTTTTAACACCACAGAATCCCTCTCTAATCACGAGGCCTTTTCTCAGACACTGCTCACTCCTTGCATACAAACTCCTGCATCCCTCAGTCTGTAAGACCATCTAAGAACACGAGGATGGGCTTTTCTTCACCCAGGAAAAGCCACTTCCCGATTCTCTAGCTGAGATTCACTTGACCTGATTTCCATGATGAAGCTTACACATCGAACTTCACAGCTGGAAGGACGATAAGACATTACCTAGGATGAAATGCCAAAATTCCTCCGAGGGGGGCCGTGGCAAACAAATGTCACTTGAACACAAGCACTGCGATACCACGACAGTGGCTACTAAGGAACTGACAGGCCAGACACGCTGGACGAAGGGAGGATTCATGTCCCCAGCGGGGCTGAGCAGGACAGCAAGAGATTTCTTCACGCTACTCAGAACAGTGGCATTTAAAACTTCTTGTTTATTACTGGAATTTTCCCTTTAATATTTTTGGATTGTGGTTGCCTGAGGGTAACTGAAACCACAGAATAGGGGGGCACACTCCTGTAGAGACGGAAGAAACGCACGCAGACCTGAGACCTTCCCACACAGAAGCTGAAACCAACCTGGAGCATCGGCTCTCACATGTTGACAGAGGAGAAAGGAAAGGGGCGTGATGAGCTGTCCACTGAGAGGCGTGAGCGAGTTCCCTTGTGCATTTGCTTTGAGAGGACCTAGGGGCACAGGAGCTGAGACGTGTCCTTGGTATACACAGAACAACGAGGAAGGAAGGAGAATTGAATGCCAATTCTTTTTTTTTTAAGACAATTTTTTAAGAGCAAGTTTCCAACAAAATTGAGAGGAAGGTACAGAGGTTTCCTATATACCCCCTACCCCTACGCATGCATATTCTCCCCCATTATCAACATCACTCACCAGAATGGTACTATTTTTTTTTGTTAAACCAAGGATGAACCTGTATTCACACATCATAATAACCCAAAGTCCATAGTTTACATCCTGTGGATTTGGCCAAGTGTATAATGATATATACCTGTCATTATAGTATCATACGGAGTAGTTACACTGCCCTAAAAATTTCTCTGTTCTCTACTCATACCCCCTTCTTCATTCCTAGCAACCACTGATATTTTAATTTTCTCCATAGTTTTGCCCTTTCAGAATATCATAGACTTGGAATCATAGTACGTAGCCTTTTCAGATTGCCTTCTTTCACTTAGGTATATGCATTTAAGGTTCTTCCACAAATATGGATTCTCAGAAGTAATGGTTGATCCAGAGGAGGATGTGATGCAAATCAATTATGCTGGAATGAACTGGTGGAGACAGTTCATATCATTTCTTATGGAGATGAGTTGGCAATATCATTTCTTATGGAGATGAGTTGGCGATTATTAAGAAGGAAAATGAGGTGGTCACAGCAAGAATAGAGTTTATTGATGTTAACATGTTTGTTTTACCTTGGAAAAATGTGCATAATGTACGTCTTCAAAAGTTTACATCAGCTTCTCATAACTTCCATGTATCCTTACTGGAGAGTTTCCCGAGTGTCAGAAAGTATAGTGTAGTTAGAAGAAAATCGGGTGTTAATCCAGTTTCCACGCCTGATGAAAAGCCACTTCCGTGAATACCAGATTAAGCTGCACTCTTTAATTAAGATATTCCCCTCGTATAATAATATCTCATTGTTGCTGACCTGACGAACGGAGAATTCACGAAGGCTTGGATGTCACCTGGCAAAACGTTATCTTGCAAAGCAAAGCTCTCCTTCATATGTTGTGCAAATCCTTAAAGTAGTAAACATATATATACCTTCAAACGGTAATATAATTTAGACGACTCTTTCCACTCACATGAAGTAGTGTGCTTAATGGATTTCCTATTTCAACGTACAGTTTACACTTCTGACATTTTCAACATAGGGTCTACATTTTATTCACTGCATCTTATTCACTCACTTTAATTATGAAGCAATCATTTGTGCATATGATTGTAATGGGTAAAAGTTTTCAGTATACCTAATTCTTAAAGGTAGAGATGTTTCTTTTTTTTTTTTTCTTAAAATGGAAAAGGTCTAATTTTAAGGGCTCATGAATCTCTATAAAATCAGAACCATTACCTGTGCTGTCTGTTGCTATGGCTACACACTCATGTGATCTGTAGATCTGACATAATTCAGGTATCTCTGCAGAGCAATATCATTGCAAAGACATCAGAGAAAATTTAAGCCATGCAGGGAACCAAGAAACATAATTTACAAAAAAAGATTTTAAAAGAAAAAGGGCACTCCAGGAAAAAATAAAATTTCTTCATTTTGTAATATATTTTCTACTTTTATTATTAACCATTCACGTATCTTTTTATGTATGTCGTTTCTCTTCTCAGGATCTATGTCGTCCATTTAATACTTAAAGTGCACACATTAACTAGAAGAGGAAAAAAGGTAGAGTTTCTTAGCTATGGAATATTGCATAAAATAACATAAGATGTTGCAGAGATTAAAAGTTTATTGTTTTGCTTTCAAATCATAAGCTGCAAGAGCTATGTTTGTGTAAAGAGATTTTCTGGCACCATACCTCTATTAAATTGTATTGAGTGACCTTTGATGAAATAATAGAGGCATATTGCTTTTGAAGACATTAACTTTCAGAGTTAATAGTTGGCTTTGTAATCCGATGGTACAAATGAAATTTAGAATAAAACAATGATTAGGCAGCACTTTTGTAAATAAGGCAACTCTGTCAGTATTCATGCCTGGCTACGTGGTTGAGAGATAGGTAGTAGATTGATAGAAATACAAAACATGTTCAGATATTAACTGCATAATTAATTAATTTCACTGGACATGGTTTTCACCAGAATCCATTATAGCCAAAGCATGTGTTCATCTCCTGGGATCCCAGGAAATCAGGCTTCTTAATTGACACATTAAAGGGACTGGTAAACAGTTAGTCTTTGTAGGGATGTTATAGTGGACAAGTCTGTTGAAATAATGAAAAGAACAGGATTGCCAGTGAAGCATTAGAGAAGAAAGCAAGGTAGCGAGGTAGATAGATAGAGAGATAGATGACAAAGGTCTATCTTATTCCTTTTGTTTCTCTAGAAAATCCTGACTGGTACAGTCAGTATGAAGAGGTGGACCAAAGTCTCTGAGAGCTTCCAGGTAAAACTTCTATTTCCAACATCAGGCTGCTTTCTTTCAAGTTGCCTAAGGCTTGATTACTTACATCCTGGACATATATCCTGAGAAAACCATAATTCGAAAACATACACGCACCCCAGTGTTCATTGCAGCACTATTTACAATAGCCAAGACATGGAAGCAACCTAAATGTCCATCGACAGATGAATGGATAAAGAAGATGTGGGCACCTTCAAGATGGCGAAGGAGTGAGACGTGGAGATCACCTTCCTCCCCACAAATACATCAGAACTACATCTACTTGTGGAACAACTCCTACAGAACACCTACTGAACGCTGGCAGACCTCAGACTTCCCAAAAAGCAAGAACTACCCACGTACCTGGGTAGGGCAAAAGAAAAAAGGAAAAACAGAGACAAAAGATTAGGGACAGGACCCGCACTTCTGGGAGGGAGCTGGGAAGAAGGAAATTTTCCCACACACTAGGAAGCCCCTTCACTGGCGGAGACGGGGTGTGGCGGGGTGCGGGGGAAGCTTCGGAGCCACGGAGGAGAGCGCAGCAACACAGGTGCAGAGGGCAAAGTGGAGAGATTCCCGCACGGAGGATCGGTGCCGAGCAGCACTCACCAGCCCGAGAGGCTTGTCTGCTCACCCGCCGGGGTGGGCGGGGGCTGGGAGCTGAGGCTCGGGCTTCGGAGTTCAGATCCCAGGGAGAGGACTGGGGTTGGCTGCGTGAACACAGCCTGAAGAGGGCTAGTGCACCACAGCTAGCTGGGAAGGACTCCGGGAAAAAGTCTGGAACTGCTTAAGAGGCAAGAGACCATTGCTTTGGGTGCTTGAGGAGAGGGGATTCAGAGCACCACCTAAACGAGCCCCAGAGATGGGCACGAGCCGTGGCCATCAGCACAGACACCAGAGATGGGCATGAGATGCTAAGACTGCTGCTGCCACCACCAGGAAGCCTGTGTGCGAGCACAGGTCACTCTCCACACCGCCCCTCCCGGGAGCCCGTGCAGCCCGCCACGGCCAGGGTCCCGTGATCCAGGGGACAACCTCCCCGGGAGAACACATGGCGCGCCTCAGGCTGTTGCAATGTCACGCTGGCCTCTGCCACCGAAGGCTCACCCCACGTTCTGTACCCCTCCCTCCCCCCGGCCTGAGTGAGCCAGAGCCCCCTAATCAGCTGCTCCTTTAACCCCGTCCTGTCTGAGTGAAGAACAGACGTCCTCAGGTGACCTACACGCAGAGGCGGGGCCAGATCCAAAGCTGAACCCAAGGAGCTGTGTGAACAAAGAAGAGAAAGGGAAATTTCTCCCAGCAGCCTCAGGAGCAGCAGATTAAATCCCCACAATCAACTTGATGTACCCTGCATCTGTGGAATACCAGAATAGACAACGAATCGTCCCAAAATTGAGGCGGTGGACTTTGGGAGCAACTGTAGACTTGGGGTCTCCTTTGTGCCTCTAATTTGTTTCTGGTTTTATGTTTATCTCAGTTTAGTATTTAGAGCTTATTATCACTGGTGGATTTGTTTATTAATTTGGTTGCTCTCTTCCATTTTTAATTTTATATATATATGTATTTTTTCCATTTTCTCTTTTTGTGAGTGTGTATGTGTATGTTTCTTTGTGTGATTTTCTCTGTATAGCTTTGCTTTTGCTATTTGTCCTATGGTTCTGTCTCTCCGTTTTTTGTGTTTTGTTTTGTTTTTAGTATAGTTTTTAGTGCTTGTTATCATTGGAGGATTTGTGTTTTGGTTTGCTTGCTCCCTTCTTTCTCTCTCTCTTTTTTTTTTATTACTTTTTTATTTTTAAAAATTTGTTTCGGGCTTCCCTGGTGGCGCAGTGGTTGAGAATCTGCCTGCTAATGCAGGGCACACGGGTTCGAGCCCTGGTCTGGGAAGATCCCACATGCCACGGAGCAACTGGGCCCGTGAGCCACAATTACTGAGCCTGCGCATCTGGAGCCTGTGCTCCGCAACAAGAGAGGCCGCGATAGTGAGAGGCCCGCGCACCGCAATGAAGAGTGGCCGCCACTTGCCACAGCTGGAGGAAGCCCTCGCACAGAGACGAAGACCCAACACAAAACAAACAAAAAAAAAAAATAAATAAATAAATAAATAATAATTAAAGGTGCTAATAATTTTAAAAAAAAAAAAAAAAAAAAAAAAAAATTTGTTTCTATTTTAATAACTTTATTTTATTTTATTTATTTATTTTTTCTTTCTCTCTCTCTTTCTTTCTTTTTCTCCCTTTTCTTCTGAGCCATGTGGCTGACAGGGTCTTGGTGCTCTGACTGGGTGTCAGGCCTGAGCCTCTAAGGTGGGAGAGCCAAGTTCAGGACACTGGTCCAACAGAGACCTCCCAGCCCCACATAATATCAAATGGTGATAGCTCTCCCAGAGATCTCCAGCTCAACGCTAAGACCCAGCTCCACTCAACGACCAGCAAGCTACAGTGCTGGACACCCCATGCCAAACAACTAGCAAGACAGGAACACAAACCCACCCATTAGCAGAGAGGCTGCCTAAAATCATAACAAGTTCACAACACCCCAGAACACACCACTGGACGTGGTCCTACCAACCAGAAAGACAAGATACTAAGTTCACAGACACCCCAAAACACAACACCAGACATGGCCTTACCCACCAGAAAGACAAGATCCAGCCCCACCTACCAGAAAACAGGCCCAGTCCCCTCCACCAGGAAGCCTACACAACCCACTGAACCAACCTTACCCACTGGGGGCAGACACCAAAAATAAAGGGAACTACAAACCTGCAGCCTGCGAAAAGGAGACCCCAAACACAGTAAGTTAAGCAAAATGAGAAGACAGAGAAATACACAGCAGATGAAGGAGCAAGTGAAAAACCCACCAGACCAAACAAACGAAGAGGAAGTAGGCAGTCTACCTGAAAAAGAATTCAGAGTAATGATAGGAAAGATGATCCAAAATCTTGGAAATAGAATAGAGAATACAAGAAACGTTTAACAAGGACCTAGAAGAACTAAAGAGCAAACAAACAAGGATGAACAACACAATAAATGAAATTAAAAATTATCTAGAAGAAATCAATAGCAGAATAACTGAGGCAGAAGAATGGAAAAGTGACCTGAAAATAAAATAGTGGAAATAACTACCGCAGAGCAGAATAATGAAAAAAGAAGGAAAAGAAGTAAGGACAATCTCAGAGACCTCTGGGACAACATTAAACACACCAACATTTGAATTATAGGGGTCCCAGAAGAAGAAGAGAAAAAGAAAACAACTGAGAAAATATTTGAAGAGATTATAGTTCAAAACTTCAAAACTTCAATATGGGTAAGGAAATAGTCAATCAAGTCCAGGAAGTGGAGAGAGTCCCATACAGGATAAATCCAAGGAGAAACACGCCAAGACACATAATAATCAAAGTATCAAAAATTAAATACAGGGCTTCCCCGGTGGCGCAGTGGTTGAGAATCTGCCTGCCGATGCAGGGGACACGGGTTCGAGCCCTGGTCTGGGAAGATCCCACATGCCGCGGAGCAACTGGGCCCGTGAGCCACAACTACTGAGCCTGCGCGTCTGGAGCCTGTGCTCCGCAACAAGAGAGGCCGTGATAGTGAGAGGCCCGCGCACCGCGATGAAGAGTGGCCCCCGCTTGCCACAACTATAGAAAGCCCTCGCACAGAAACGAAGACCCAACACAGCCATAAATAAAATAAATAAATAAATATTAAAAAGTGAATATTAAAAAAAAAGGGACAGAGATTTTAAAAAAAATTAAATACAAGAAAAAATATTAAAAGCAACAAGGGAAAAGCAACAATTAACATACAAGGGAATCCCTATAAGGTTAACAGCAGATCTTTCAGCAGAAACTCTGCAAGCCAGAAGGGAGTAGCAGGACATGTTTAAAGTGATGAAAGGGAAAAACCTACAAACAAGATTACTCTACCAAGCAAGTATCTCATTCAGATTCGATGGAGAAATTAAAACCTTTACAGATAAGCAAAAGGTAAGAGAATTCAGCACCACCAAACCAGCTCTACAACAAATGCTAAAGGAACTTCTGTAGGGAGGAAACATAAGAGAAGGAAAAGACTTACAATAACAAACCCAAAACAATTAAGAAAATGGTAATAGGAACATACATATCGATAACTACCTTAAGTGTAATGGATTAAATGTTCCAACCAAGACATAGACTGGCTGAATGGATACAAAAACAAGACCCGTATATAGGCTGTCTATAGGAGACCCACTTCAGACCTAGGGACACATACAGACTGAAAGTGAGGGGATGGAGAAAGATATTCCATGTAAATGGAAATCAAAAGAAAGCTGGAGTAGCAATTGTCATATCAGACAAAATAGGCTTTAAAATAAAGACTATTACAAGAGACACAGAAGGACACTACATAATGATCAAGGGACCAATCCAAGAAGAAGATATAACAATTGTAAATATTTATGCACCCAACATAAGAGCACCTCAACACATAAGGCAAATGCTAACAGCCATAAAAGGCGAAATTGACAGTAACACAATCATAGTAGGGGACTTTAACAACCCACTTTTACCAATGGACAGATCATCCAAAATGAAAATAAATAAGGAAACACAAGCTTTAAATGATACGTTAAACAAGATGGACTTAATTGATATTTATAGGCCATTCCATCCGAAAACAACAGAATACATTTTCTGCTCAAGTGCTGATGGAACATTCTCCAGGATAGATCATATCTTGGGTCACAATTCGAGCCTTGGTAAATTTAAGAAAATTGAAATCGTAACAAGTATCTTTTCTGACCACAACACTATGAAACTAGATATCAATTACAGGAAAGAAAAAACTGTAAGAAATACAAACACGTGGAGGCTAAACAATACACTACTAAATAACCAAGGGATCACTGAAGAGATCAAAGAGGAAATCAAAAACTACCTAGAAACAAATGACAATGAAAACATGACTAGCCAAAACCTATGGGATGCAGCAAAAGCAGTTCTAAGAGGGAAGTTTATAGCAATACAATCCTACCTCAAGAAACAAGAAACATCTCAAATAAACAACCTAACCTTACACCTAAAGCAATTAGAGAAAGAAGAGCAAAAAACCCCCAAAGTTAGCAGAAGGAAAGAAATCATAAAGATCAGATCAGAAATAAATGAAAAAGAAATGAAGGAAATGATACCAAAGATCAATAAATTAAAAGCTGGTTCTTTGAGAAGATAAACAAAATTGATAAACCATTAGCCAGACTCATCAAGAAAAAACGGGAGAAGACTCAAATCAACAGAATAAGAAATGAAAAAGGAGAAGTGACAACTGACACTGCAGAAATACAAAGGATTATGAGAGATTACTACAAGCAACTATATGCCAATAAAATGGACAACCTGGAAGAAATGGACAAATTCTTAGAAAAGCACAACCTTCCGAGACTGAACCAGGAAGAAATAGAAAATATGAACAGGCCAATCACAAGCACTGAAATTGAAACTGTGATTAAAAATCTTCCAACAAACAAAAGCCCAGGACCAAATGGCTTCACAGGCGAATTCTATCACCATTTAGAGAAGAGCTAACACCTATCCTTCTCAAACTCTTCCAAAATATAGCAGAGGGGGCAACACTCCCAAACTCATTCTGCGAGGCCACCATCACCCTGATACCAAAACCACACAAAGCTGCCACACAAAAAAAGAAAACTACAGGCCAATATCACTGATGAACATAGATGCAAAAATCCTCAACAAAATACTAGCAAACAGAATCCAACAGCACATTAAAAGGATCATACACCATGATCAAGTGGGGTTTATCCCAGGAATGCAAGGATTCTTCAATATACACAAATCACTCATTGTGATACACCATATTAACAAATTGAAGGAGAAAAACCATATGATCATCTCACCAGGTGCAGAAAAAGCTTCTGACAAAATTCAACACCCATTAATGGTAAAAACCCTCCAGAAAGTAGGCATAGAGGGAACTTACCTCAACACAATAAAGGCCATATATGACAGACCCACAGCCAACATTGTTCTCAATGGTGAAAAACTGAAACCATTTCCACTAAGATCAGGAAGAAGACAAGTTTGCCCACTCTCACCACTATTATTCAACATAGTTTTGGAAGTTTTAGGCACAGCAATCGGAGAAGAAAAAGAAATAAAAGGAATCCAAATCGGAAAAGAAGAAGTAAAACTGCCACTGTTTGCAGATGACATGATACTATACATAGAGAATCCTAAAAATGCTACCAGAAAACTACTAGAGCCAATCAATGAATCTGGTAAAGTAGCAGGATACAAAATTAATGCACAGAAATCTCTTGCCTTCCTATACACTAATGATGAAAAATCTGAAAGAGAAATTAAGGAAACACTCCCATTTACCATTGCAACAAAAAGAATAAAATACCTAGGAATAAACCTACCTAAGGAAAAAAAAAGACCTGTATGCAGAAATCTATAAGAGACTGATGAAAAAAATTAAAGATAATACAAACAGATGGAGAGATATACCACGTTCTTGGTTGGAAGAATCAACATTGTGAAAATGACTATACTACCCAAAGCAATCGACAGATTCAACACAATCCCAATGAAACTACCAATGGCATTTTTCACAGAACTAGAACAAAAAAATTCACAATTTGTATGGAAACACAAAAGACCCCGAATAGTCAAGGCAATCTTGAGAAAGAAAAACGGAGCTGGAGGAATCAGGCTCCCAGACTTCAGACTATACTACAAAGCTACAGTAATCAAGACACTATGGTACTGGCACAAAAACAGAAACATAGATCAATGGAACAGGATAGAAAGCCCAGAGATAAACCCATGCACATATGGTCACCTTATCTGTGATAAAGGAGACAAAAGTATTCAATGGAGAAAAGACAGCCTCTTTAATAAGTGGTGCTGGGAAAACTGGACAGCTACATGTAAAAGAATGAAATTAGAACACTCCCTTACACCATACACAAAAATAAACTCAAAGTGGATTAAAGACCTAAATGTAAGGCCAAACACTATAAAACTCTTAGAGGAAAACATAGGCAGAACACTCCATGACATAAATCACAGCAAGATCCTTTTTGACCCACCTCCCAGGGAAATGGAAATAAAACCAAAAATAAACAAATGGGGGCTTCCCTGGTGGCGCAGTGGTTGAGAATCTGCCTGCCAATGCAGGGGACACGGGTTCGAACCCTGGTCTGGGAAGATCCCACATGCCACGGAGCAACTGGGCCCGTGAGCCACAATTACTGAGCCTGCGCGTCTGGAACCTGTGCTCCGCAACAAGAGAGGCCGCGATGGTGAGAGGCCCGCGCACCACGATGAAGAGTGGTCCCCACTTGCCGCAACTAGAGAAAGCCCTCGCACAGAAACGAAGACTCAACACAGTCATAAATAAATAAATAAAAGAACGTGAATTTCTTTAAAATAAATAAATAAATAAATAAACAAACAAATGGGACCTAACGAAACTTAAAATCTTTTGCACAGCAAAGGAAAACATAAACAAGATGAAAAGACAACCCTCAGAATGGGAGAAAATATTTGCAAATGAAACAAAGGATTAATTTGCAAAATGTACAAGCAGCTCATGCAGCTCAACATCAAAAAAACAAACAACCCAATCCGAAAATGGGCAAAAGACCTAAATAGACATTTCTCTAAAGAAGATATACAGATTGCCAACAAACACATGAAAGGATGCTCAACACCACTAATCATTAGAGAAACAAAAATCAAAACTACAATGAGGTATCGACTCACACTGGTCAGAATGGCCATCATCAAAAAATCTACAAACAATAAATGCTGGAGAGGGTGTGGAGAAAAGGGAACACTCTTGCACTATTGGTGGGAATGTAAATTGATACAGCCACTATGGAGAACAGTATGGAGGTTCCTTAAAAAACTAAAAACAGAACTACCATACAACCCAGCAATCCTGCTACTGGGCACATGCCCTGAGAAAACTATAACTCAAGAATAGTCATGGGGCTTCCCTGGTGGCGCAGTGGTTGAGAATCTGCCTGCCAATGCAGGGGACACGGGTTTGAGCCCTGGTCTGGGAAGATCCCACATGCCGCAGAGCAACTAGGCCCGTGAGCCACAATGACTGAGTCTGCACGTCTGGAGCCTGTGCTACGCAACAAGAAAAAGGCCGCGATAGTGAGAGGCCCGCACACCGCGATGAAGAGTGGCCCCCACTTGCCGCAACTAGAGAAAGCCCTTGCACAGAAACGAAGACCCAACACAGCAAAAATAAATAAATTAAAAAAAAAAAAAAGAATAGTCATGTACCACAATGTTCATTGCAGCTCTATTTACAATAGCCAGGACATGGAAGCAACCTATGTGTCCATCGGCAGATGAATGGATAAAGAAGATGTGGCACATATATACAATGGAATATTACTCAGCCATAAAAAGAAACGAAATTGAGTTATTTGTAGTGAGGTGGATGGACCTAGAGTCTGTCACACAGAGTGAAGTAAGTCAGAAAGAGAAAAACAAATACCACATGCTAACACATATATATGGAATCTAAAAAAAAAAGGTTCTGAATAACCTAGGGGCAGGACAGGAATAAAGACGCAGAGATAGAGAATGGACTTGAGGACACGGGGAGGGGGAAGGGTAAGCTGGGATGAAGTGAGAGAGTGGCATGGACATATATACACTACCAAATGTAAAATAGATAGCTAGTGGGAAGCAGCCGCATAGCACAGGGAGATCAGCTCGGTGCTTTCTGTCTACCTAGAGGGGTGGGATAGGGAGGGTGGGAGGGAGACAAAAGAGAGAGGAGATATGGGGATATATGTATATGTATAACTTTGTTATACAGCAGAAACTAACACACCATTGTAAAGCGATTATACTCCAATAAAGATGTTAAAAAAACAAAAGATGGCCTCACTTAATGAACTATTCACAATAGCCAAGACATGGAAGCAACCTAAGTGTCCATCAAGAGAGGAATGGATAAAGAAGATGTGGTACATATATACAATGGAATACTATTCAGCCATAAAAAAAGAATGAAATAATGCCATCTGCAGAAACATGGATGGACCTAGAGATGATCATACTCAGTAAAGTAAGTCAGACGATGAAAGACAAATACCATATGGTATCACTTATATGTGGAATCTAAAAAATGATACAAATGGACTTATTTACAAAACAGAAACAGACTCATAGACAGAACAAACTTACAGTTACCACAGGGGAAATGGGGGGGCGGGGATAAATTAGGAGTTTGGAATTAGCAGATATACACACTACTATATATAAAACAGAGAAACAACAAAGACCTACTGTATAGCACAGGGAACTGTATTCAGTATCCTGTAATAACCTATAATGGAAAAGAATCTGTAAAAGATTATGTATGTAATATATATATTATATATATATATATGAATAACTCTGCTGTACACCTGAAACTAACACACAATGTAAATCAACTATAGTTCAATTTAAAAAATTTTAAAAACAAGATTGAGGGACTTCCCCAGTGGTCCAGTGGTAAAGAATCTGCCTTGCAATGCAGGGGATGTGGGTTCGATTCCTGGTCGGGGAACTAAGATCCCACATGCCGTGGGGCAACTAAGCCCACACGCCACAACTACTGAGCCCGAGTGCAGCAACTAGAGAGAAGCCTGAGCGCCGCAACAAAAAAGATCCCGCATGCCTCAATGAAGATCCCACATGCCGCAAGTACGACCCAACGCGGCCAAAAAAAGAAAAAGAAAAAAAAAACTTTAAAACAAAAAACAAGATCAGTTTGTATGATCAAACACCTTTGCATGCTTTTACCTAGGTCCCGACGTTCTTGTGTGTGAATCTCAGATAGGGGTGGTGGTATACCTTGGTGGCTTCTGTAATCACACTGCTTGGGGTCTGATATTAGCCTTGCCACCTGGAGAAAATCAGCTATTCTCTCTAGACCTCAGTTTCCTTATCTTGTTGGACCTGCCAAACAGCTACTCAGCACCTGCCTGGATTGCTGTGGTGATGAGATGGCATTGTGTAAATCAGACAGGACAAGGTGTATACAGTCAACTCTGTTAGTCATCCCTGACCCAGATCATGGGGCCTGAGGTGTCTCTACAGTTGCAGGAGGCGGGCTATCTACTGAAGATGGGGTGGGGTATCTCTGATTCTCCAGAAAACGTGCTCTATTCCAACAGTAAGCTGGCTCATAGCAACAGGGAAGGCTGATGGGAAGTCTTTCCTATAAAAAAACATTCACTCTTGTGATCACAGGATGGGATCCAGCTCTTTCTTTCTGCTTCACAGCCAGCTTTACTAACAGACTTGTCTATGATGTTCTCTCTCTTGTCTATGACTCCTTAACCTGCTGCAGCCTAGCTTCTGCCCCGAGTATGCTTCTGAAATGAATCACAAATCCTATATACGTTTCAGTAATTTTTCCTGCCTTCTAACAAGCTCAAGTCTATTTCCTGAATCTTCTTGTGTCAAAACAGTCCCTTTGCAGCGTCCCAGACAAGTGTCAATGTAGTACTAGAGGTGACATGATGCATGAGTATTATGCATCGGCTAAATAAACGTGTGGACCTTATTAATATTTTATAGGTCCTTTAAAAAACTGCTTTTGCAAATGCTTTGGGAGACCAGACTGATAATTAATCATCCTCCACACTGTCGCCTTGCACGGCACTTTGCAGCTGAGGACGATGTAGTGAGGCGCCCTGGATTTTTATCTATATTCATCTCCACATCCCCACACCACCTAGGCTTCTAATCTTCCAAGCAGCACAAAGTGCTACAGTCAGTTGCTGACTTCAAATAAATACCACCCCCGACCCTGTCTCTACGGGTTTCTCCTCACTTAGTCGGGAGTATTTGATTCGAATAGGATAAAATTAGGTAAATGGAAATTTTGCACAAATTCAGCTACACGGTTTATTTTGGGGGTGGAACTGGGTGGCAGAGGTAAACAGTACAGCAAGGAGTCTTTCCTTTACACTGTTTGCCCTTTTATACCGTTGACTTTTGTACCATGTGCATGCATTACTTACTGAGATACCTTAACTAAGTAAGTTAAAGTAAATGAGCAATGAAATAAGTAAATTTAACTGCAGGGTGCCAAAACCTGCCAAGGTTTTATTTAAAAAATTGTATAGTCAAGATGAAATGCTTTCTGTAGATCTTCCTTTATATTGTCCTTCTGGCAGATTTCATCTCCCAGGAGATGGAAACTGCGTGATGCAAAGGAACCATGTGAGGGTTTAAGGCACGAGCCTCAGAAATCAGGACGGAAGTGCAGCTCAGGCAGGGAAGAGTTCAGGAAGAAATGTTGCCAGTCACAGCGAGGTCCCCTGCATCACGCCTCCCAGTTGCTGCTCCTCCCATAAAGGCAGGGGTTCTGTTTCCACACATTTGAACTGGGGTTAAAATTGTGCTGTGCTTTGACCAAGAGGATGCGGTGGACAGGGGTGCTTTGTGAAATCAGGAGAGCACACCTCAAGCAACCTTGACTTTCCACTCTCGCTCCCTGGGAAAGGAACTCAAAGAGCATCTTAGGTGGAGGAAGCCAAGTGCACTGTCTTAGAGAGTGAGAGGCCATATAAAATAAACCCCGGGGCACGCCGGCCAACAGACAGCAGTGATGTCGTGCAGACGTTTGAAGCTGTATCTTCCTACAGCACCTCCATCTCACACCCTGTGGCCTTCTATCCGCATAAAATAGGAATTTTCTTCTTAATGTTTTGCCCTGGCATTTGTATTTTTGCATGACATGAAGTACACCTACATTTTTTTAAACTATATGAAATGCACCTACAAAATTAATGAGTTATATATTATCTATCAGTATATATATATATACACACACACACACACATATATATCACATTTGTCCCCACTTCAGGAATCTATACTTCATTCCACGGACTCAATATGTCCTTTGGATTTCCACTTTGTCAGCCATCTTCCTTAATGAGCGACGCCCTTAGGAATAAGTCCCTGGTGAACGCAAAGAACGACAGCAGGCTGATGGCTCTCAACCCTGGCTCAGGTTTTTCCTGCCTTTCTATCCTGCATGAAGACCTTCACAGGAGGCTCTCTTTAACCCTGGCCTCGATCCAGAGGCTCTGAATGGGGCTGATGACCGTGGCTCCTTGGGAAACGATGCAGCATCTCAGTCCTTGGGAAAGAACAAGCTCTGCAGCACCAAAGGGTTGGGTTTCTCAAATACAGAAAAGAGCAGATGCTTCAAAATGCTCTCCTCTGGGCTTCCTGTCAATGTCCCGCTATTGCTGTGCCTCCCTGCCTCACCCTCATGGCTTCCTGCAGTGGGCGGGTCACGGAGAACCAGGGCTGGGACGCAGTGGCTTCACTGAGTCAAAGAAAACCCAGGGAGCCTCCGTCTGCTGCTCTGACTTGGCTTTGGGTCCAAAGCCTCTCCTTTCCCTCTTCTTTGTATCAGATACAGAGGAGAGTGCCATGGGTAATGGACAGATCATCGAACATGGACGTCCTCTGCCTGTGTGTGTGTGTGTGTGTGCGTGTGTGTGTGATCCCAAACATCAACCTAGGGTCCATGGAAAACTCTACTGTTAATAAGAATATTTAAAGATAATGCCTTTGGCTGTGAAAGGGGCATTTAAAAGAACATTTTCAGTAGCGTTAACATCACTGGAATAAGTATTTGGCCTTACAAGTTGACTACTTCGAAAGGAAATATTCATTTGGATAGAGGAGTTTTGGTATCATTTTTTCAAGACAATTAAAACATCACCACCATATGTAGTCACTATGCAAAACAGTATGTAGGTTCCTCGAAAAACTAAAAATAGAGTTGCCATATGATTCAGCAATCCCACTCCTGGGCATATATCTGGAAAAAAACCATAATTCGAAAAGATACATGCACCCCAATGTTCACAGCAGCTCTATTGACAATAGCCAAGACATGGAAACAACCTAAATGTACATGGACAGATGAATAAAGAAGATGTGGTACATATATACAATGGAATACTACTCAGCCATAAAAAAGAACAAAATAATGCCATTTGCAGCAACATGGATGAACCTGTAGATTATCATAGTAAGCAAAGTAAGTCAGAGAGAGAAAGACAAATACCATATGATATCAGTTACATCTGGAATCTAAAATACGACACAAACGAACATATTTACAAAACAGAAACAGATTCACAGACACAGAGAACAGACTGGTGGTTGCCAAGGGGGAGGGGGGAGGGAGGGAAGGGTTGGGAGTTTGGAGTTAGCAGAGGCAAACTATTATATATAGAATGGATACACAACAAGGTCCTACTGTATAGCACACGGAACTATATTCAATATCCTGTGATAAGCCATAATGGAAAAGAATATGAAAAAGAATATATATATATAAAACTGAATCACTTTGCTGTACAGCAGAAATTAACACAACATTGTAAATCAACTATACTTCAATAACATTAAAAAAAATCACCACCATAAATCAACCATAAACAAAAACCACAATAAAAAGCAAAAGCAGCCTACATGTATGTCATCATAGTCAGAGCTTGCATTATTTACCAACCTAAGGTGTGTGTAGCGTGATTTTAATGTCACCATCTAACATTTTGGTCTCCTGGCTTTGTTGCACTGTTCTTGCCGATGTAAACACTTTACACCTAACATCCATTCCAGAAGGCATCCTATTTTCCCCATAGCCTAAATTATTACTAAATATGTCAAGGGAAGAAAACTAGCATCGACCCTTTCAGCAGCCTGACTATTCCTTAAGTCAATACGAATATGTGTTATTGACCCCCGAGTCAGTTTCCCACAGGGCAAACTGTTTTGGAAGAAGCTAATCTGCTCCTATCTGGAGGGAAGCAGATGGGGCAGGGACCAAAATGATCATTTGGGAGCTACGGGGCAGGGTTTGCAGTCCTAACACTGTCACCGAAGCCACCGTCAAACCTCTCCTATCTCAGTCTCCTCGACCATACAAGCAAAGGAAGGGCTGGGATTGGGACTCAAGGTCCCTTCCATTTCAGGAGGCAGTGCCCACGTGCTCCTGTGAGTGTGTGACAAGTCGGGGGGCCCTGTAACTAGAAATCTAGACTGGCGTCTTCCATCGGGGTTTGCGTGGCTCTAGAACGGTATCCTTGCCATCGTTGTGATGGCTACCCTGGACGAGCTGCTAGAAGAAGGTCCAATGTGAGCAGGAGGCCGGGCTTTCATCCTTTCCTCAAGTTCATGCTTCAACCCTCTCTGGGTCATTTTTGAAGAAGATAAAGAGAAGCTGAGTACTGAGAAACTCCCTACTCAATTCAGGTATATGAGAGCTAATCAAAAGGACAGACAGAATTCCCTGGGCGTCTCCCTTGAGCTCTGAGATGATCAAATCCTACTTAGGGCGAGCACTGGCCTTCCCCTTGCAACTGATGAGACAACCCAACCCAGGCTTTCAAAAGTAACGCAGTTGACCAGGGGCCCTTGCTCCTTCTTTCTATTTTTTTTTTTAATTTTGCTTTGCCCATGATTTGTTTTCTTTTTTTGGCCATGCCGCACGGCATATGGGATCTTAGTTCCTCCACCAGGGATCGAACCCATGCCCACTGCAGTGGAAGCACGGAGTCTTACCCACTGGACAGCCAGGGAAGTCCCTGTTGCTCCTTCTACAGTGTGGCTCATGATTGTTTCCCTCCAGAGGCTGCACTGAGGAGCGGCTTCGAAGGGTTCTAGAGACCCCAAAACCTCCATCAAGTCCCACAGTGTCATCCCAACAAATATACAATCCCAGCCACCCAAAACCGGGCGCCTGCTCTACAAACACAGCTTCTAAACAGCCTCCGTGTCCTGAAATTCTACCCTCTGGATGCACCTAAGCTCCTTCTATATAGAAATCCTGGAGTCTCTGGTACCTAAATCTGATGACCCAGGGTTCTCCCTCTTTAAAAAAAATGACACAGCAAAAAATCCATTTCCTGGGCTTCTTGTCACACCTGACCCACAGTGGAGTGGGGATCCGTAATCGACACTTTTAACCGGAAAACCAGGTAATTCCTTGAAGAGTAATACTTGAAAACTACTGTTCCATACCATCGTAGGTCCTACCAGATTGAGGTGAGGTGGCTGAGAAGGAAGAGGATGTTTGAGGGTGGAAAAACAAAGAGCCTACAATGAATATATGATCTGTTTTTCTCCATGACACAGTACTGCCACAGCCAGAAAGATGGAGGGTGTTGTAGCATCTCTTGACTCAACCCGTGGTCCATGGTCCAGAAGCACCAACATCACCCCATCATTAAGCTGGTTAAAAATTGAGAATTTCAGGCCCATCTCCAAAACCAGAGTCCTAACCTGCATGTTGTCAACACCCCCGGTTGATTTCTGTGCACTCTGAAGTTTGAAAAGCTCTGGAGAAATAGAGGAACAGGGCCTACCTATCATGACTCACCAGGAGTCCCGCTTTCTCAGATCCAGGGCAGAAGGAAACTAGTACAGTATTCACATAGCATCTACTTTATCCCATTGGTTTGCTGGGTACATTTTGCAAACCATGCTAGTAATTCCTTTTGTCGTTCACCAAGGTATCTTACGTTGAGCAATTTGCCCAAATTAAGGTGAGTCATTTGCTTAAATTAATAGAGTTTATAAGGGATAGAGAAGGACTTTAACTCCAAATGAATCTTGCTCCAATTCCCTTGATTCTCCCACAACGAGCCAGGCAAAAGCAGGCTGCAGTCAAGGGGGGGCAGTGTTTATACATGAGAGCCCGCGGTGGACTCACCAGCCTGACCCTTTGCACAGGAAAGAGTTAACCCAGCAGGCCTGGGCTGCACATGCCCGAGAAATGCCCATTTTGGTAACTGATCTTTGTTTGGCTCCTATGAGCTAAGCTCTTGGAATGTTCCACCGATAACAGTGCTTTTTACCCTTGGGATCTTGAACCATACTTCCAAGGTTGCCTGGGTAGCGTAAGTCATGTGATTTACAGTGAATACCTGCTCTCCCTCTGGGGGTCTGGAGCTTTAGAAACCATGTTCAGACACACAGGCAACATGAGCCTATGTGACTGAACCTTGATAAAAACACCGGGTTTCAAGACTCGAGTGAGCTTTCCTGGTAGACAGCACTGCTCATGTCATTACAAATCACGGCTGGAGGAATTAAGTGTGTCCTGGGCTGCTCCCCTGGCACGAGGTGGAGACTTGCGCCTGGTTTCCCCTGAACTTGGCCCTGTGCACCTTTTCCCTCTGCTGACTTTGCTTTGTGTCTTTTCACTGTGACAAACCGTAACCATGAGCATAACAAGTCCCGAGACCTGTGAGGTCTTCTAGTGCATCTGTGAACCCAGCACGGTCCTGGGGACCCCTGACCCATCCCTCTTCCCTCTAAGAAGCTGCTCTGTTACCTGGAAGCCTAGAGGAGAAGGTCTTGTCCACCTCATCATGCTGTACAGTTCTCTTCCGTATGGTGGGTCTTCAGATGTAGCATTACATCACCCGCAGGCTGTTTCTTCTCCAAGGTCAAGCTTCTCAGACTCATCAATATTACCATAGGTAGCTCACTCCACCATACCATGGAAATGGAACCAATGTTTCTCCAGTGTGTTCGACTGTGTCCAGGTCCTCGTGATGGACTCCAGCCCTGTAGGTGTGTTCCAACCTGCACAGAGTGCAACCTGGTCGCCACCTGTTTCATTCTGGACACTGTTCTCTAGGATGAAGCCCGAGATCCTATCTTTGTAGTCACCTTATGTCTTCAGCTTATTAAATAATAAGATACTTGATCTTTTTGTTCCTTATCCTGTGCTACAGATCCGCAATCTATTTTCTTTTAAATTTCTCTTTGGGTCACCTGACGGAAGCCTGTGGCCTTCTCACCACCGACATTCATCTTGGAAGAATAGATTCATTGTTCCTGTCTCTTGATATCTTCTGGATCCCAACAAGTTGGTGGCAGATGAGACTGGGAATGTTCCAAGAGAGCTTTCATCAGACAACTAAGGGTAAACATGACATTCTCCGTAGAGAGCTAGAAATAAAAACTGTTTGCAGAGCATAACAGAGTTCCTGTTTCTGATCCTAACTCCAACTGACATTGAGCTAAAATGTACTTTGGTCGGTGATATTTGCAAGCACCTAGCCCGCAGGAGCCTTGGTTTTGCCTCTAAAGAAAGGCATAACCCTTCTTTCCTGAGGTGAACTTGACTTGGCACTGCTTCTGTTTGTTCAAGCTTTATCCCTTCCAGACTTGCTTCCTGGGACCACCTCAGTCCAGCATCGCTGTCGGTTCCTGTGGTCGGAAGCCTTTCTCATTGGACTGCAAAGTTTCCTTGCTTGGCTTCAGGCCATTATGACTTGTTTTAAATATGTCTTTCACCTTTTTCCTAGTGGACCTTATGACCCGATAGTGATTCCAGCCGGTAGGAAGCTATTTAAATCTTGACTCAATTCACTAAGACACCTGGAATCCCTCTAAGTCTCAGATCATGTGTAAACTCTTGATCATGCCCTGTGCCCTTGCATTTGACAAACTGCTAATAGTATCAGGACTAAAGACCCTGAAATCCAAGACTTCCCCTACTAGTGTGTTGGTCCATTTGTGGACACCCGCTAGGCTGATCGTTTAGAAAACTATTCGTTTGCTTTATTTAGCTCATCTCTCTTCATCTTGCCTCAGACAGTTTCCCACGACACAGATTTTCAGCTCTATCCTGAAGTACGGGGACCTAACACAAGTAAAACTAAGCCAAAAATGACCCAGTGTTATTCCAATAAAAATGTGTCCATCTCTTATTTGAGATTTGTGAGCTGAGAAAAGATGGCAGAATTCGATTGGGATGAGAGAGAGAAGGGATGGTTTGGGGAGAAGGTTGGTGAAAGACAGGGTCCAGAATATGCGATGGGGCAGAGTTAAGGAAATAAAAGTGTTCCTAAAGACCATTAATTGGATTCTTTTTAATATTCTTGGAGAGATACAAACAAAGAATGGAATTCCTTTTAGGCTGTTTTTGCATTTGGATTGTACTTCTTTAAATAAGGCACCACGGTGGCACATACCAAGTAAGTCACATTCTCAATGGATTTGATATGTGACCACACACACGTGCCTGGAAACAGCCCCATGGAAATAGTCACTGGAGCATAAGCATAGGATTTAATATTGGGACCCACAGGATCTTGGGCGGCTTGGCCAGTTGTTCCAGCTCTCTGGCCTCTTCATGCCTTGGACAGAGTGTGCAGAACAGATCTAAAATGATTTCTGCCACCATTCTATGCCCTTATTGGATTGTTTGTTTCACCTGTGATGGATGATCCTGTACACATGTATAAAACATACCACAAGGTTAGAGGAATGTACAAATTGTTTGTCAGAATCCATTTGTTTAGATACCACAGAGAAGGATTAAAAAGTGGGCACCAATCAATCAACGTGACACACCATATTAACAAATTGAAGGAGAAAAACCATATGATCATCTATATAGATGCAGAGAAAGCTTTTGACAAAATTCAACACCCATTTATGATAAAAGCCCTGCAAAAAGTAGGCATAGAGGGAACTTTCCTCAACATAATAAAGGCCATATATGACAAACCCACAGCCAACATTGTCCTCAATGGTGAAAAACTGAAACCATTTCCACTAAGATCAGGAACAAGACAAGGTTGCCCACTCTCACCACTATTATTCAACATAGTTTTGGAAGTGTTAGCCACAGCAATCAGAGAAGACAAAGAAATAAAAGGAATCCAAATCGGAAAAGAAGAAGTAAAGCTGTCACTGTTTGCAGATGACATGATACTATACATAGAGAATCCTAAAGATGCTACCAGAAAACTACTAGAGCTAATCAATGAATTTGGTAAAGTAGCAGGATACAAAATTAATGCACAGAAATCTCTTGCATTCCTATAAACTAATGATGAAAAATCTGAAAGTGAAATTAAGAAAACACTCCCGTTTACCATTGCAACAAAAAGAATAAAATATCTAAGAATAAACCTACCTAAGGAGACAAAAGACCCGTATGCAGAAAATTATAAGACACTGATGAAAGAAATTAAAGATGATACAAATAGATGGAGAGATATACCATGTTCTTGGATTGGAAGAATCAACAATGTGAAAAATACTCTACTACCCAAAGCAATCTACAGATTCAATGCAATCCCTATCAAACTACCACTGGCATTTTTCACAGAACTAGAACAAAAAATTTCACAATTTGTATGGAAACACAAAAGACCCCGAATAGCCAAAGCAATCTTGAGAACGAAAAATGGAGCTGGAGGAATCAGGCTCCTTGACTTCAGACTATACTACAAATCTACAGTAATCAAGACAGTTTGGTACTGGCACAAAAACAGAAACATAGATCAATGGAACAGGATAGAAAGCCCAGAGATAAACCCACACACTTATGGTCACCTTATCTTTGATAAAGGAGGCAAGCATATACAGTGGAGAAAAGACAGCCTCTTCTATAAGTGGTGCTGGGAAAACTGGACAGATACATGTAAAAGTATGAAATTAGAACACTTCCTAACACCATACACAAAAATAAACTCAAAATGGATTAAAGACCTAAATGTAAGGCCAGACACTATCAAACTCTTAGAGGAAAACATAGGCAGAACAATCTATGACATAAATCACAGCAAGATCCTTTCTGACCCAGCTCCTAGAGAAATGGAAATAAAAACAAAAATAAACAAATGGGACCTAATGAAACCTAAAAGCTTTTGCACAGCAAAGGAAACCATAAACAAGACCAAAAGACAACCCTCAGAATGGGAGAAAATATTTGCAAATGAAGCAACTGACAAAGGATTAATCTCCAAGATTTACAAGCAGCTCATGCAGCTCAATAACAAAAAAACAAACAACCCAATCCAAAAGTGGGCAGAAGACCTAAATAGACATTTCTCCAAAGAAGATATACAGATTGCCAACAAACACATGAAAGGATGCTCAACATCATTAATCATTAGAGAAATGCAAATCAGAACTATAATGAGGTATCACCTCACACCGGTCAGAATGGCCATCATCAAAAAATCTAGAAACAATAAATGCTGGAGAGGGTGTGGAGAAAAGGGAGCCCTCTTACACTGTTGGTGGGAATGTAAATTGATACAGCCACTGTGGAGAACAGTATGGAGGTTCCTTAAAAAACTAAAAATAGAACTACCATACGACCCAGCAATCCCACTACTGGGCATATATCCTGAGAAAACCATAATTCAAAAAGAGTCATGTACCAAAATGTTCATTGCAGCTCTATTTACAATAGCCAGGACGTGGAAGCAACCTAAGTGTCCATCATCGGATGAATGGATAAAGAAGATGTGGCACATATATACAATGGAATATTACTCAGCTATAAAAAGAATCGAAATGGAGTTATTTGTAGTGAGGTGGATGGAGTTAGAGTCTGTCATACAGAGTGAAGTAAGTCAGAAAGAGAAAAACAAATACAGTATGTTAACACATATATATGGAATCTAAGGAGAAAAAAAAAAAAGGTCATGAAGAACCTAGTGGCAAGACGGGAATAAAGACACAGACCTACTGGAGAATGGACTTGAGGCTATGGGGAGGGGGAAGGGTAAGATGTGATAAAGAGAGAGAGTGGCATGGGCATATATACACTACCAAACGTAAAATAGATAGCTAGTGGGAAGCAACCGCATAGCACAGGGAGATCAGCTCTGTGCTTTGTGACCACCTAGAGGTGTGGGATAGGGAGGGCGGGAGGGAGGGAGATGCAAGAGGGAAGAGATATGGGAACATATGTATATGTATAACTGATTCACTTTGTTATAAAGCAGAAACTAACACACCATTGTAAAGCAATTATACTCCAATAAAGATGTTAAAAAAAAAAAAGTGGGCACCAAAACATCAATAGATTGGATGCAGTGAGGTGGGAATTAACTGTCTGTTAGCTCATACTAATACAGATTATTTTCATACCTCTCCACCTGTTTGTTGCCCTCCAAATCTGCACTGCTGCTGCAGGATCTATGTGCAACAGTACTGGACTCACATAAAGACAGCCAGGGGGAAAATCATGCTGCAATGCTCTCTCCCAGATATGGTTTTCATGGTGGAACTAAAGTGACTAACAAAGCTGTGTGTGCACATGTCCAGGATTTCTGCCACTATGTATGTGGGAACCAGGAGCGCATAAGAGGAACGAGGGGTTTCATTACCCATGGTTCATGGAAAACCAAAAGTGATCAAGAAAATGGTCAAGTAAATTGGAAGAAAGTGTTAGGTTATAGAAGTTGATTTAGGTGAAAACTGGGAGAACAGAGAGACGTGACCTGCAAAGGAATGACACGGCGTGGATCGGACGTGTGTTAAATCAAGAAGGCAGCTGATTAAGGAAAACCTTACATCAGGTGGAATCTTTTTTTTTTTCCCCTAGGTGGAGCCTTGATAAAGGCCCTCCCCTGTAAAGGACTGATCCTGGCATGTTCCTCTTCTTTTACAAATTAAGGGAGAGCCTCAGAGACTATTACTCAGCCTTAAAAAGGAAATTCTAAACCACAATGGAAAAGAATATGAAAAAGAATATAACCGAGTCACTTTGCCATACAGCAGAAATTAAACACAATCTTATAAATCAACTATACTTCAATATCTTTTTTTTTTAAAAAAAAGGAAGGAAATTCTGACATGTACTACCTTGCATGAAACTTGAGGACATTATGCTATGAGAAATAAGCCAGTCACCAATAGACAAATACTGATATTACTGCTGTGAATTTGGCTTCCTCACTTTTGTGTCAATTTTGTGACAATTTTGTGTCAATTTTGTGTCACTTTTGTGACACTTTTGTGTCACTTTGTGACAATCCACTCAGGAAACAGCAGATGATATAAAGATTTTATGTTCATGGAATAAATTCTCTGGTGCATATACTTAATAAACCAAGTAATTCAGATTTTTAACAAATGTGTTGGAGGCTGAAATATCGGTTCACAGAGATAAATCTTCCTTCACGGTCTGTATTACCACCCTACCACATTATGCCATATGTGGATATATGTTATGTAAAATCAGGATGGACTTAGGGAATGAACTGAGTGGAGATTAAACAACTCCACAAGTACATACTACAAATGAGAGAACTCCTTCTTGTATTTTATAGTATTGAGAACTTCCACAAAAAAGAAACAAACATGAAACATTCTTGTTCAACCACATTGTCCTTGATTCATCCATTTTTTATGAATGTCATTTTGTCGAATTATTCAAACTGATGTTTCATACTGTTCTAAAAACTCCCCTGGAGAATACATCGAAAGACTGCCGATTATTATAAATGTGAATTCAGGTCTCCTGAAGCTCTATTGAAACCTAGGTAACGGCCCCCCAGGTTTATAATGAACACCACCGAGAATCTAGATTAGTAAATTACAGTTAACAAGCTTTCACTGAAAATGAGCTCTGAAAGGATACTTGGCACCTAACTGGAAAAGTATTCGCCTCTCTAACAGGAGATATTCCATTATCTCTCCTTTGCCACCAGGGTATTCTTTGAAGACGGTTCCTAAGAAAATTACTTTACACCCTCTTCCTTCTCATTTCTGATCCATCACCATCCAGCCTCTCACAGTGGTATTACATATAGTGAGGAGCATTACATAACTTCCAGTGAGAGGTATTATGGATTTTACATTTCAGAAACTTTCTAAAGATAACACGATGTGTTAAAAGCATGCTGGGAAGTGATTTGAACACCTTGCGCCCCCATTATTTGTAATATGCCATACACAAATTTTATTCTAGGCACTGCATCAAACTAGTTGTGATTTTGCAGCAGGGGTGATCACAGACCCATTAGTGGATATTTAAGTTGGGAACTAGATTGTCTCCTCCATTTCTGAAAAAGACATCCATTCACATTTTATGGATATTAAATTATATTAAGTGAACAACAGTTTTATTAGCTTAGCTGCCATAGACTGGTGGCTCTTATTTTTAAGTGTACATTTGCTATATGGATTATTTTCTATGACACTCTAATATTGGGAGACTGTGGAAGAGAGTATCTGTCTAAGAAGATCCACGGATGTACCTGTATGAACAGCCTTCTCACAGACTGGGAGGCCCAGGTATTGGCAGTAGGATGGACAATGCAGGCAAAGATGTCAGACAACTTCCCTGAGTTCAAAAATCCACGGTGATAAATGCAGAGTTTCTAAAGTACCTGGGTTTCAACCACCAGGCCAGTTTCCAATCTACAGTGTTTCTACATGGGTATGACAGCAATTCAAAGGCAATAACTTAACCTTCACTCCAGCCTACACTGTGTCTTTATAGTATATGTAGGTGGACTTCATTGTCCTGTGAAAACCACAGTAAGAAGACAGTTCACAAGAGCCAAGGACATGTTCCCTTTTTATCCCAATTTAAAAAAAGTCAGTTCAGTGGTCAGCTGGAGTAGGTGATGGGCAGAATAGGGGGGAAAGGAAAGGAGCAGTGGAAATATTAAACAAGATAGTTGTGTTTGTCCCATTCTGGCTATTCCCATTAAATGGAATAATCCATTACCATATAATGCTAAGGCATACTTAGGATTGAATCAATCACCAGGTAAAAGAAAAAGGGAATGTTAGTTCGCTTGTAAATTACTCCATTCCTGGGACCTTCCTGGCTGTCCAGTGGTTAAGACTCCGCGATTCCACTGCAGGGGGCGTGGGTTCGATCCCTGGTCGGGGAACTAAAGATCCCACATGCCTTCCGGCGTGGCCAAAAAAAAAAAAAAAAAAAAAAAAAATTATTCCATTCCCTATCTAATCCATGAGGAATTGGGAAACTGGTTAAATTTTATCAGACTACCATTTTTATTGGAAATCCCTATTTTACTATATTTTTATTGCAGAAATAGTACATGACATGTTACTGGAAGTAGCAAAGTGAGGGCTGTTTGCTGTGCCGTTTCTCATGTATGTGCTTCTCCCCCAACGACAGTTAGCCGACTGCCAGCTAACCTGTGGTCTTGAAGAACGCTTTACACACCCATGTTCTTAAAGCATCCCACATTCCCCAAAGTTGTCTGAATTCTCGTATCATCTGGGGATTCAGATCTCTCTTGCTGTGCTGCTATAACAAGCTGGTGATCCTTGGTGCTCAGTTACTGATTGACCATCACCCCTCCCCCCAACCAAAGCACCTACTAAGGAAACCCAAGGCTCATCTTTCCAGATGTAAGAAACATGCAGCTTTGAACTGGGAAGAAATCTGGCTCCAGAAGCAAGAATGAAGGTCAGACACACAGCAGGTGTGAGTCAGGGTATCACACCTGAGTTCAGGATGCCCCAAATAGAAGTGGGCAGAGATGGAGTAACTGCTGAACTCAAATGCACACAGGGAAGTCCCACAGGCTCACGAGGTGGGTCCCCACCAGGGCAGTGAGCCCAAGGGGCTCACACCTCACATGCCAGGAGTCACCCGGAGTCCTGAGGCAGCACGTCTGGGGCGAGGCCCAAGATTCTGAATTGCTAACGTGCTCCCAGGTTACTCTTATGCAGATGGTCTGCAGATCACATTTTCAGGAGCAGAAAGGACGAGGCACATACTGGAGGATCTAGCTCACCAGCTCTCGGTTTTGGCTTCAGATGGCAATAATCCTCTAGGGAGTGTTATCACAAGCCGATACCTGGGACACATCCCTAGGCAAATTAATTCAGAAGAGCTGCGAGCAGAGGTGAGGCATCAGAATTCCGCGCCCCCCCCCCAAACGCCCCAGCTTTATGGAGGTATCACTGACAAATAAAAATTTTATCTATTTAAGGTGTACAAAATAATGTTGTGGAATGTTTACCAAACTAACATATCTGTCACCTCACTTATTCTCCTAGCAAATTTTAAGTATACAAGACAGTGATGGTGGACTTCCCTGGCGGTCCAGTGGTTAAAACTCTGTGCTTCCATTGCAAGGGGCACGGGTTCAATCCCTGGTCAGGGAACTTCCGCATGCTGCACAGGGTGGCCAAAAAATAAAATAAAATAAAAAACAGTGACGGTAACTATAGTTACCGTGCTGTCAACCAGATCTCCAGGACCTATTCATCCTGCCGGCATCAGTATTTTTTGAAAGGTCGCTGAGTGACTCTAATATGAAATCTCATATTTAGCCCAGGCTACATCAGCCTTCTCAACCTTTAACATGCACACATCACCTGAAGATCTCGTGCAACTGCAGCTTGTGATGCAATAGGCCTGGGTCAGGCCCAAGACTCGGCATCTCCCTCAGGCTGAGGTGATGGACGCAGAGATGCTGCTGGACCACACTTAGGGCCGCAAGTGTAGGAACCAGAATGGTCTGTTGTTACCTCATCCTTAAGACCTCATTAATGTAGTCCTGACCGCCTTACTAACATAAATGCACAGAAAAGAGTTTTCTGTATCATTTCAAAGATGAAGAAATAGGATTAAATACAAAATTAAAAATCAGAAAAGATATGAGGAAATGCATTACTCATTGGCAAGCGCTATGGTTCAGAAAGCTGAATTGCAGCTGAACTAATAAGCCCTTCTCCTAACTGCCCATCATTGCCACGAAATCTCTCCCCCTTGTCTTCCAGAGAGGCCCAAGCACCATGAGAACACCTCTCTCCTCAGGGCACTCCTCTTCAAGAGGGAGAGAAAGAATTTTATTTTTTTCTAGTTGCGTGAGAGAATTTTTTCTTTGTCAGGCTTTAATAAATGTATATGTTCTCAAAAGGCCACCAGATATACCAGGGAATAGGTAAATCTCCAGGAAAATCCAATTTCAGGAATATGTGTCAGCTGCTAAGACAAGGGAGAGAGAAAAAGCAGGTCAAGCCTGTGGTCTGGTCAACATCCCCTTGGTTACCTTTGCTTTCTAAGAGCTTTGTGCAAAACTAGATGCTGCGGGGTCCACACACATTTATACGGAACCCAAAGAGCAATTTTCTTCTTCTTCCTGTTGGTCCCTTTTCTCCTGTGTAAAGGAATTGTGTTCACGTATACTCCCATTTCAAAATTCTCACAAGCAATACTATCGCTTCCCTGTATGCAACCAAAGCAGCTACTGACTGAGCACACTTAAAGACTATTTCAAGCCAATATTATGTTATCCTTTTATTTCATAACAAAACATGGGACAACTGCACAGACCTGGGGGCAAAGCGCCCGCTGCCACCTGCCTTTTATGACACGCACGCGTGGTGCACCTGCAGCTACGGCAACTTGGATGCGTGCTCCTCTCCCAGCCCCACTGAGCGTGCAAAACTCGCCGGTATGAGAGGAGAAGATGACGCACGCACAATTCTGCATGAATTGTTGTTTCTGTGAGTGCTGGAAAGCGGGACTGTTGGTGAGGCGTGAGAAGGACAGATGGGGTTGGCCATTCTTTCACTTTAAAGTGATAAAAAGCTGGGAGAGAGATGGGAGGGAATATTGTCGTCATTTCATAAAACATTTCAACATTCTACAGATATTTTAAGGTGGAAGCAGGGGGAGATCTAGGTGGAGCCTAATGCTTTGAAAATTGGGGGGGACTCAGGAAGAAAAAAGTGTGATATTACGGAGCCCTGGGGGGGTACCCGTGCAGGGACCCAGAAGGCTGTCGTCATCAGCTCCATTGAAGAGTGAGAAAAAGGGGGGATAAAGAAGGACGCTATGTTTGGGTACAGGACAGCATGGCTATTAAGATCATAGGCTATTAAGATCTGGAACCAGCAGAATTAGATTTCCAGCCTGGCTTGCTATGACTTCTGAGCTTGGTAAACCTTGGCAAGGAACTTAATTTTCCAAGCACAGTTTCTTCATAGGGCTCTTGGGGTGGGGGTGGGGGGTATTTGAAACGATGTGCAGTGATGTCCATGTCAGAATTGCTCAATAAATTAAATTTTGAAAAAATAGATTAACGATACATTATTGGTAGACCATTACGTCAACTCCTTACTCTGAAAATTAGTGATTAAAGGGCTACAGTTAAGAATCAGTTCTGCCTATCCAGAGCAGTCCTACTTCAGGACACTGGGTCGCCCTAGGTAAGGAAGCAAAACTCTTCTTTGCAAACAAGTGTGAGCTAGTAAATGCATAAGGAATGGTAGAGTTAAAACAAAGAGCTACTTTGTAAATTCCTAATTAAAAAAAAAAATATATATATATATATCAAGCAAGGATCAATGGGTGGCAAAACCATTGTGTAAAAGTGTAATGGGCAAAATGAACACAGTAATATGGTATTAACCCAAATTATTAAATAAATATCCATGAGTCCATGGAGATAAAAATGAAATATTTGATAAATAGGTGAGAAGAGACAAATCTCTCTGCAGAAGAACTCCAAATAATTAATGTTTTCTCCAGTGTCAAGGTGGCGGAGAATAACTCCCTAAGTGTGACTTTCTTCCAAAGAGGACAGTTACGGATAGGAGTTTTTTAAAAAGTAACTTTACAGTGGAGACACCTGAACCACTAAGTCAAACAGGTGATCAGGGTCAACATCAACAGTGATAAGGTCACGTGTACCCCCTTGACGTGATGTGATAAAAATGGCGCTTTACCCTTGTGGTCTGCCTCTCCCAAAACCCATAACCCCCGTCTCAGCTCGAGAAAAACACCAGACAAATTCAAATCGACACACACTCTACAAAATGCAGGACAAGCACGCCTCCAAGCTGCCAAGGTCATCAAAAACAAGGAAAGTCTGAAAAACTGTCACAGCCCAAAGGAGCCTAAGAAGACATGACGACTGAATGTAATGTGGCATTTGGATGGGGTCCTGGAACAGAAAAAGGACATTAGGGGAAAACTAATGAAATCTGAATAATGCATGGAGTCTCCTTACAGAAATGTGTCCATATTGCTTCACTAATTATGAGAGATGTATGCCACTAACGCAAGATGTTAATAATGTGTGAAATGGGACACAGTGTATATGGGAACTGTCTGTACTATCTTTACAATTTTTCTGTAAATTTAAAAGTATTTTAAAATTATAAAGCTCATTGAAAAAGAGATTACTGGGAACTGAATATTCAAATGGTGCCAAAATGCCACCCTACAGAATTGCTGCTTCCAAGGGAGTGAGGGGAATGTAACCCTAGGATGGGAAGATCAGGTTCTGAATTTGGTGTCAATCTTAGCTTGTCTATGGTGGACAAGCAAACCCATGGGCCACCTAATGTAGATCATCACACAACACTTCGGAAGAGTTCATGATTAAAGTGTTTACACTGAATCCAGAAAGCCTTTGGAACCACCTTCCAGGGGACAAGAAACATGGGAGGCAGAGGGCAAGTTAACACACCGCAAGAAAACAATCAGACAAATACAAGACGTTCCAGCAAATGATTGATCTTTTTTTTCTGCCAAGTCAATATCATTTTTAAAAAGTAGTGAGTTTGGGCTTCCCTGGCACAGTAGTTAAGAATCCGCCTGCCAGTGCAGCGGACACAGGTTCAAACCCTGGTCCGGGAAGATCCCAAATGCTGCGGAGCCACTAAGCCCGTGTGCCACAACTACAGAACCTGCGCCCTAGAGCCCGCGAGCCAAAACTACTGAGCCCACATGCTGCAACTACTGAAGGCCGCGCGCCTAGAGCCCGTGCTCCACAACAAGAGAAGCCACTGCAACGAGAAGCCCAGGCACTGCAATGAAGACCAGCCCTCGTTTGCCACAACTAGAGAAAGCTCGCGCGCAGCAACAAAGACCCAACACGGCCAAAAAAACAAAACAGTGAGTTTGAAGAGACTTATGTAAACCTAATGATACAACTTTGAATAGATCCTGGTTTGAACAGACCATGTATAAACACTCTGTTTGGAGGCACTGGGAAAATTTAAATACACCCTGTGTCCCAGAGGATATTCAGGATATTTCACAGTTAGACATGAAAATAGTACTGTGATTTTGGTCAAGACACCCTTATCTTGTTAAGAGATATTTTTGGAATGAAATGTCATGGTGTCTGTCATTTACTTCAAGAAAAAAAAAAATTTAAAAACTCAAACACAATACGTCTGGAAAGCTAGTATTGCAGAAATCAAGGGGATGTCCGCGTGACTGCATGAGGCAGCTTTTGCTCTGTAACAAAGCTCCCCAATATTGAGTAATGTAAGAGAATATAGCTTAGTCTCTCTCGAAGGTCTGTGGGCCAGCTAGTGGTCAGATGGTCTAGGCTGCACTTCCCTTGGCATGATCGCACACGTTCCACACAATCTTCGGATGGGCCAGTTAGCTGCGATTCTTTCTTTTCATGTCACTAAACCAGACTCCCTTCATCATACAAGCACCTCACAAGCCCCTCCTTCATCCCACTGGCCAACACAAGTTGCATTGACCAAGCCCAAAGCCAATGGCATACGGAGATACACTGTGCCCATAGTGGAAAAAACTACAGTCATCTGTCAAGGAGCATGGAAACTGGGAGGGGTGGCGTTGTGAGCAGTAACCCATGGGGGGTTATTACTCAATAATCAGGCTTTATAATATCATGCTCTATTTTTTTCTGTATGTTTGGAAATTTTCATGAATCCAAACCCCTCTCTTCCCTGAGAAGATCTCCATAATGTTCTATTTGCGTCCACTGGTCTCTCTGATTCTTTAATTCTGCTTTACTGGCTACATTGTGCTCTGTCAAGCCTCAGGCCAATGGGTCCTCCCCCGGAGCAACTCTCCACATGACTTCTCTGCATAGTCTAACGTCGTGTCCTTGCAGGAGCCCTGTGCAAATCTTGAGCCTAGTCCTCCCCAGGCTGCATTATATTTGCTTATTTCCTTGTTTGTTTCCCAACTAGACAGAGCTCCTTGAAGCCCAGAATTGGGTCTTTCCTGTCTGTGTGTGCACGGTGGCTGAAGCAGGGTACACGTTTAATGCAACTCTGTAGACGGAATGCACCTGTCAAATCGCTCCCTGATCTGCATGATGCAGAAGTACATTTCCTCTTTGTGAAGTTATAGCACCACCATCTTAATTGGATTGACGTGTGTCTTTTTGGCACACCTCTGGAAGTTCCTTTCTGTTCTATGCCTCTCGGATTCTAAGCATTAAAAAAATAATAATTTTAAGAGCAGACAAAAAGAAAAGGAATACTTCCTGAAATAGAAAATTGTTTTGTCTATCCAAAGAACGATCACATACTTAGTCCCTGTATATCAAGCCATGATCAGAGGAGTAAAAGGGCCCAAGAGAAGAATTTGTGGTAGTCAAACATGAAGAATTTAGAAATGACAAGGAATCAATAAACGTTGGTACTGTGGAGAAAGAAGAGACCTCGAGATGTGAATAATAATAACTCTGAGCATTCCCTCAACAAAACTGGACACAAGACAGTGCAGTGCAAAAACCTGCGTGGATAAGCAAAAGGGAATGAAGATATCATTTTTGAGTGGAAGAAACTTACAGTTTCGATATCCCTTGCTTTTCTAGAATCTTTCACATCTATGACCCTTTTGTAGTTGGACAGCACCCAGCAGGATAGACGTAAAGGGCTATCTCCGCTGAAATGATTAAAACTCAACATAGCCCAAGGAAGCTAATGTGCATGACAAAAGTGTAAGAGCAAATCACCAGGAAGCTGGGTCCAGACTCCATTTCAATACGGCAGAGTGGAAAGCCATGGGGCTTTGTCAATTTGCGGGATTGGTTTGAACCCAAGTATCAGCCCCATTGCATGGCGAAACGTTTGACCTTTAGCAAGTTACATCTCTGAGCCCAAATCCTTCATCTAGAACACAGATATGATAACACGTGGATTTTTATCGTAATGAAATGAAACAATGAAGATTTACAGCCATGTTCACCTTCAAGACAGTCATACAATTTCTGTGCAATACAGCACAGAAAGTGTTTGTGCAAAGGTGGGCAAACAATGGCCTGTGAGCCCAATCAATCATGCTGCCCACCTGTTTTAACAAAACGTGGGCGTACTTACAAATATTTTATTGGGACACCCATTGGTTTAGGTAATGTTTATAGAATTTTCCAGATGCAAAACAGCAGAGATGAACAGTTGGTTCAACACAGAGCCATTCTAAAATACTGTAAACTTTTGAGGCAAACAGAAATAGGTGACTTCCATCAGATGTCAGCAAACTACTTGCTGGCGATTGTTCCAAGTTTCAACACTCAAGTGTGCCACCTTCCTTTCAATGGTGTCATAGCTTTGCAAAGCTGAATGTTAGGCTCTTGCTGTGTGAAAAATCAAGATGTAACAGGAAATGAGGGTGCGAAAGTCTAATCTCATTCCAAGGTTGGCAAAGTGCCCTACAGGCACACACATCCCTTTAGTAAGTACTGGTAGTCACTTAAGAATGAAACGAAAATACACTTGCTTTCAGTTTCATATGTATATACATATATATATTAATGTTGACTAAAATGCTAGTGTATACATTATTCTTAAGTTGTTTGGACCCAAACGGTTAGATCTTTCTTTTGTCCTAGAGGCATCGAAGATAGAAATTGCCAAGACCCTAAGGACCCCGTGACCTGAGGAAGATTGGGGACCCCTGGCCCAGCCTGGACTGTCACAAGGTAGGCGAGCTACCCTTGAATATCCTGTCCTGCCCTCTGCATTCAACATAAATCTTGCTTGGCTTTCTAATGCTGAAGAAAACTGGCCTTGATGATCCCATAGACAAAGATTTTTTAAAAGTTGCCTTTGTGACACAGAAAACAGACTTGTGGTTGCCAAAGGGGACAGGGTTGGGGGAGGGATGGATTGGGAGGTTGCGGTTAGTAGATGTAGGTTATTATTTACGGAATGGATAAACAACGAGGTCCTACCGTATAGTACAGAGAACCATGTTCAATATCCTATGAGAAAGCAATTATATTCCAATAAAGATGAAAAAAAAATATCCTATGATAAACCATAATGGAAAAGAATATTAAAAAAAGAATGCATATATATGTATAACTGAATCACTTTGCTGTACAGCAGAAATTAACACAACACTGTAAGTCAACTACAATTTAAAAAAAAGTAAAATAAAATTTAGAAAAAAAAGGAAAAACAAAAGATGCCTTTCTGGAAAAACTACCTTGACCTTGACAAACTACTCCAATGAATACGATCCCTGCCCCTGTGAGCCTGAATGAGGATGACCCCGTAAGGATTAAATCTCCCTCTATCACTAGCTTCAACCTCCAGAATTCGCTCTCCCAGGCTTTGCCAGGGGGCAGGCTGAGGCGAAATCTGACCTAATTTGACTTCTGCAAAAGCTGCATCTCCGCGTTGCCTTTGGTCTCTTCCCATCAGCTCCCAGCAGCCACTAGGAGAAGCCAGGGTTCGGGGACATTTTTCCCCTTTGAAGCGCCACAGCTGCTAGTTTGAAGCTTGGAGCAGTTGGGTCACGAAATAATATTTCAGTGGGTAAAATGCACGGTTAACCTACACAGTCAATGTATTTGGGCCAACACGCACTTACCTTCCTTTGTTCCAAACTAGTGGATTTTTCACTAGTTCTCCTCCCATGCTGATTATCATTTTCACCTCTTCATTTCTAATTTTCTACACTGTTATTATTAGGCTGGACTAGAGACTCTTTACAGACGATCCCTGACAAATATCCAGATTCTAATTATTGTTACTTTCCTCTGGCAAGATAAAAAAGGTTCTTTTCATCCAGAATGCATTTTGTGGTTCAGTGACTCTGGCCTATTTACAGTTCCCAACTCCCCTATTTGAGAGACAAGAATAATACTAATAATTTAACTGACAAAAATATCCCACGCTGGTATGGATTTCTCTATTTTTATACTCCTAGGAGAAGGGATGCTTTATCTCGAGTCTAGATGGTACTAAAAACAGAACCTTACCCCAGGCTATATCGGTTTTGAAAAATAAATTACACGTACAAATTAGGTGGGAAAGCAGTGGTTCCATCTTCTGAAGGTAATAGCGGACCCTTCATTAAATAGGGAAGCAGGCGCGAGTTTGTAGCTGACTGACTTTCAAGTCTCTGGATTGTGATCAAAACACACAGTCCATTCATGCTGCGCATACTGTGACTCTGGCCCCATGATGGCTCTCAAGACAACATTCGGGAAGTTTGCCCAGCTCCATCTTGAGGGTAAACTGAGAGTTTCCCTGAATTCTGGATGCTGCTTCATCTCTGATCTTGGGAACCAAGTCTCAAGACCAGGCTTCTTATTCCTGAGCCAAGCTGAGCCCCTGACGCCCTAGTTCTCTGAGGTGGTTCTTTTCTGGTCCTCTGAGTCTGTGACCATTTTTGGTAACCTTCCCTGGGTCCAGTCTCTTTTCTCCTTGGACATGGCCTTCCTCTCCCAAGGTTCCCACTCACATTCCCTGAGACGAGTGTAACTTTTCTGGGTTATGACCCAGTTGTTGAGACCCGGTACCAGTAGAGAAGCTTCTCAGCTGGCTCTCTCCGTTATCATGACCTGAACCTCAGTGCCCCGGACCTACCATCCCCCACTTGTTGGTTCACCATTTATATCTGGGCTGGACGTCTCTGACACTCCCTGTGCAGCTTTATGCATTTCACGTTGCCCTATCACCGTGGTCTAGGTTTCAGATGAACTTATGGAGAAACCCTGAAGACTCTACTATTGACTGGAAACTCTCCGTCCTTCTGCAGTTAACTGGCCCACCCAACTTGGACATAGGGCATGTCCCAGCCTCTGAGCCAATGTGTGGACACCACGCAGGCAGCTGGCCATTTCTTAACCCTGATGAGGTTACCATAAAATTCGGTGATGTCTAAATTCTCACCTCTGCCTTTAACCCAGTGGTCTCTGTCTTATAGGGAAAGACCTTCCTGATCAATGTAAATGGACCGTCAGCAAAACGGTAATTACAATGTTGAAAACGTGTCCCCATGTGCTAAGCCCATTGGAGGGTGAATTTTCTGGAATGTTTCATACTGTGAACCGAATCAATAATTCGTATAACTTTGTGAAATTCATCACGGAGCTCCCAAGGCCGACCGGGGCTCACCTGATGAAGCTTAATTACCGTCTTCTCTTAGATCAAAGGGGAAAGATGGGGTCATTATCACCCTGCCCCCCACAGGGGGAACTCTAATTAAAATATCCAGTGTGTTTGAGCTTTCCCATGCAGTTTACATTTAGACAGACACAGCTTGAGGCTTCTTATAATAGCAGAAGTAATAGGTTTTAGTGAAAAAGATAAGCTTTCTCCATTCTCTTGTTCTTTTGGAATTGTGTTCTAACAAAAGAGGACTGTATACATTTGATGAAGTTAAACTGATAAATGTGTTGTGGTAATTGCCTCAGAATGAAGGTAGATAAGTAAAAAAAAAAAAAAAGGAAGAATATCCCCCCAACTAAACGGGATGTTAAACATGGGCTCTTTGGTCTTGAATAAATCAGGTATTTGTCAGCAGCCAACAACAAAGCTTAAAAAAAAAAAAAAAAAAAAAGGGCACAGTTACTCTTTCTCCCACTCCAGGGATGGAGGGGAGGTGACCACACATTAAATGTTTATAAGACAGCATGTATATATATGAGTGCTTGTGTTTTTATATAGGAGTTAAGTGTATAACTTAAAATATGGTAAAGAACCTATCGTCACCCAATAAATATTTGTGTAGGTACGTGATCCTCAAAAGGGGGGCAGTCTTCCCACCAGGAGACCTTTGGCAACATCTGGAGAGATTTTGATTGTCACAACTGAGGAGGAGGATGGTACTGGCGTCTACCATCAAAAGACCAGGGATACTGCTAAACATTTGACCGTGCACAGGCCTGCCCACCTTCACCCCTACAAAAGATAATTCCCTGGCCTCAAAGAGCCCTCGTGTGAAGTTGGAGAAATCCTGGTCTAAATAAACTTAGGTATTTTTTCTGATGCTAGGTATTCACTATGACCCAGGCACGACGCTTAGCACCTTTATTTAAATTGCCTCGTGTAATGCTCACAGCTTTTCTATGAGGTTGGGCCCTTTTTTTTTTTTTTTTCAGATGAGAAAATGGATTATGAGAAATTCAGGAACTTATTTACCTTAGTTAGAAACAGAGAGCCACAATTCAAAGCAAGATCCCTCTGGTTTCTATGGCATCCTGTGTAACCTCTGCACAAGCTTTTCATTCCTTTTGCAGAAACTACCAAGTTTCAGATTAGCCAAGCAGCCGTGGGGTAGGGGCTATGATTCTCATCTTATAATTGAAGAAATGAAGTAAGAAGGTTAACTATTGTCTAGGGTCATGCCTAATAAATACTGGAGTCGGGGTGCAAGACCACTCTTGCGACTTCAAATCTAGGATTCTTAAACAAAATATCATTTCACGTCTAATGCAGTGTTTTCCCAAGCTGGTCATTACTGACATTTAGCTGACTGGGTAGTCCTTACCATAGAGCCTAAATGTGCACTGTGGGATGTCGGGTCGCCTCCCTGGCCTCTACCCACTAGACGCCAGTAGGACCCTTTTCCAGTTATGACAACCCCCAAATGTCTCCTTACATCGCCAAATGTCCCCTGGAGGGAAGACAGCCTCCACTGGAGAAGCACTGCTTTAACGTCTACTTGATAGTCTAAGACAAATGCTTGACAGTCCTTAAAAAGATGTTCACAGCCTGCTCCCCTGAAGCGCTCTGTATGTCTGATTCCAGTGTCTAACTATGAACTTTGTTTTGATGCACCACTGGTAGTTCATCAAACACCTAAATTAATTCTGTTAAAACACAGTACGTTCTACTAGCTGGGCATCCATTCCAGTAACCCTCATTAGTCCCAACTCTGGAGTTATGAAATCATTACGTTTGAATCATTTTCTCAATCTTCCACGGCTATAGACAAGGGACGGGACTCAGCATGTACGGAAACTTACCGTTTGGGACCCGTTCTGACATCAAGACATGCCCGAGGACGGATGACTGGGGGTGATGGTGCCTTTGTGGTTGAAGAGCCAGCCTACGCAATGCAGGAAGCTGCCGGCCAGGTCTCAGTTGAGTGGAAAGTGACAAAACAAAGCGGGCACTACCAATACCCAGGGGGATTCCCAGAATGGCTAGCCATGGGTGCCCCCAGAGCAAATACGTTTTCGGCATCAGATCCTCAAGATCTCCTAGTCAATGGTGTCTGAGACTTTGTTCTCCTTCTGTGTTGTCCATTCTTATTCCGAAGACGTCTAGTCTACGCTTCCAGGATTTTCCTGCCACTTATCCTGAAAAGGCAACCTGTTGACCCAGATGAGGAACAACCCGGGGTGGGGACGGAGCGGTGAGGATCCCTTATCCTCAGTCTAATTTGCCAAGAAGAAATTTAGCTGGCACTACCCTGTGCCCAAATTGTACAACCTCAAATTTTAGATGCATCTTTCTCTCTACTGTGTCCTTCTATTTCAGAAAAATTTCCATGCATTTCAAAAAAGGAATGCCCATGTAAAAGAGAAAAGAATTACATCCATCATATTTCCTTAGCACAGTATTTCAAAAGGCAATTCGAGACAGGAGACTTATTTTTGTAACCTATTTCCCAGCTTTTTCTTGAATCCAAAATTTATAGGATAATCTAAAGTTTTAGGATTTGAAAAATAGCTGCAGCAATCTCTTCATTTTCTATCAGCTTTCTTATTTTGAACTACCTCAAAAATAAATATGTCTTATGGCCCTGAACTTCAAGTAGGTTTTAAAAGTCATTTAAGGATATACTTCAGTTATATTTGGGATCAAATCGTGATGAAGAGCCCACGCTGTCTATCCCCTCGGGACTGTGGCTACTTAATGAGAATAAAATCAATGTAAAGAATCGTGATCCGAAGTAAAAGTGCCCAATCATGGCTCTAAGATGGTCTGTTGGGAAATGGAGCATATCGATGGGTCTCAGGACAAGGTCAATGGGCAAGGTAAACATTGCTATATTCCGAGGAATAAGAAGGACAGTAGATGTAAATTAATGAAAACACCCTGCTCATCAAACATGAAAAGATGGTATGTAACTCAGCAAGCCAACAACATTCATGCATTTTAAGTTGCTTTTCTGGGTAGTATGCCATGAATCGCTGTGTCTTATCTCCTCCATGGCCACTGAGGGTCGGCTTACTATGTTACGAAAGAGGAAGAATTCACAAAAACTGAACTTTGTGACCTCCAAGAAATCACTCACCAATCTACGATGCTGGCCCTAACCCAACTCCCTTGTGATCCGGGAACTTATCCCTCATTATCTTCTGGACAGTTACACTTGAATGTCGTGCTATTTTTGACATCTCAGTGTGTCGAACACTGACCTTCTTTCTTTTCCCCAAAACTGCCTCTGGGTATGACTTCTCCATTTTTCTAATGACATCATGAATTTCCACGGTCTGAAACTAAGAAAATAAAAGATCCTTCCTCTCCTCTCCTACCTCTGACATATAACTAAGTGCATTTTTGTTTCCATTCTCTTTTTCAGCCTTCCCTCTGTTAATCCTACCAGCACCAACCAGACCCAAGCCGTTGATATCCGTCAATCACGCTACCATTAGAGGCTCCTAATTTCCTAACTTATTTTCCCCCTGCCCATCTTTTCCCCACTAGAGTTCCAAAAGAAAGTCTTCTCATTTTGCTCGTTTCCTCCTTAACACTAGCTCTGGATTCTCTGCCTTTAAAGTCACTGTAGCGTTCAGCAGCAAGACAGTAAAGGACTGTAATCATCTGCCCTCAGCCTGTCTGTCTGGTCTCTCTTTGCACCCAACTCTAAAGTAACCACTTATTATACTATTATGATTTAAAATCACTCCCAGTTTTGACCAAAAAAAAAAAAAAAAAAAATCTCAATCTCCACAGATTCTCTCCTTAGAATGTTCCATGCCTCTGGATTGTTTGCTCATCGGGAGCAAAGAATGGGTCTAATACTTTTGTATCCACGTCCCCTAAGCACCTGTACGGTACCATGCAAACACAATAAAACCACACAGGGCTTCTGGTGAATAGTCACCTGGCTATCTGTGGGATGACTGCAATGACTACAGTATATCTGGTAAATGTTTTCTGAGGCATACCCCTTAACCAGTGAACTTCTGTATTTGGTTATTTTTAACTACATAATATGGAATTCTCTCTACTCTTTTCAAAATTACAGCTAGGAAAGTCCTAAAAGAGATGGTGTTTTAAAAAATATATAGGGTTACATTTACAAACTTAATTGTGGAATGATTATTCATTAGTAAGATGACATTATTTTGAGTCGCTAATTGCCACATCTTTAGGGCGCCTACTCAGGGGAAGGCATCTAATAAACTAGTGAACCAATGAGTAAGGAAGATGTTTTTATACGTTGTGACATTTTATACAAAGAAAATGAGCAGAGTGAAGAGTTGGAGAGTAAGTGGTGTGGCTACTTTAGAAAAGAAAAGAAAAATGAGATGGCACTCAGGCACATCAGTCCTGATCTTGAGTGTCACTTTATATCAGAACGTATGTGAGGATGGGTGGGATTTATACTTTAGGTCAAAAAGGAATAAGCGGTAAATAACCATAAAACTGGACAAAATATATGAAACAATTGCATTTAGATATTGTCCCATGGTCGAATGGGATCTCTGAGAGACAGAAACAAGGCAAATCTTGTAAGCAAGCAGGACCCTCTGGGGCCTTCCCAGGACAGACCCCTCCCCCATATCCTCTGCTGTAGCTCTTCTCTCAAGTACCCAGATAATAGTGCCTGATGCACATTTCCCGAGTTGTTTTACAGACGGTAAAACCCCCGCCAAATGGATGAAATTAACTACCTGAGAACCATGAGCATGTAGCCCCCAGACCTATTGGAGCCTGAGGATTGATAACGTTAACCCCTGTTGCCTCGCCATCAGCCAATCACAGAACCGTGCACGAGCTGATCACATACCCTGGGAGGCCCCTCCCTCACCTGGCCTCTAACAATGCTTTCTTGAAACCCATCGGGGAGTTTGGGCCTTTTGAGCACCAGCTGCCTGGACTCCTTGCTTGGCACCTGCAATAAACGCTGCACTTCCCTTCACCACAACCCGGGGTCAGGAGACTGGCTTGACGGTGCAGGCAAGCGGACCCAAGTTTGGTTCAGTGACTGTCTGACAACGGCTGTAACTTTGTGCCCAGAGGAACATTCCAGGCTGTAAGACCAGAGGGAGCCACTCGTGCTCGGTTAGGAAGACAAAGTTCAGAATTTCGGGGCCGATTTGCAGGAAGCACGGCGCGCCGTAGCAAAAGAGCTTGAGAACTCCTCCCCGAGATGCAGCTGGTGAAAAATACATTAGGTAAGAGTCCTGGGTGAAAGATAGAGGTGTTAATACTAGCAAACAGGAGAAGCAAGGAGACTGAGGAAGAGAAATGATGCAGGTGACCGAGATTCTAATCTGCCCTGCCATACTCTGCGTCACCCACTCCAGATAAAAGTCCTGGCTGGGAACAGCCGAGTGACTACTACCAGGTCGTGGGTCTGTGATTGATCAGGTCGGGAAAGCCAGAATATGACCCTGTTGCTTTGGTAGCAGAGCTCTGCCTCCCCTTAAGACTAATCATCTCCCCAAAGCCACAAAGGCCTTCAGGAGTCAAGTGGGCCAATCATTTCACATGTCTGTTACAATAACCTGCTCTGGTGAAAGAGCTGGGTACTTTCTTTTTGGTTTAAATCAAATGCTAATCCATCATCCAAACACGATTTCATCTATAATATTCATTTCTTATTAAATTAAAAATGTTAAAATACTGTATGAATATTATATAAAAAGATACATCTAATGTTTTCAAATAGGGTCCCTTTGCTTACTAACTGTGCAGAGGAGTTTCTAATAACTCATAAAATTCTGTCCTGCAAAACGTCACAGGCTTCGTTGCTTGTTTTTAAATGAAGACCGTACGTTCAGTTACCTTACAGTATTTGAAAGCCATAATAAGTACCAGGGCAAATAGAAAGACAGTCTTTGTCATAGATTTATCGAAAGCTGCTATTCTGAATTCTCGAATCAAGTGCTTCAAGTTCCAAATCATATCTCAAATAAGAAAAAAAAAATATTCTAGATTAGTGTTTCTCAATTTTTTTTTTGTTATTGTCCTTCCTAAGGAGTCTACTAGACTTCATTTTCCCTAATCTCACCCACCTTACTTGTAATTTCAATACCACAAGATATGCAATATATACATTTAACACTTATATGTGTATGCACAATGTGTATGTCTGTGCTTTATAAACAGAAAGAACAAGATTCCTCCCTCCCCAAGAACCCCTGTTCTCTCCCTTGGATGCGAGATCTCTACCAAGATGTTTGCTCTAGATCAGCACTGTCCAACAGAACTTGCTGTGCTGAAGGAAATATTCTATAATAAATGGTAACCAGTAGCCTCATGTGGCTAGGCAACAGAATTGTATTTGTTTAAATTTTATTTTCGTTAATCGAAATAGTCACATATGGTTAGTGGCTACCATATTGGATACCCTAGTTCTGGAGACTGCAGGAAGAAAGTGATTAAGTAAAAGCATATGGAGAAGAGCCTCCTGGTAAGTCCCAACGGGCAGCTATTGAGATTCTTGAAGAAGCATATACAGAAGGCGTGGTTCTCAGCCAGGGGCCCCAACCCAAGAGGCATTTGCTAAGGCCTGAGGACATTGCGGCTTGTCACAGTGGGAACAGGTGCTAAGGTGCTAATAGCCTCCAGTGGGTAGAAACCATGGATGCCAGTCAACACGTCATAATGCATAAGACAGCCCCCTCCCCAGCCCAACAAAGAACTCTCCAGCCCCCCATGGGAAGAGCGTCAAGGCTGGCAAACCCTGCTGTAAAGACAGACTAGTTGAAACAGACGCTTGCAACGTAAGCCTCTCCAAACCTCCAGCTGCCTCTTGGAGAGCAGCTGGGCTGAGAGGCTCACTTTCCTATGACGATTTCTGAAAAAAGAGGAAGAAACCTCTGTGCTCCACCAAGGTATATAGTCAACCGGCCTCTTGGGATTTGGGGACTTCTGTCAAAGCAAGAATACAAATAGCACTTCAGATAGAATGTTTGCTTCCCCCTTCTTTTAGAATATGAACAACAGAGAATAAAATGACTGCCTGTTTCTGAAAATCTACGGACGCATGCCCATCAAACTGAGGTGCGCCAATCATCCAACTAACGCTGGGAGCAATGCCACAGTGGTCTCTGGGGCATGGTTTAAGATAAAGAATATCATAAAAATGATTTTTATGCCAATTGGGAGAATTGGCTTAAAAGATGAGAATTACTGGTAAGAAGCCAGCCAAGGCTGTGAAAGTCAAAGCTACATTTTCTAGTTAGGTTTTGGGTGAGCCTAATAACTATGTACGGAAACAGGACAGGGCATGTTCACAAATACTTGTATTCCAGGCCCGGAGAAATCCCTGAGGACTAAGACAAAGAGGTCGAGGATGTCTTGGAGCACCAAAGCAAAAGCTGTCCATCGCAATACAGAGGGATACTTATTTGCTGATGAAATTACAGGTGACCATTTTACAACGATCCTGTAGCTCTGCCAGTATCCATCTCTATTTTGTTTTTGTGGTATGCGTTAGGGTGAGAAGCTTTGCCACTGTGAGAAAACACATGGCATACAAAATTTCAGGAGTAGCAACAGAAAGAAGAAATACTACAGACCAAAGAAAACAATCTTACAGAAGTTTGGGTCTCTGATAGACAAATCTTACATAGATTGGACTGACAGTTTTATAGGGAGAAGGGGTGCTTTTTCATGTCACCGAGGAATCTTAGAAAAAAAGATTGACATGGGGCCCACATTAGCATCAAATTCTTTCTCCTCACTGAAATGTAGTGCCCTGGGAACAAAAATAACTACAAATATGATGTAAATTGGAAACAAAGAGGGTTAAATGTTTCCAAAGGGAACATATTTTCATCTGTTCGCCTAGATCCCCTGATTACGTTCTCCTCTTCCCTGTCAAGGAGGATCATATCTATGATTACAGCACTCAAATGCAGTGTCAAACGTTTATTCAATTTCTTAATGTTGTAATTTAATCCCGTTTAGCTGTAAACTCAGCTGCTGATGCAAACCTCTTAAAGCAAAACATTGCTCTCCTAATTCATCCTAAAATTATGCTAAAATTTAAAATGGGGCCACTTTCTTCAAAACCAGGCCTCCAGACTTGAAGCGATTTCACACTTCTGAATGGTACTGGAGAGTGGGTCAGTTACCTGGCGAAATCATCGCCTATTGGCTCTGCAGTTGGATAAATAACTGTACCCCAAGGAACTCTCCAGGGAAAGGCGAACCCTGAGGAAGCCCATGGGAGGCAAAGTCCTTGAAGATCTTGAGGCAGATGAAAGAGACAGAGGAGGAAGTCTTTGGCTCAAGAGAACTGCTCATGCATTTTCCCCACTTTAAACTTTTTTTATTACAAGTATCCATCAAACTTTATCAGGAACAATAGAGGACTTTACAGAGTAGAAGATGAGAAGGGCCCCAGCTGTAATTCTTTTTTAAAATTATTTTGTTGAGGCTTACCAGGAATCGTATGCTATAATGGGTAAGATTACCAGCTACATGCACTAAACATTGCCAGATGTCCCCGTAAATCAGTATAGCTCTCTGAGAACCCGATTTGGAAATACGGCTCCAAATGGATAAAATTCCGTGCTCCTATTTGTACATAGCCATCCAAAGCACATCCAAAACATAACAAAAAGTGTTGGGGAAGGATGTTCATGTGGCCAAAATGGCCACCATACACAAATCATGGGAGATTAATTTGGTGGGATATTATTTAGACAAGGCAGCCACTTGAAAATGTTGTGCCTGGCATTCTGGACGCTTGACCGCTGCCTATCCTATCTCTGCTCGGTTAGTAGTATCATGCCCGTGGCCCGTGGAGCACGTTGGAAAAGTATGGAGAGAATGTCCTACATCATGGGTTATCCTGAGGTCTCCAGGGGAGACAGTGATGGATGCTGAGGGATTATTCTCTCTGCTTCCAGGCCAAAGCCAGGAACCCGTGAATTAGAAGAAAGATAAGACATCCTTGAAACTCAGGGCAAAGGCATTGGACTCTTTTCTCTTATAGGATCCTTCCACACAGTCTCCATTCTGTCCTGGAGCCCAGAAGAACCACTCAGGCCAGTTGTGAGGATGAACAGACCCTGAACTTTATGTCCGAAGACGCAGAGAAGACAGCTCTCAGCACACAAGCAGGGAAGGTTTACCAGTTTGCACCTCACTCTGAGCGAGACCATGAGAAAATGAAAGCCTTTACTGTACAGCACAGGGAAAATAGCCAATATTTTATAACTATAAATGGAATATAATCTATAAAAATCTTGACTCAATAAGTTGTACACCTGAAACTAATATAATACTGTAAATCAACTCTACCTCGATTAAAAAAAGGAAGAAAATGGAAGGCTTCCTGGCCGTCCATGGCCACCTGAGTTACCAACAGGCTGCCAGGTACCGGGACCGAGAGATGGCCTCTTGTAAGCAGGCCAGAAGGATGTGTGATTCATTCAGGGGGACTGCGTCACCCACAGGAATAAGGCTGAGCCTCATATCCAGAGGCAATAGTTCCACTCAAGTGGAAATAATGGGAGATACAGGAGAACACTTTCACAAGAGTTATACGATTTTATAAGAAGTTATAAATAGGAAATGACATAGACTGCCTGAACCTAAAATAATGAGTTCCTAAATGAAGAAACAAACAAGTAGACTCAGGAAAAGTACTGCGGAGAACTGAATAACCATGCTAAAGAAATTCTCATAACAGGAGACAAGGAAATGAAAATCAAAAGTGAAAGGTAGGAGGTGTGGAAGACAGTGCCTGCAGCTAAGAGTCTACTGGGTCCCCTTCCAGACATAGAATATGCACATAAACATGTAGGAGCTATTACTGTACTGTGTAAATAAGTGAAACTGTGCTATGCAAGTCATTCTTCACCGTGCACTTTTACTACTGTGCTTGAGAGTCGGTAACATGCCAGGATGAAAAGTTCTAGAAAACCAGTTTGTGAGCGTGGTAAGACCCTGACCTTGAGTCTTGACTAGCTGGGTTGAAATTCAACTCCTCCACTTCCTACCTGTGGGACTTGGGGTAAATGCCTTCACTTTTATATACCTCAGTTTTCTCTTTTGTAACATGAGCACAAATTATCACTGGCCTTAAAGGGTGAGTGTCAGGACTGCATGCCTTAAAGCATGTGTTTAAGAAGGTGGAAGAGTGTTACCCACGTGACAAATGTTACGGAATTGGTAACTGTTGCTAACTTACTTTGTTTTTAACAGCAGCACTGTATTTTATACGTCACTTAACAACTGCCCTATGGATGAACAGTTAGAATCTTTCTTTTGTGCCTTCATTGCAACAAGCTTCCTTGGGCATAATATCTTGTTCGTTTATTCAAATGCCTGACAACATTTAATTTGCATACCTGGTGTCAAGTTCATTAACCTTGAAGAAATGTGAAATATTTAAAGCAAGTCTTAGACTTGAGGTACACAACGAGGTTAGCCGTCTGATTACATGTAATGATGACGATAATGACACTGATAAATAATAACACATATCAAGCTCTCCAGAGGCAGAAATCCATTTCAGATGGGACCACCATGAAAGGGAAGCTCTTTAGAAGACACTTACCATGCTTTAATTTTGTGCTTAAAATTAAAAGGAAATTCCCTTCTACCATAGCAATTTAAAACCTATTTGTATTTTGTAGAGCATTTAATTGTACATATTTGTGCCTATTAACTTATTTTCTACATGAAAGTTTCTACGATGATATACGTTCTATTTCCTCTCTCATGGTTTCTGTAGCACCAAAGACAGTGACTTGCATACCAAAAAAGGCAAAATAGTCACAATTATTCAATATATTCATCATCATAGTGGGCTGGCAGGGTAACAGTGACCAAAAGAGAATATGCTTTTTAATACAGAGGCAGTATATAATACAGCCAGTGGTCAGATAGATGGCCCCTACGTGTGTTATGTGCCCGGCAGAGTGCTTTTAAAAACTGAACCAGATGCAAACATTTAAAACTGAAATAGTCAGAATGTGCTGTAGCTTCTCTTAGAAAATCATCTGAAGATTTGGCAATACCTGGACGTCGCTCGCATGGGGGTCAAAGGTTGGAGCTGACAGCAGCCCCCCTCTCAAAGGAGCCTTCACTTTCTGCTTCACCAAAACTCCCCTCGTGTCTGCAACCTCACGTCATACCTGCAGGCATCTGAGGTTCCATCTCCTGGGTTAAGATGTGTCTGCCATGTGACTAAGGGCTTCATATTCATTATTTCATTTAATTCACAACATCTTACAAATACATGGCTTTTCTTAAATTTTTTCTTTTTGGCTCCACGGCATGAGGGATCTTAGTTCCCTGACCAGGGATTGAACCCGCACCCCCTGTATTGGGAGCGTGGAGTCTTAGCTACTGGACCACCAGGGAAGTCCCTATATGCCTTTTCAATAAGCATTTTTATATGTGCCACATCTTCTTTATCCATTCATCTATCGATGGACACTTAGGTTGCTTCCATGTACTGCCTGTTGTAAATACAGGTGCTATGAACATTGTGGTAGGTGCCTCTTTTTGAATTACGGTTTTCTCAGGGTATATGTCCAGTAGCAATGCAATATTACTCAACCATAAAAAGAAACAAAATTGAGCTATTTGTAGTGAGGTGGATGGAACCAGAGTCTGTCATACAGAGTGAATTAAGTGAGAAAGAGAAAAACAAATACCGTATGCTATCACACATATGTGGAATCTAAAAAAAAAAAAAAAAAGGTTCTGAAGAACCTAGGGGCAGGACAGGAATAAAGACATAGATGTAGAGAATGGACTTGAGGACACGGGGAGGGGGAAGGGTAAGCTGGGACGAAGTGAGAGAGTGGCATGGACATATATACCCTACCAAATGTAAAATAGGTAGCTAGTGGGAAGCAGCTGCATAGCACAGGGAGATCAGCTCGGTGCTTTGTGACCACCTAGAGGGGTGGGATAGGGAGGGTGGGAGGGAGACGCAAGAGGGAGGGGATATGAAGATATATGTATATGTATAGCTGATTTACTTTGTTATAAAGCAGAAACTAACACACCATTGTAAAGCAATTATACTCCAATAAAGACGTTAAAAAAAAAAAGCATTTTTATAATGAGAAACTAAAGCTTAAGAGCATCTGATGAAACTCTCTCAAAGTCACCCAAAGTGGCCCAGCCGGGATTCAAACTTACGTCTATTTGACCTCACGGCCGAGACTCTTAACCTCTATGCCGCTGTGCCTCCTCACCCCCAAGTACCCACTAACCCCGAGTGGGTTCAGCCACATTCATGCCTGTGTCCCTGAAGTTTCCTTCCCCAGACCTTCTCTGCCTATGACTGTGCTTGCCCTGCAGCAGGACATCATTCTCTTAGTGGAGATGACTGTGGCTGTGTGTCCGCCTGTCCGTCATTCTTGCATCTCAGTGCTGGCCATCCTGCATCTCTCCAGTCCTATTTTCCTCTCCCCATCTTCATTCACCTGCTCGTTCCATCACTATTTCCCCCCCATACTCTTCCTTTACCCTTCACTCTTTTGTCTTCCTATTCCATCCTTAGCTGTCTGAAATACAGAAATAATTTTTTTAGTATTTTTCCAGTTTTATTGAGAGATAATTGACATACATCACTGGGTACATTTAAGGTGTCCAGGATGATGGTTTGATTTCATGTGAAATTTACATGTGAAATGATCACCACAATAGGTTCAGTGGACATTCATCATCTTTCTATGTTTTTAAATGATTTTTGGTTCATGTACCCCTTTTCTGTTTTCTTTACAGTGAACACATTCGGCCCAAATAGAAGTGGTTACACTGGATAGTTTTCTCTCTTCAACATCTGTTGCCCTTGATAGGATACACCCACGTCCACGTCATCCTCTGCTAACTTTAGCTTCTGTCTGAGCTATATCCTCATTAGCAAAAACTTATGAATTATGACCCTTGTATGATAAAGTCAAGTCATAAACATTATTCCCTTTGAGGACAAAGATGCTACAATTAACTGCCCTTTGTGGAAAAAGTTCCCAACAGGAATCAGTTATTTGAAAAAAAGAGATGACCTTCCCCAATTAAATAAGGTGGAGACACCCGTATCCCTGTTAATCTAACAGCATCGCTTCATTGCACATCTCCACTGATGGGACCACCCACTCATCGCTGTGCATCTGACATCTGCAGGGTTCACTCCGAGACTTCAGAAGCTTTGCATCATTCCCCACCCAGGCGGTGACCCCCTCCCCAGCTCCAGGAGCTGGCCTTCTTTCTATATTTATTTCCGGCTTGCAGTCAAAGCAATAATTATACCTTTGCATTATTTCTGGCTGATCTGATTACAACTTAATTACAACATATGCATGCGGGTGTCAGCTCATGGAGACCTTTTTTTATTTACGGTTGTTATTTCCTGTGGCCAAGGAAAAGCTCTATCTAAACCTCCCCAAACAAAACTCCTTGTTCAGGGAATATCAAATACCCCAGAGCAGATGCAAAAATGTTCTGGGATGCTAGAGGAATCCATCTAATTTTCTAGGTCTTTGCAATCGCCCTGAAGGGAAACCGATGTTGTTTTTTCCAAGGGGACTGGTGGATAGGACAAAGGTACTGCGGAATTTTTTTGCCTTAGTTTTCTCCGTGGGGAGAACAAACTAGTTTTGCTGAAGCTGCTGAAGGATTGCAAGAAATTACAGAGAGAGAGAAGCCTATTTCCCAGTTCAGCAACTTGGTCCATGACAGAATCTCACTCCCTCTTTGCAAAAGTCTGTGGGTAGACAGAGCACCCAGGGCAGCAACATCACTCCTTCTACTGGTCTTTCATCCAACATAAAACATTCAACAAGTACTGTCAGGTCCCACTATGTGTCGTGCACCCTTCTGGCTCCATGGATACAACAAAACAGACAAGAGTCCACCACCACCCCCAAGGCTTTCAAGATGCAGAGAGACAGAACGTAAACCGGATGACTAAGTACAACTTATATCCGGTTAGACTGTGATAAGCACTACAAAGATAATAAAGCAAGATGAGAGACACAAGTATGAGGATGGGGATAAGAAGATCACTCCCCACCCCACTCCTGATTATTCTTAACCAAACCTTTTCCTCTCCTCCCTCCATACAGATGTGTCTAGATGGATTGTATGTTTTGGTCATATTCGTATTCTTCTTCTCATTACTAGAGTGATAGAGCATGGAATAAATCTAGCAGAGGTCACTCCTTATTATAGGCTCCCGACACCTGTTATACCTCCACTCTCAATATGTTCATGCTGCACACACTAGGTTACTTCTTGCTCTGATTCTGCGGTTTCAGGCAGAGTGCCCGGAATTCTCTCCTCTATAAAGGACGAGACCCACTGCATGGCTCTAGAAAGGGGCTCATTTACTTTTCTTTTTTTTTTTTGAAGTACAAAAGTACACATTTACTTAAAACCAGAAAAGAATCCACAAAGTTACACATTTTAAGAAGATGACAGAAACCATAAACCTCACAAAATTAAGAAAGAGAGATATATCTCATTAAGCAAAAACTACATGTATCACCACCTCAACTTTATTTTTTTTAACTTAGACCCTCTATACACACGTTTATTTGCTAGTGAAAATTGAAATAGCACATCAAAATTTTATAACAATTCCAACTTTTGAAAACCAGAGAATGTAGTTAATACATCCTGTTCTAATTATGCTCTGGCCAAACTACCCAATGTTTTCTTTATATTCCTTCCACACAAGTCAATTTGCTTCAAATTCTTTTTTTTTTTTCTTTTTTTTTTTTTTAGATTCTTTTCCCATATAGGCCATTACAGAGTACTGAGTAGAGTTCCCTGTGCTATACAACAGGTTCTTATTAGTTATCTGTTTCATATATAGTAATGTGTATATATCAATCCCAATCTCCCAATTTATCCCTTCAGGGCTCATTCACTTTTACTTAAAGTTTTCATTCAATAAACACGTGCTGGGAATCCACAGCCCCATCCCAGTGAAGACAATGGCAAATCAGACCTGGACAATCCCCAATCCTTTCCTTCAGAGACTCATAGGAAATGGAAGACCAGTCTGCACACAAATAATTTAAATAGTCATCTAAGCCATCTCTGATGTTTACACAACAAAAAGTGATGTGTAGAGTGTCCCAGCCCTTAATCCCGAATAACAGAGAGACATGCGGTACAAGGTATTTTGTGCGGTCACTTAATCCTTCCATGAGGACCTGGGCAGAATGTTGTTTTTGTCTGAGAGGTGTGTCACTGAAACATGTATTTGGGGTTCTTTTGACTTCAAGAAGCAGGCATCAATTTCTGCAACCTGAAGCCCTCCGTGGGAATGTATTGGGTTTCTCCACAAATAACTGAAAGAGTTTAAGAAAACAACCCAGAAGCCCAGGAACAAGGAGCACCACTCCGGAGACCTCAGCTGAAGACGACTGGGCACTTGTTAGCGTGACCGCAAACACAGTGCAGCCTCCTAATGTCCAGCCTCTGAACATCAGTCCCAAAGTCCCGTCTGATGACTGTGATGACGGTCAACCCTGAGTTAGCTGTGCCCTCGGATCAATCAACTGCAGCCATTGGAGCCAGTGCCCCCGTAAGTTGGGCACAATTACTGCGAGGCTGTCTCCAGAGAAGGCGCGGGAGGCCCTACAGTGAGAAGTTTACGGCCCATGCGCACCCTGCTTTTAGAGCATTACTGCATCTAGAGTAACACATATGAGGAAGAGTAAACATGGGAACGAGGAAAGGCAAAGAAGGTTGGAGACATTTACTCTGAAGAGTGACTCAGTGATTTTCAAGTAAATGAAGGGTTATTATAGAGAGAATTCAGGCCAACTCTTCTTAGCCTTCACAGAGCAAGAATAAATGGATTTAAATGCCAACAAGGGAAGCTTAGATTAGAGATTAAAAAGAATGTCTTGGCAGTAAAAGTTATTAAGTGTTAACCTAGGATTCTTGGTCATCAAAGGTAGTCAAAGAGATCCAATACTTCATCTTAAAAATCACTTAAGTCACCATTTCTTTTATATAAAATTGATGGTTATAAGAAGGGTTTGGGATATGGAAACAAAGACTTACCAGAAGAAACAAACAATTTTTACAATCATATTTGAGACCCTGGGAATTAGGCAATCTCACAGTGTCCAAAGAACGCTGAATAACTGATAAGATCAGTCTTAAGTCAGATTTTTTTTTTTTTTAAATGGATAGACGTGAAAGGTAATGAAATTCACTAAAGTTGATCACTTTATGTTTTGGATTCTGTGTCATGGGGCTGCCCCTAAATAAGAATGTCACTTTAATGAAGTGCCCTGGGTTAGTTAAAATCACTTAGGGGAATTTCAAGTCAGATATGCCATATTCAGATATTGTGTGTTTATCAGAAGACCCTGAACATTGTTTTAGCTGGCTTCAAACACCAAAGGCAACAGACGGCGTCATCAGAGTTGTCATAGAGGTTTACTAGAAAGGCATTTTTATTTTCTTCCAACAAACTATACAAATTAAAGCATCCATGCATAGTTTAGAGAATGGGAAATTTCTGATGAAAAAGTGGAGGACAAATATAAATGAAATACTGTCATTACCAGTCACATGTTAGAATGATGGAATATGCAAATGTTTAAGCATACAAAATTTTCAGTGTATTGTCATCAAACTTCTTTCCCTAACAGCACTGGGTATCCACATTTAAATCACTATCACTCATAAGCCTTTACAGTCATCAGTTGTTAGTTTCACTTTATTTAGTAAAAGTTCTGTTTCAAATCTTGAAGGAGGCATATACAGTGTGTGATTCCTTACTGCATTTGTTTAGGAACAAGTTGGAATAAAACGTGGTGTTATGGAAGTATTGGAGCTGTCAAAATAAGTCCATCAGTTTCCAAATTGCATTTATGATATATAGATCTCTATGTGAAAAGACCTCCTTATGTATCCCCTCTCAAATAAAACACAAAAGTACGTGTTCACCATTTTTAGTGCTTCGTTGCTTTTGCTACTGTTGGGCTGTGGTTAGGAAAATGGGGTAAATTCTTTTGCATTATATCACTAGCACAAAGTGGTCCCAAGAAAGTGTATGTGCAATGGAGTAATCAGGGATTAGCAAAAAGTTACCAACACACACACACACACACACACACGCACACGTATTCCTTCATTCAAGAACCATCTATCCATTGACTGACTCCGGTGTACTATGGACTTTGCAACTTACAACTACAAGCAAAGAGGCAACTAAAATATAATGTAGGGCTTCCCTGGTGGCGCAGTGGTTAAGAATCCGCCTGCCGACACAGGGGACATGGGTTCGAGCCCTGCCCCGGGAGAATCCCACATGCCACAGAGCAACTAAGCCCGTGCACCACAACTACTGAGCCTGCACTCCAGAACCCGTGAGCCACAACTACTGAGCCCATGCGCCACAACTACTGAAGTCCGTGTGCCTAGAGTGCATGCTCCGCAACAAGAGAAGCCACTGCAATGAGAAGCCCGCACACCACAACGAAGAGTAAACCCTGCTCGCCACAACTAGAGAAAACCTGTGCGCAGCAATGAAGACCCAACACAGCCCAAAATAAATAAATAAATAAATTTATTTTTTTAAAAATAATGTAAATTTTTTTTTTAATTAGGGAGAGTTCAGTATGATGTTAAAACTCAGACTTGTGGCACAGTGACCCGATTTGTGTTTGTCACTGGTTTCCTGATAGCCCTGACTGTGGCATAGAGTGTGTTCCCTCATTACCTCTACCCAGAAAATGGTTTTCCCCAATCCACTTCTGGAGTCATGTCATATTCAGAATAGTGTCCTGCTACGCTCTGCATGAAACTGAGTCTGAAACGCAGATATTCCCTTATTCTTTCAGCACCCAAGTCGTTTGCCATTATTGTTGCAATTGAATCATTTTATATTTTTAAATCTCACTTTACCAAGAACTTTGGCTGAAGACCCAAGGGAAATCCCAAGCGCTGGCTTTCTACCCCTCACACTCCAGGGTCAGAGCAGTGAGCGACCTCTTTCCCCAACTCACAGATGCCGGGTGCTGTTGTGAAAATTTCCCTCAAGCCTGGCAACACCTCCATCCTCCAGAGAGGCAGAATCACAGAGGAATTTGAGTGCTTTCTGGATGAAGTAGATAAATAAGCACAGTCAACTTTTAGGGACTGTGGTCCAAAGTCATATCTCAGCAACCTGGATAGAAAAGTATTGATCTCCTTTGCTTGGTCCACAGAATCAGGACATGATACAATGAATACTGCAGCCAGAAGTCTGTAGACTACTCTTTCACCAACAGACACATGGAGCCTGATGTTACGTAACACACCTCCTGCTTGATGAAGGAAAGCAGTGGTGTGTGTGTGTGTGTGTGTGTGTGTGTGTGTGTGTGTATGTGTGTGTGTGTGTGTGTGTGTGTAGCCACAGTGCAGAGGCTGGAATCAAAACTCATAAAATTCAGGGCCGAAGGGCAATAATCCTGCTTACCGTGTAGAATGACCAGTTTAATGGACAACAAGAAAGTTGCCGGATGGCATCATTTGCACTTGGTGGATGTGTTCACTGGGTCAGAGAATGCAGAGGGTCCTACTCCCCGATCGTCGACACGAATTTAGTTTTGACTCCCCAGAATCAGGAGGCAAGTCTAGGATGCACACCGTTTACTAGGGAAGACGACTTGGAGAGGTGAGACAGGGAAGATGGAAAAGCCAGGAAAGAAAGTGTTAACAAGTGGGTACCCCTGTGGAGAAAGGGGCTCAACCCATCCCCCTCCCCAGAGACTGCAGAACATGCCTCAAAGCCACCCAACGGAGGGGTCAAACAGCTGGGACATTTTACACGCATGGGCTGAGGGTCACGGGCAAAGCAACAGCCCAGGGCTTCTGCTTTAATCCTTCCTGTGGTCAGACGATGTCCACTGGGTGACCTCTGGGGATGGCGTGTACACAAGTTGAGTCACACCAGCATCGGATACACTCCACACTGATGTTCCAGAGTGCAGCTGGAGCTCACAGGCAGACCAGAGGAGGCCAGTCTTGCCAATCTTCTGTCCCAGGAATCTGTCAAGACTTCGTCCAGAACTGCGAGGGGAACTGACGGCCATAATCCAGCGGCATCCTCCCCAACCTGGACGTTCTCGGAGCCACGGCTGCTGCCTGTTGCTACAGGGTGTCAGCTACGATTCCTTCTCCCAGCCTTGAGCATTTGGCTTAAGCTGGCTTGAGTTTCTTCTGTTACATCTTTCAAAAGGTAAAGTGCTTTCCAGGCCCATGGAGTTGCCTCTTTCCTCTGTGAGTCAAGGTCGGGTGGCTGAGTGGGCCCAGACCCCCGTGCTGGCTACCAGCTGACCCACGCACATCCTCTGGGCTGGCTTCGTCCACCTTAGATTGTAATGTTTAGCTGATTCTCAAGTCTGTCCAAAATCCATAATACTTGCAAGGCTCAAGGGGAAGAGATGTGAGTCCGAAGCTCTCTTTTTTTTTAGGGCTCTATAAATTCACAGCGTATCTATATACACAAATGGATGAAATGGAAGGCCCACCTAAGAGCAGTATTAAAAACTCCCAAGCCCTTGTGTCAAATTAAAAAAAAAAAAAAAAAAAAAGCATTCTGTGACACTTCCCTTCTCCCTGAGTAGTTTTTCCTAGAAGAACAGCAATACGTAGCAATTGTCTACTTTCTGTAGAACGACCCAAGTGACACCTTCCCACCTCTAGAGCCGAAAACAATACCTCTCAGCAATGCCTGAGTGACAGCTGTCAGCTTTGGAATAAACCTGTAAACGAAGCGGAGGCTCCATCAAATGTCCCATCCCACGTGCACAAGCCAACCGAACAAGACCCTTCCCAGCCTCCAAACGTGTGCAGAAGAAGTCAACGGAGAGGAAAGTTACCGTCTGCACACAGCTCTGCTGCCTGTGAAAAGAGCATCTTGTTTGTTCTGATTTAGCTGCCACACTGATCACGTTGCAGGCTCTGCAGACTACGGAATGGGTGGCTAACTCACCCCTCAGGATAGACTCTCTGGGCAACACTTCTGATATTTCATGATAAGGAGATGGCTATTTTCACAGAACCAGAAGTTCATTCCGATTCCTTGAGTGTGTCCTCACTGGAAATAACTGTCTTGGGCTACGTCTGCGGGCTCTGTCAAGAGACAGATTTTTCAAGCATCCTTGAAAGACAGACCAAACTCTGTTGACAAGTCTGCTCTTTCTTGTCACCTAGATTATCGCATGCAGCCTGCTTTGGGCCCTCTCATAATGAAACGTTCCCAAGTTCCAGAGAAGAATTTCCATTTCCAAAACACACACGGAACGCATGTAGTAAAACTCAACAGTAGCAATTTCAAAGTCTACAAGTTCATCAAGATTTATGGAGTTGGATTACAGTCATTTACAGGTGACGCCATCATCATTTGAAGCTATTTTCTGTGAGTTAATTTTAAAGTTTAAATGCATGCGGTTGTCATGATGTTTTAGTATTTAATTGTCTGTTACCCGGGTCTAAATGCCAGACTTACAGTCACATTGAAAAATACATACTGAAATAATCAGCTGTCATTTAGTTCAGCTCCTACTCACACTTTAAGTGGTAAGTTAATCGAAAGTGTGTACAGCTAACATATTTCACAATTTGGATATTTATGCTAAAATATAACTTTGAAATGCATTTTCCTAAAGCAGTGTTGAACATATAATTTGGATAGTTTCAAAAACCTTGGCATTTAAATCCAAGTGTTCACTGTGGCGTCTGTATATGGCAGATCTGGACTGCTAGAGATTTAAACCATTTGAGCATAGTGCTAAAACTGGATTCGCTAGCTTACCAAACACTTTTTAAAAAATGAAATACAAATAAAGAGACTATTTCCCATGTTAATTATTTATGTGTGAGAGGACAAGAGAAATATTTGTTTCTGTAGGGCCAGGCACAATGTCTAGCACACAATGGGTAATCAGTACACATCCGTTCAATAGATGAGGCTCATGTGTAGTCTTTAGGCAATGAATTTGATGGTCAGAGGCAGTTATGTGAAATAGTTATACCAGCCTTTCCAATCAGGACTTAGAGTAACAATATCCATGACCTCAACTCTTCAGGGCAATCAAGGGCCCACCTGTATTATTCCATCATGTATAATGAGAATGAGAAGATACAGTTGACTTTCGTCATTAGGAAGTCTTTGGTGATATTTGAGAAGCATTTCACTGCAGTGCTAGTAGAAGAAGGCAGATTTCGGGTGATGGCAGACTAAATGTTAGGCAGGGAACTTGATCATTTGGGGTCTGGTGGAACTCAGCAACTTAATCCCAAGACTGTTGAAAAATTTCCAGAAAAATATGCAAAAGCAATGTATTCGTGACAAAAGCTTATACTTTTTTTTTTCTAAAGGCAGAACGAACGTAGCATTAACCAAACCTAATTGATTTCTTAGTTACTCTTATGAGAAAAGTCATCACCCTACTAAATCACCAAGCTGTCCCTTTGGTGTCCCCGAAGACCAGGTTGGCCGTTCATACTCAATACAAGGGTCTGCCTGTGTTATTTCGTTAGTGATCTAACTTTCCCAAACCTGTTCTTGAGTACTAGTATAAATAACCCTCACGCTCCACCGCATACAAACAACAACAATATCCTATCAACGTAAATACATGGGACAACGCAGACGTATCCCTCTGATTTGTCGAGATGACTGCAGAGCTTGAGGTGCTGGTACAGGATGGAGGAGCACCTCTTCCAGTTAGGTTCGTAACTGGGTGAGATCCATAACGGGGTCTGCCCACCACGGCAGCTCACGTCCACCCCCGGTTTTTGTATAACCCACAAGCTAAGACGGGGTTTTGAATTTTTAAGTCTTTGGGGGTGGGGGGAACTAAAAAAAGAAGAAAATATCACAGCATGTGAAAGTTATATGAAATCCCAATTTCAGTGTCTGTACCTCAAGTTTCATTGAATACAGCCATGCCTGTTCCTTTACATGCTGTCTGTGGTTAACTGTACCCTGAAGCAGCCAAGCTGAGTAGCTGCATCAGGGACCGCAGGGCCCCCAAAGTCAAAATATTCACTATCTGACCCTTTACAGAAAATGTTTGCTGATGGCTGGTCTAGAACGCTTGACTGCTTGAAGGCTAGATTAAGTTTTAAAAAACTGTAAAGTGATCTCATTTTACTCTTTAATATTTTATAATACAAATATCTGAAGATGCTCAATAATAAATGATCTGGGTAAAGGAAATCCCAAAGCACTAAGAACTGACTAAGAAGGCAAAAGCCAAGAGATTAAAATAAGACAGGAGAAGACTTAGAGTTAAAAAGTAAAGCTAAGGAATCTACAGTTACACACAAAAAAACTTGGTCCTGAGCTCCCTGCACACTCGCCAAAAAACGAGGAAAAGAGGAAACTCTGTCTCTCTCTCCCTTTCTCAGTCTCTCTCAAGTCTGAGAGTAATCTCTCATGTAGATTTCTATCAACACTTGTTAACCCACAAAATTAGAAAAAAGTCTGTGCTGATGAAACAGGCCTTTGATAGGAAATACACATATGAATAGTCCCAAAGTTCAGGACCATGGTCAAGGTAGACGGGGTGGTGCTAATTAAATTAAATCAGACTTCCTCAGGTTTCAAGCTCTTAGGACATAAACCTAAGATGTTTTCTGTCTTTTCTGTTGTTTTTCCTTAGGAAGTGTTTGGGGGAAATTACCACACGTGACTTTTTAGCCCCCAAACCTTAAAGTACTCTGGAAAACTTCTGTACCATAATCTATAGGAATAGATTCCATCTATTATTTTCAGTTTAGGATTTCCAGGACACAGATTTATGAAACCCAAATATTTTATAAAGAAACACATTGAAAATAAGGAATGAAGAGAGGTAAACATCCATTCTCACTGAGAGCTGAGGTTTTCTGAACTTAGTTACAAAACAGAAACACACTCAGACTTAGAGAATGAACTTATGGTTACTGGGGGGAAGGGTGGCGGAGGGTGGTGACAGATAGATCGGGAGTTTGGGATTGACGTGTCCACACTGCTATATTTAAAAGAGATAACCAGCAAGGACCTACTGTATAAATAAATAAATAAATAAATAAAATTTAAAAATAAATCCACATATGAGCGAGAATAAATAAATAAATAAACCCTACAAACCTTAATTAACCATTGATATTTTAAATTATTGCTTCAAGCTTTAATTCCTCAGGTACATTGTGTTCTGCATCTTATTATATTAGAGCGAGTTGTAAAGACTGTACTTGAACTTAATGTTAAGGCAACATTGGAACTAAAATAGAATCCAAGACATTAAAGCCTTATAATAGTTTCTAAGAGAAAAATTATTATGATCAGAATATCAACATTATGTTTGCTCAGACTGCTTCGGCGTAACAGTATCCATAATTCGGTCTGTTAATCAGTAGAACAGTATTAAGATGTTTATTAAAATAAATGTAATGAAAGAGAGATCTAAAGGAAAATGCTGAGGTCTGGGTACCACCACTGTTCTTTAGAAGATTTTGAATTCAGAACCTCAGGAAATCCATAGGACAACGTTTCAACTCAAAGCTTCTTTTCTTGAATACATTATTTTATTAGTATGAAACAAAGCCTTGAGTGGGCAAAGGGGAAAAGGGGATTAATGGAATCTCTATTTCAGCTGCTTTTTGCACAAAATAGATGGACATTTCTCTGTCCCAAGGGAATGGTCACGTGCACCCTTACCAGGAAATATACACTGCGTTGACATCTTTCAGGATGCAAAAGGCATGAGAGGCCTGGGTGTATTACCCCCACCGAAAGACCAAACTTCCGTTCCTCTTAACAAGATGACACGGATTGGCAAGGATATTAACTCAGTTCTTAGAAATACATAATTGAATGTTACGACAGAGGACTGCAGAATGTAATCACTCAAAATCTGTCTGGAGATCACAGTCTCACCCTGAAGACCAAAAGGCACCCTTCACCTTAAACGCGATACATCGCTATGGAACAGAGGACACGCTGGGAAGTGGTACCTGCCCATCCGACCTGAATTTGTGCGTGTTCCTTTTTCAAAGTCACCTTAGAGGCTCCTCACGCCGAGATGATTATGTCCATGGCACAGCAGCTGCCAAAGCATCCCGCAGGATTGCGGCAGGACTGGAAATGCTGAAGAATAAATACGGACCAGCGGCCCCAAGCTAAACGAGAAAGCATCTAGCAGGCTCAACCAGAGGCTACGTCGGGTCCCCAGCCTTAAGGTCAAGCTTATTTATCCCACGGCTCCACATGGAGAAAGCTACCTGATTGAGTTCAAAGACACAGTACGGGTCTGTGCAGCGTCCAGTGGGTCCCTCTGGAACAATATCTCGGGGCACTCACTAACTTTATGGGACAGGTGCCTCTCGACAAAGCCAGGACATTTGTACGAACACTGCACGGACGTTATATTTTAGCAAATTTATTTTTAAAGACTTTTTTTGAGATTTTGTGATTCTACCTAGTGATATTTATCAATGTCATTCAAGATATTACATAAATAAATTGTTAAGCACGGTATGATCTTAATACTAACAGCCAATCCAGTATTATGAACTGTAATGTGGAAGCATTCTGTCTCATAATTCAATATCAAATTATCAATAATACATCCTGATAAAGTATGAGGCATACCACGCTTGAGAAGGATTCATTACCAATTTGCTTTTCTATCCATCTGACAGCATCTTCTTATTAACAGGCTAATTTGTACACTTCACAAGGACTGGAGTGAATTTACAATATTACACACCTGTCTTATTATTGGTAAGATGCTACAAACGTGATATTCTTAAGGAAAAAAGTCAAAGTCTCCTTAAAGCAAATTTATTAAACATTTAATTCAGCACTTATCCATGATACAGATACTTAGTGAAATAGGAAGAGAAATAAACATCTTTACCTAATAAACTACTACAAACCTACAGTTCATAGCCAGTGCAAGACAGGAACCATTCCTGGTCTATTTTGCACTGAAGACCATATCCTATATAATACAAAATTAAATGCATATATAAATCAAAAGGATAAAGATGGGATAGAAAAATAGATATCAAGGTTGATGGATGAAACAATTGCTCCGTGGAAAACCCAAAATATTCCACAGACCAATTAGCGAACAAATATAAGAATTTAGAAGTTGGCCTATCACAAGGTCAATATAAAAACTGTACTGCATTTGAATGAATTAGAAACAACTCAGAAAAAAAATTTTTTTGAATTATGGTTTCTTATAAAATATATGGTATCTAGTAATAAAGTTAAAAGAAACATGCACAAAATGTACGGCGAAGTACATTAAGAAAACATTAAATACATTCTACAGTCAATTAAAATTGTTGGTTCAAAAATGAACAAATTCAGGACTTCCCTGGCGGTCTAGTGGTTAAGACTCTGTGCTTCCAATGCAGGGGTCGGGGAACTAAGATCCCACGTGCCACACAGCATGGCCAAAAAATAAAATAAAATAAAAATTTTTAAAGAATGAACAAATTCATCCAGAAGCATACTGGTAGATGTATGGAAACTTAATCTAATACACAGGTAGCATTGCATATCCTCCACTAACAGATGGACTCATCAATTAATGTAATGGAATAACTGGTGATCAATAGAAAAAATAAAAACCCAGATCTTTAAGGGAAGCATAATTCATTACTGATAGATTAAGGATGTGAAAGTAAAAGAGAAACCTGTAAGAAACTTTTATATGAAAATATACTGTAACCTTCTCCGGGATAGGACAGATATTTTCTTAAGACACAAAAAACATAAACTCTAAATAAAAGAATTTAAAAATTCAACCACATGAAAATTAAGAACTTCTGATCATTAAAGGCAGAATAAAGAAACTGAGGGAGAGGGGAAAGCCGCAAACCCAAAGAGGATGTTTGCAAACTCAATAATGTAGGTAAGTAACCAAGACATACAAAGAGCTCCTTAAATCAAAAAGAAAATGACGTACAATTCAGTATAAAAGCGGGCAAAACATTTAACAGAGTTTTCATAGGTAAGGAAACAAGACTATCTCATTAACGTATCTACAGGTGTCCAAAACAATCAAGAATACAGATTAAGACTGCAAACAGATTCTATTCATACCCACAAGATGGATAAAATTAAGAAGACTGAGAATTCTGGGCGGTAGGAAGGTGCGTTTCCATGGGAATTCTTATATGACACTGGGTGCAAACCGGCACAGCTACCTGGAAGAGCAGTTTCTTTCTAACTTGTAAAGCTGAACAGCCAGAAACCAGTGACTCAGCAATCCCACTCCTAAGAGGAACAAGTCTTACGTCAATGTTTGCACAGGCACGCCAGAAGACAAGAATAAGAATGTTTAAATCAGCATTGTTTACAGTAGCAAAAACGTGGAAAACCCTCATGGCCATTTTCAATGGAAACCATCAATAAATCTATAATAGGAAAAGAAAAGCAGCTTTTTGTCTTGTTTTTGTTTTCTCGTTTTGTTTTGTTTTGAGCCAAACTGAGAACTATAGTACAGGAGCCAGCCTCTCGGTTAGCTCTGAGGAACTGCTCTGAAGAAGCATGGTGTTCAGCATATTTTTATGTCTCATCAGAACAAAGAACATCAAACATTCCGGGGGCATATTCCTGCAAGGTTTCAAAAAGACATATCAGCACGTACACAGCGAGTCAGTATGGCCTTGGCACCCGGGAAGGGAGTGTACCATCAAAGTAGGATCAACGCTGGCCTCCCAGGAAGGGACGCATCTATCCCTGTCGTGAAAATGGACATTCTTGGCTTCTGGACAACGTATCCTTTTCTTTAATGGTTAGAGCAGATGCACAACGCATGTTGGATAGGCCACAAGATAGGGTGTTCTAGTTAGCACAAAGTTCAAGTCTACACACCTCGTTCACAGTATAGTTATCTAGGGTGATGGCCCTCTTCCTGAACAGGTCCTCTGTCTACAATCTTTAGGCAGTTAGGGGAAGGTCAAAGTTTCTTCCTGAGTCTTTTGCCTTGACTGTTTTCAGCTCCAAATAATCCACATGCCAAAGAGACACTGTGGGGTGGCACGTTTTGCTCCCCTTCAAAGACATCTAAATAAATGTGCTACAGACAGCAACTGCCGATCACAACAAAGAGAACTTTATTTTTAATGCCAGGATTGTCGTAGTTTACTTTTCCACCAGCCCAGTTGCTAGAAATCAGCCTCTCTCAAGGTGACCCCCAGCTGTTTCTGTGAGGCTCCCAGGTGCCGGCTCAGGTGTACCAAGAACAGGCCTTCTGGTTTCCTAGTTACCATCTCCTTCTGCTGCATCTATGGGCACATGAATCAAAACCCTCAAAAATACGCTAGAGAGGAGGAGAGGTTTCTTTGGATACATTTTAGACTTAATATTCTGAAATGGAGTCCTGCAGAATCTTGTAGAACTGTCCTTCTTGGAAATCTTTAATAATGCGTTCACAGTTACCAATCTCCCTAAAAGAGCTCCACAAGTATAACCTGGCAAAATAAAGATGAAAGAAAAAATATTTTGCCAGGTTAAACCTTCAGTATGGAGGCTCCTTAAAAAACTGAAAGTACAACTACCATATGATCCAGCAATCCCACTACTGGGCATATATCCAGAGAAAACCATAATTCGAAAAGATACATGCACCCCAATGTTCACTGTGGCACTACTTACAATAGCCAGGACATGGAAGGAACCTAAATGTCCATCAACAGAGGAATGGATAAAGAAGATGTGGTACATATATCCAATGGAATATTACTCAGTCATAAAAAAAGAATGAAATAATGCCATTTGCAGCAACATGGATGGACCTAGTGATTTTCATACTGAGTGACGTAAGTCAGACAGAAAAAGACAAATATCATATGATATCACATATGCAGAATCAAAAAAAAAAGTGTACAGATGAACTTATCTACAAAACAGAGACAGAGCTACAGATGTAGAAAACAAACTTATGGTTACCACGGGGTAAAGGTGGGGAGGGATAAATTGGGAGATTGGGATTGACATATACACACTACTATATATAAAATAGATAACTAATAAGGACCCTACTGTAGAGCACAGGGAACTCTATTCATTACTCTGTAATGACGTATATAGGAAAAGAATCTTAAAAAGTGTGGATATATGTATATGTATAACAGATTTACTTTGCTGTACACCTGAAACTAACAACATTGTCAATCAAGTATAGTCCAATAAATTTTTTTTAAAATCCTTATTGTAAAAAAAAAAAAAAAAAAATGAGGTGACAGTTACCCATCGCCCTAAAAGAGCTCCAAAAGTATAACCTGGCAAAATAAAGATGAAAGAAGTAAAATCTGAGGGTTTGGAACCGCCATTCTTTTTTGTAATGGTTTTAAGATCCTCAAATTCATGGTGCACATTCACTGAACAAATATTTTCAGAGCACCCGCCATTACCCACTAGGCAAAGCACCGTGGGAATAAGATGAACGTTACTGTGTCTCAATTGTTACAAAACTGTGGGAGGGAGGTTTAGGCACACAGGGTGTGAGTTAAGGCAGAAGACAGAGTACAAAAGCAGAGGTATTTGTCCAATGCTGAAGAAACTCAAGTTCAGAAGGGCGTTTATACGTAACACACTGAAGTAGTACCCCACATGCTGGAGGAGACATAAACTGCCCACGACAACAGTTACATAATTAAAAGCTCCTGCAGCCATGCAAGATGGTGCAGGATGTTTGTGATCTACTATGAGGAAAAAAACCCAAAAACAAAACAGGAATAGCATCATGCAATGGAGGGCATCAAACTGAGCGGCTCTTTGCAGAAAACCTTTATTTGTTATCATTTTTTGACAACATATAACTTCTTACGTTTATTATCTTTATAACACACTTTTTAATTTTAGAATAGTTTTAGATTTATAGAAACATGGCAAAGGTACTACAGAAAGTTCCCATGCACCCCACGTTCAATTTCCCGTGTAATTAACATCTCCACTGTGACAGTCATCACAATTAATAACCAATGTAGATACATTATTCTTAACTAAGGTCCATGCTTTATTCAGGTTTCCCTTGCTTTTACCCTAATGCCCCATCCAAGACACCACGTGAGACTTAGTTGTCATGTCTCCTTAGCTGTGACCGTTTCTCCATCTCTTCTTGTTTTTCACATCTTGACAGTTTTGACAAGTACTGAGCAGGTGTTTTGGAGAATGTCTGGTAATTTGGGTTTGTCTGTTTTTCTCTCGAGATTAGACAAGGTTATAGATTACAGGTTTGGGAGAGGAAGAACAGAGAGGTGAAGTGCCATTTTCATCACATCATATCAAAGGTACAGGATATCACTGTTGATGATGATGTTGGGGTCCAGGGCAGGTCACCCCAAACTATGTCTCCCTGGCATAACAAGTATTTTGAATTAAAGTTACTTATGAAATGGCACATGCAGGAGGGACCGCTGACCCTCCTGTCTCCCTGAAGCAGAAAATACATCTCATGTGAAAGGTATCCTCCCTGCACCTGGAGGTAAAAGGACACCCTTATCCAGAGACAGGGAATTCGAGGCTGAGACGCCTGTAGAAAGAAACCTCGAGACTTTTTTAACTGATCACCCCAAGCCCAAACTCTGTTTAGATTCTTCACCGGTTGAGCACCCAAAGCCTATATGTCTTTGTCCTATGAATTCTTCACACATTTATCCTTCTTTGTCTAAAAAGTATAAAAGCTGCCTGCTTTGGCCGCTTCTTAGGTCCCATGCCTACAAGACCTCCGTGTGCACAAATCAAAATGTGTTTCTTTTCCTCCTGTTCATCTGTCATGTGTCAATTTTATTACTGTGTCAAGTTTATTACAATTTTGTAACTAGTGACAAGAATGCGAGAGGGGAAAGGGGGAAGTTCCCCCCATTCCAGACAATGACCTCGATCACCTGGCTGAAGTCATGGTTGTCAGCTTTTTCCACTGTGATGTTATTCTTTTATCCCCCTTTCCACACTGACCTCCTTGGAAGGAAAGCACATTTAAGGAGCGGAGAGTTATTTTTGGAATGAGGGCATAGTAGCTACATAAATTACTTGGAATTTTTCTGTACAGGAGATTTGATTTTCCCCCATTTATTTCTTCAATCATTTATTGCAATAATTTGTATGTTAATTTAAATCAATAATTTGTTGTGTCAATACAGACTGACCACATATAATTTTGATGTTCAAAATTATAGTGAGCCCCTCTTTACTCGCTTCCCATCAAAAAATACCTGCCACATGCTTTTTGGACCTAATTCTTCAAAAGAATCCCCAAATATTACATAGCTAGATTGTTCTGCTGTGTGGTATTTATTGGGTTTTTTGAGTTACGTTCAGCTTGTGTAAGCTCATGGGTGCATATGGTTGAAACAATCTCATTTTCCACATAAGGCCATGTTCCATTAAGAGCGAATGCCTTACTCATTCTTCCAAAATTTCCAAGTTTCCAATTTACAAGTTCCTAACTTAGTGAAAATGCTCTCCAGGTGCCGCTGAGCAGTCTTGTAAATTGAGTTTGTGAACTTGACCCCGAGTTCCTCCAACGAATTAGGTTTTGATGAATGAACGATAATATTAAGGCATTTGCATGTCCTGTGCTCATCTAAAATTATTAAAACTAAAATTGCACTCGGCCTTTCTGACTCTCCCTCTAAATGGGATGTAGTTAAAATGGAATATTTACCCAGCGTGGATTTGAGAAAACAAAGGGCTTTTGTTTTAACTACGATGTGGAGGATGGCACAGATTCCCTTAGCAATCAAACCATTAGGGAAATGCAAAGCAGTTCCCAAAGCATCATATGTTTAAGCTAGATACTTGGAGATGTCTTGCAAAAGATTATTTTTGAATCCAAGGTATGCATTTTTAAAGGTCACCCCAGGAAAGAAATCTGTGTGCAAGCTCCACTGATATATGTATACATAAATGACTGTTTTCATAGTTCTGTAATCGTGATGTTTGAAACTAGCCAGAGCTCTCCTAAGACCAATAGGAGCAAGACATTTCATTTTGGTAAAAGTCTTCAGCAAAAATATGGTTTTAATAATGCAACCCTCAGTGTTCACTCTGATCCTCAGCACTGCAGTGTTTCTATCATAAAGACGGCATGGGACCCGCGATGTCTGCAGAGAGCTGACAGACAGAGCTAACGGGAGCCTTACAACTCACTTCTCAGCCCAGAAAGAATCATGCCTGTCGGCATCTTGAGGGTCACCCTTCTTCCCCTGGAACTGCAGAATATGACCGAACTTTGAATTCTCTTCAACCTCTCACAGAAACACGACCTGAATGCCAACGTTCCTTTGCGGGCTTTATTGAAAAAGTTACTTGTTGGTTCCTATTTTGCATATTTGCATAATCTCAGAGGCTGAGGTTAGGAACCTGCATCCCATTTTGCTCTTCTTCTCCACCTGAGAAGGTACTCATGCTATATTCAGATGTGCAAAGAACACGTCTTCTTTACTTGTTGAAAAGTAAATCAAATCGTTCTCACCTCGTGAAGACTGGGAGGTGATCATCAACTTTCAACCCATCAACTCAGAGTATGACAGTTTCTTCTGTTTCGTCTCCTGAATGTCTTGGTCTCCTGGTCTCCATCTTTCCTATCTGCACAGCCCAATGTTTCTCTGCAAGATGATGTCCATGTGTGTAGGCAAAGTACCATGACCTCATGGAGCTGGGGAGAGGGAACCTCGGGTCCATCCATATGGATGCCCTGAATCCTCATTTTCTGCTGCGGAAGGGCCTGTGTGGTCTGGTTCCTGAACTCAGTGACATCTGTCCAGTCTATCCTTCAGGGAGGACATGCCCAGGAGCCTTTGGTACCAGGTATATGTCCCTGATCCCCACGGGACCACGTATATGCCCCACGTCCCTGGACGTGCCCAGGAGCCCTTGGTACCAGGTATATGTCCCTGGTCCCCAAGTCTGTACATGGCCACCTTCCCTCCCTCTCTCCAGCCTCTGTTGACCCGCTGGTCTTCTCAGCTCCTCTGTACCTCCTCATTAAAGTGTACGTACAATTTCAGATCCCCTACCTGTCACACAAAGGCTCAGGTGAGCCACACGCCTCGCCCCCAACTTATCAAGACACAGGCTCAGAAAGTATCTCCCCATCCTTCTCAAACCATGTGAGAACATCAGCCAATCCAAGAACTGACTTCCTCTGAGAGCCTGGTCATGTCCCCAGCAGAGACCAGAGAGATGGCTGCAACATCCCGGGACATTTTCATACCATCTCGGTGTTTATGTAGCTCCAACCTGAAGGAGAGGGCAAGGGTCCTGTTTTCTGATCACTGCCTGTCTTCGCCCTCTCGCTCGGTGCCCACAAGGACAGTAGGGGCAGACTTCTTATTTCATTTCCTGTCTGTCTTTGACTTCCAATGCATCATATTCTCCTTCAAGATGGTACCAAGATGCCAACCCAGCCTTAAGGACTGCTATAGAATGAAATTTTGTGACTCCCCCAAATTCATATGTTGAAACCTTTTCCCCAACAGTGTGGTATATTGGGAGGTGTAACGTTCGGAAGGTGATTAGGTTATGAGGGTAGAGCCCTCAGAATGGGTTGAGTACTCAAATAAAAGAGGCCCCAGAGAGCTCCCTTGCCCCTCCCACCATATAAGGATCCAGAGAGTAGAAGGCCATCTATGAACTGGGAAACAGGCTCTCACCAGACACCACATCTGCCAGGGACTTGGTTTTCTAGCCTCCGGAACAGTAAGACATAAAATTTCTTTTGTTTATAAGCCACTCGGTCTATGGTGTTCTATTACAGAATCCCAAAAGGACCAAGACAAGAGCAGAAATCATCACGACACCCCTGAAGACACGTTATTTGGCCAGCGCTGCTACTGTCATTTACGATTCAACTCACCTGGGAACCGGGGATTATTAAAAACAAAAATAACGCCCTTGTGACTCACATTTTATTTAGCAAGAGTGCAAAGAGAGTCACGGAATGGAAGAATACCCCTAGAGTTTCTAACCAATCTCATCTTCATTCTTTCTCCACTGTTTTTTTTGTTTTTTTTTGTTTTTACTATTTAATAACTGAGCCGTGTCACAGCAATAGGTACCAACTGGGGCAGTGAAAAGATATTCCATGCCGCTCCTCACACCTGCAGCAGAAACCCTCCCAACGACAACCCTCAAATGGGCTTGCAGCAGGCGAGTGGAGGTCAACATATTTGCTGCAGGACCAAGCTTAGGAAAATGTGCTCCATTTTCAGGCCCCTAGGGATCCTTCTATTCTGATCAGCTGCGATATCTCAATTCAGGGGCTGCTGCTGGGTGCGGATGTTTCATCTAGAAGCACAAAAGGATCGCTAACAGAATTACAGACCACTCAACAAGCCCGCCCAATATCGGTCTGATAAAAAGAAAAAGGAAAGAGAAAAGCAGCCGGTAGAAAGTCAGAGATCCTTTACGCGTCCGTCAAGCAGAGGGGGGCACAGAGAAGTTTGGGGCTCCCGGCGGATGAATGGTCTACTTGATAACATCCTGAACAGTGTGAGGGCTCCAGCCTGCCACAGGTACTGCATCTTCCTTCTGGCGGTAGCTCCTCTGAGCAGCGCCGTACTGCGGGACGTAAAAGAGGATCCTGCACCCAGGCATCTCACTCTCATTACAGCCTTACAGCCGAGGCTCTTGATCCGCCAGCCCTTCGCAGAGGACGGATGAGTGCAGGGTCTCTGGCCAACTGTCTCCTTGCAACGTCAGTTAGGGTGACAAAAGGGGAAAGGGAAGCCCACAGAGAAGCACATGTCTGAATCCATGTGCAGAGCCGGAGGTGGGGATGGAGATGGGAATGACCTGGGAGGTGGGGCGAGGCCAGCAGAGGATGGGAACAGGTGTGTTCTCTGGAGGAAAAGGTGCACAGGTTTCAGACCGCAGACTGAACGAAGAGGGCAGGACACAGACCCTCCAGGTAGCAGCAGAGGAGGGCGCTTGGCCACCGTCTAGCTGCGTGACCAGGGGCAACTTAACCTCCCCAGGCCTCAGTCTCCTCATGGGAAAACTGAGAAAGCGTCATACCTAACTTTCAGCATTGCCTGCAGGATCAGAGACCAATTCTCATCACAGATGCAGTTCTGGACAATCCGCAACTTCTCCAGAGGGAAGCACTGTCATTTGGTATAAGTACGGGAGACGGGTATTTTCTTTTTCTGCTTTTTTTTAACCTACACTTCTCTTTTGTGCATTAACTAATAGCATGTGACCGTCCATGGTTTGGAATCCATTCCTGGTCTAATCAAGGAGTGGATGCATACGGGTAAATTAACTTAATACATTTTTTTAAAACAACGTTGGAGTTGATTTCCAGCTCTGTCACTTACTAGCTTATAAATTATTTGAGTTCTCAGAGTCTCTGTTGCCTCAGCTCTATATGGGGAGTGTTCCACAGGATTTTTGTGAAAATTCAGTGGTTGCACATGTAAAAACACCTGGTATGACATGCATGTAAGTATGTATAAAGAGAGAGATATGTGTGCATATATGCACATAAATAGATGTACATATACACATAAGCATATACACATATGCATATTCATAGACAAGAGTTTTATTCATATACCGATACATACGTGTATGTATATATATATGTATCTACGTATATAGATACATATATATGCCTTCAAACAGTAATTCCTTTCAATTTCTTATTTCAAATTTTTGGCAACCAGACACTCCTGTGCTGTATGAGTCCCAGCAAGTAGCCTTCCGTTGTCTATCTTGTGAGCTTCTGGTTGGAGACGTTTTCCATATTTCCCCCCTGGATGCTGACCTGCAGGAGAAGCTACCATCATCACACCAAGTCACCCAGCTGTCCAGCTGCCTCCATCCTAACGCGCTGCCCTGTCTTCCCACGCCGGGCCCCCAGGCGGATGTAACTTTCAGCCCTTGTGAGTGAGCAGTAAGACCTCACCCGCTGGCAGCACGTCCGTCTACCTCCTGAACAACACCTCCTCAGCCACGGCTGTACTCCAAGCTCGAGTCACGCTGCACCCACGGTGACACCTGCCTGCATGTCTCTGTGCTAAGACGCCCGCTTTATTATCAACTCCCCGTGCTTCGGCACACCCACACATGGCCATTTCTATATCCTGTGGTTTTTTGGTTTTTTCTGAGAACTATCATTTGATTCTGATTCTGATTTTGTGGGGAGGTCCAACAAGCTCCGGTGTAATGCCAGTGCTCCTGGCTTGTGGACCACTGATTCGCAAACTCAGCTGCAGTTGGAACCACCTGGAAAGCCTTAGCACGCTAACTTAAAAATCAGCAAATGGAGGGGCTTCCCTAGTGGCGCAGTGGTTGGGAATCCACCTGCCAGTGCAGGGGACATGGGTTCGAGCCCTGGTCCGGGAAGATCCCACATGCCGCGGAGCAACTAGGCCCGTGCGCCACAACTACTGAGCCTGCGCTCTAGAGCCCTCGAGCCACAATGACTGAAGCCCACGCACCTAGAGCCCATGCTCTGCAACAAGAGGAGCCACCACAATGAGAAGCCCACACACTGCAACGAACAGTAGCCCCCACTCGCTGCAACTAGAGAAAGTTGGCATGCAGCAACAAAGACCCAACGCAGCCAAAAATAAATAAATAAATAAATAAATAATTTTTTAAAAAAAATCAGTGAATTGAGAATTACACTGAATCCCAACAAGGGAAATTCTGTTCCCTGGTTGACTACTGGCAATGCCTGGGGACATTTTTGGTTGTCACGAAGCAGGCAAGGAGGGTAGGTTACTGACATGGAAAAGGGAGAGCCCAGGGACGCTGCTCCGCATCTTGCGGTGCCCGGCACAGCCCCACGGGAACGCGTTATCCAGCCCCAGGGGAACGTGTTATCCAGCCCCAAATCGCAACGGTGCCCAGGGTGAGCCACTCTTGGGGAGGCTCTTACTCCAAATCATGCCTAGGACATCTGCTATCTACTAGTACAGTATAAAATCACCCGTGCAGTACCTCATGGACGAATAATTGATTAGCGCATGTTCAAACCTGTTCATGGCACATGTGGTGCTGATAATTGATTCTGTTTAACTGAGATGTGGAATAGCAAATAGCCAGTTCTGAATTTAGTTCTATTATCAGATACAATGTGACAGGACAGCAGGAGTCCCCCCCAGATCTGGCAACCTTTGGAGGGCTGCTCCTTGAGACTGTCCTTTAGTGTAAACCATGAATTCTGCAAGGCAGATTTTTGAGAAAGAATCACTGCAGTGTGATGCTTTAACTATCAAACCCCTTAAGAAAGACTTCTCTGTGTTGTAACATGTTCTTCTTTGCATATCGCAGCAGAGCCAAGTGCTCTATAAATGGCGTGTTTCATGACCTACTTGAAAAGTAAACCATCCTACATCTGGCAGGGAGAAACCAAGGGTGGCTGGTATCATTGAATCATCAGAGAAGCTTAGCCCTCTGCCAAAAGCTGCAGCCGAGGCTACTTGGAGAAATACTAGGGCAGGGCTTTTTATGAATTTGATTCCATGCAGTAGCTTATCTTTTATTTTCTATATTTCCTATATTCTTCACAGAAGGGAAAAAATAAACTCTGTTAGCATTCTTACTGAGGCACAGAAATCAGACATATGTATAAAACAAAGGAAGAGAAAAGCATATTTGTCAACCAGAACTATAGAAGCTAAAAGCAAAAGACTGCAAAATAGTAATTACCAGGAAGCTTCATTAATGTCAGTTCTAAGAAGTTTACAAGAGTGCCTTCAATTTGGATTCAAACTGTTTACTCAAAGGTCTACATGAGTAAAAATCTGTGAATAAACCAATAACCATGAACTTTTGATATGTGTGTATGTATATGTGTGTGTAAGTATACCCCACATACCTTACAGGACAGTCCTTTGAATGCAGAGTCAGGGGTAAGATTTTTGACACAAATATGCTTTTAAGAGTAGGTCAAGAGTAGAGGGTACCATGAATAGTACATCTGCTTTCTGACTATCATTCCCAATCCTTTAACTGAGCAACTAATAATCAGCACTGATTATGAAATATTGAAAAGTGTTAGGACATTACAGAGACTCAGACTCCAACTGGGCATATTTAAATACTTTTAAAAACAATCTGTGCATAAAACAGATCCAAACTTGGATCTTCCTTTTCTTCTGCTTAAGAAATAAATTGTATGCTGTATTTCATTTTTTCTTGCAAAAAAAAAAAAAAAAAAAAAAAAGCAGAGGGTATCAGCTAACTTCTCCTGGTCTCTGATGGAGATTTGTGAAGCACTAATACTTATTGAACAGGTACTGTGAATCACATTTCACATTTTCTGTGCATTTCATCTTCACATAAACACACTGAAGTAAGACGTAATTTGTAGATGAGAAAAGTGGGAAGTGAATTTCCTTGCAGGACACACAGCCAGGATTGGAACTCGGCTCTGAACCCAAAGCCCAGGGTCATGTAACATATCTTGCTACCTCTGTCATTGGGGATATTCCCCGGTCTTTCCCAGGAGAGGGCTGCCTAACAATATTCTCATGCACAAAACGACTGGAAACCTGGAATAGCCTTCCCATCCTTTCAGCCAACGTACTGATCACAGAGACGGATTCGCCAAGAGGTAACAGACAGTATGGGTGGACGAGGTCATTGAGACAAGAGGACAAGTGAAACCCCAGTCACCTCCGGACTACGACCCTGGTCCTCTTCCCCCACTTGGATGTGTGATTCTGCTCAGTGATCTGACTGCATGACCCCTGGCGGTGGAGCTCTGGAATCTGAGTTTTTCTAAATGTCCCCAGCTTACTGCACGGCCCGCCAGGGGTGTGATGCTTTCACATCGTTTTCATAACGTGTCCACGCTGAGGTACGCCAGCAGCACCGAACAGGTATGTAAAGATTACGTCCAGAGCTGGAGTGACGCGAACACAGGGCCAGACACCGAATCACAGCCTCACAAGGCTTGCAAGAGTTCTGGAGGAAACAAGGAAGCTCTGCCCAAGTCCTTGTCCCCCCGTGGGCTGTCTCTGGGGTCCCGGCCAAGCCCCCTAAACGCTGGGCAGAGATTCCGCCTCCTCGCCACGCTATCGCGTGACTTCTCAGCAGAATCATGTGCGAGAAAGCATTCTGCAAATGACCTGAGGAATGTGTCAGTCAGCTCCCTGCAGGGCACACCGGCACCTCAGTGTGTGCTTTCCTGATGCTCACGGTGCACAAGCTACTCATGGGCGCACGTTTTGGTCCCCTGTGACATTACAGGTTATTTTCTGTTCATAATTGCTAAATCATTATTAATTGTTTAGTTTAATAATTCACATTTATGTCACATTAATAAAGTGTGTGTGTGTGTGTGTTTATTTGGGGCACCCTGTATTTAGGTCGTTTTCAGCTTAAAAGAATTCTTTTAAATAAAATTGTTTTCAGCCCATATATGTTTCAAAAGGCTACCAAGCCCTTTATTTATCGACAATTATCTGTGTAGGACTAAACAGCTGTCCTTTATGGAAACATCCGACATCAGCCCTAAACTCTGAATTCTCACCCTCTGCACTGCAGTGAGGATGAGGGTCTTTCTTTAGGATCATCCGCTTAAAGATGAGCACAGGGTATTTCGGTAACTTCGGTGCCCAAGGGGGCATTAACATGTGAGCACAATCTCAGGCAGACAGCCAAGGGAGCTCTCACAAATGCACAGCTGCAGATACTGGTTTTCAAGTAGAGCAGCATTTCCAGGGGAAGCGGCAACGGTGAGAGCGTGGTGACAGAGCTACATGTGCCAGGGAAGGTCTCAGACACACGGGAGACTGAATCAGAGGATGCTGGACTTGCTGACGGAGGGGGGAAATGGCATGCCTCAGGGAGAAAAGGGAAGAGTGAAATCAAGGGGTAAGGACCCCAGAGCCCAAGTCTCCTCAGCTTTCTGGAGCTGCAAGGCTGAACCCTACATACAGCAGATGCGAACACAAATGTGACACTGAATGTATACGAGTGAAGTTGCCATAAGCCATTTGTTTGATGTGAATATAAGCATCACATTGAATGCAGTGGCCTTACATCACCACCTTGTGCGAATGTGCTAACAGAAGATGCTCCTAGTCTGTGCTCTGACAGAATCAGCATCTGATACCTCTGTGCCCATCCGTTACATCACATGCTCCAAAGAGTATGTGTGCACGATGGGTGTTGGCTGCCAGCTCGCCCACGTGTGTCATCTCGTTTGGCCGTTTCTTCCCATCAGCATGGGAAGAAATACCCAAGCGGCTCTCAGGATCCAGGAGCATTTCAGGCACACGTTTTTAGGTAACTGTGCACCTCACTTCCTCTCTCATTAATGACCTGAGTAGTAAGTCAACATAAGTCTTCCCCCCAAGGATTGATTCTTGTGTCTACGCTGAACGCAATAAAAACAACCTGGGTTGTTGTGATAAAAAAGGAAAGCATCTGGCTCTGTGACATGATTTATTTACTTTAATAAATATTTTTAAGGTGATGGGGAAATGTTGCTTTACTCTGAGCCATTTTAACCATCTTCGAGTTTCACTTAATAACTCCCTCTGGCCATCACTGGATGTATTAATAATTCTGGTGGCCAGGCAGGGGCTGTCAGTTGAGGGCAGGGGGAGATAAGTGCCAGAAATTAAGTAGGTGTTTGTTCAAAACATGTCATCATGAGATTGAAGTTAAATGGAGGGCACAGCAAGGACACACGTTCCCTTACTGTGACAGAAATAAACACCTCATGCAATCATCATGCAATAATGTGCCACAGTAAAATGTTATTACAACTAAACTCCCCTTCATGAGCAACCTGTTGCATTTTTCAGGAAAAAAATAGACAAAATAGCATTAAGATATTTTTTCCTTCATATCCCACATGTGTATAATAAAAATATCAAAATAGTTTGAAATATCATTGCTATCAAAGATGATAACGATAACAACGGGGGGAAAAATCTACATTCTAAAAATGCTCCTTAACTTTTATTAACACTTGGGGAAGGAAAAGTTTAAAAAAGGAGGGTTTCAATTGCTCAAATGCACAGTTATATATATATATTTTTTTACAGTTATATTTTTAATCTGAGTAAACTCATTTTTTCATACTGGGCATAAATATTATAAAGTGTAGACTGGCACCTATATGCCCTACACCACAGTACAAATTAGTTAAAACGTAGTATATATGAGTTAGAGGATTTTTTTCCATTTTTTGCTTCTCTCTAGAAATCTTTCAGATAAACAACTCTGCTTTAGAAGAATCTTTTGTTCTCAAAACAGAGTATGGGATGTTATAATTACGTAGAAGACAAAAGAGCGGCATATTTCACAGATCTACCCTGAGTGTCTTTGAGACTTTTCACAGTACAATGTCTTCAAAGGCTCTGGATGCCTTGCACTAAGATAATGCATACTTCACATTCCTTCACATACAAAGCTACCATGGAATAAAAACTTTTGTTCCATACCTGAAGATGAACTGCCTATGTTTAAAAAAAGACAAAACCAAAAAAACCCACTGACACTCTTTCTAAGGAACACACACACACACACACATATATATATATTTTATGTGAACTGCTATGAATACATATGGCTGGCAGTTTAGAAGGGTGGGCTGTGAACTTTTCACACCATCAGGTTAAGACATATAGTATATGAGGCAACCAGGTAGAACATGACGGGGAAGTTTCAGACTTTCATCTACAAGTCCAAAGAGTGAAATTAATCTGTAAACATATTTCCATTACAGTGAAACAAGGGCCTGATTTAACTTAAAGCTTGCTATCAAATGACAAAGTCCATCATTGTTCCTCAATATTATATTTTAAAAATAAGTTCTACAAGCTCTCTTTGAATCTTTTAAAATGGTTGGATTTAAGTATCATGGTATTTTAGGACTCTGAGACTATCAAATCTTAACATAAATTGCTGGAAAGAGAGACAGAGAGAGCACAAGAAAGATAAGAAAAGGAAAAATAAGTCCACTGAACTGAAATATGTGTAACAAATATTAGATCAAAGGAACTTTAAAATTTGGGGGTAGTTAGAATTATCTATATATGTTAGCATACACACACACACATATATATGTATATATAATCATGTCATATAAACATACAAATATAATATATACATAAGTGTAATATACATATGATGTATGTGTATATACTATGTAGATCTTATATATGATGTATACATATATAATCATATACCCATGACACTATATATATTTATATAATACAGTATAAACCTATGATATGTATTAGTGGTTCCACTGTGTACAGAGTATTATTTCACTAATTCAGCACTTTTAGGGACCATGAACTGAGAAAAGTAGTCTGAGTTCACCCATTTAATGAGTTTCATTTTAACAAGATCCCAAATTTATGAAAACTAAGTTGGCCTCATTATGTAACTCATCACTACAGAGAGTACTGTTTCCACCTGGGAAAGGGGACGGCACAAAGATTAACAGACAAAAAAAAGCCTCTGTGGAATCTTCTCCTTAACACTGGGTCCCTCTCAGGAGTTTATTTCATTTTTTTCAAATCTCACTGACTCCAGGAATATCTGGAAAAGGAAGTTCAGACGTAAGCTCTCATAACAGTAACTAGTGACTCAGGTGTGGGGTGGGCCTGATGAATAGCTATCTGGTTATTCACAGAGAAGTTCTTGCATTGGAATTTCCCCCTAAGTTTGCTAAAAGCAAGAGGGTTTCCCTTCTACACAGCCATATTAATAACAAAGCCCAAGAGCTCCACACATTTATTAAGATAAACAAATGTAAGCACCAGGGAGGAAAATTTTCATCATTTATCTCATCATTCCAATAAAAAAATTCTTATCACCTGCATTATTACATATTCATGACCTAACAAATATGGCTCTATAGTAAGAGTGCCAAAATGGGGATCTTTCAATACAGAATAATAATTATTCTGTATTTGGGATCTTAAATTCTTATATGTACAAAAACATCTAAAGTTTCACATCACAAACTATGTGATTAAGAACAAAAAATTCCAGGCAAAATGAAATCCAGCAGAAATCACTTCTCCAAATTTAACTCATCCACACCTTACCTGTAATATCATATTTTTGTGAGACCAGTTATGGTTTTCACACCTCAATCTCCTTTTCTAGACCCAATCCTGTTTCAATTTAAAGATATTGATGAAAGAAACTGAAGAGGACACAAACAAATGGAAAGGTATACCATGCTCATGAATTGGAAGAATCAGTATTGTTAAAATGACCATTGTACCAAAGGCAATCTACAGATTCAGTGCAATCCCTATCAAAATGCCAATGGCACTTGTCATAGATGTAGAACAAATAATTCTAAAATTTATAAGGACACATAAAAGATCCCCAAATAGTCAAAACAATCTTGAGAAAGGAGAACATAGCTGGAGGCATCACATGCCCTGATTTCAAACTATGCTACAAAGCTACAGTAATCAAAACAATATGATACTGGCACAAAAACACATACACAGATTAATGGAACAGAACAGAGAGCCCAGAAATGAACCCAAACTTATACGATCAATTAGTCTATGATAAAGGAGGCAAGAATATACAATGGAGAAAAGACAAACTCTTCAATAAATAGTGTTGGGAAAACCGGACAGCTACACATAAAAGAATCAAACTGGACAATGTTCTCACACTGTACACAAAAATAAATTCTCGAAATGGATTAAAGTCTTAAGTGTAAGACCTGAAACCACCAAACTTCTAGAAGAAAACACAGGCAGTAAGATCTTTGACCTCAGTCTCAGCAATATTTTTTTCTATGTCTCCTCAGGCAAAGGAAATGAAAGCAAAAATAAACAAATGGGACTACATCAAACTAAAAAGATTTTTTTTTCACAATAAGGAAACTATCAACAAAACAAAAAGGCCGCCTACTAAACGGAAGAAGTTATTTGCAAACGATATATCCAAGAAGGGGTTAATATCCAAAATATACCAAAAAAAAAAAAATACCCATACAACTAAACCTCAAAAAGCAAACAATCCAATTTTAACATGGGTAGAGGATCTGAATAGACTTTTTTCCAAAGAAGACATACAGAAGGACAACAAGCCTGTGAAAAGATGCTCAACATCACTAATCATCAGGGAAATGCAAATCAAAACCACAACGATATCACCTCACATCTGTCAGAATGGCTATCATCAAAAAGACCACAAATCACAAAAGTTGGAAGGATGTGGAGAAAAGGGAACCCTCCTACACTGTTGGTGGGAATGTAAATTGGTGCAGCCACTATGGAAAACAGTATAGAGGTCCCTCAAGAAAATAGAAATAGAACTACTATACGATCCATCAATTACAATTCTGGGTATTTTTCTGAAGAAAACAAAACACTAATTTGAAAAGATATATGCACCCCTATGTTCACTGCAGTGTTATTTACAATAGTTGAGATATGAAAACAACCTAAGTGTCCAGCAACAGATAAATGGATACAGAAGATGTGATATATAAATATTAGTAATATTTCATTATATATGTATATAAAATGGAATATTAGCCATAAAAAGATGAAATTTTGCCACTTGCGACAACTTGGATGAACCTACAGGGTATTACACTAAATGAAATACGTCAGACAGAGAAAGACAAATATTGTATGATTTCACTTAAATGTGGAATCTAAAAAAATCAAAACAAATGAACAAACATAAAACAGAAACAGGCATATAGGTAAAGAGAACAAACAAATGGTTGCCAGGGTTGGGGAAGGGGGTGAGGGAAATAGGTGAGCAAGATCAAGAGGTACAAACTTCCACTTATAAAATAAACAAGTCACAGGGATGAAATGTATAGCATGGGAAATACAGTCCATTATAATGTAATGTCTTTGTATGGTGACCCATGGTAACTAGACTTATTGCGGTGCATTTTGTAATGTATAGGAACATTGAATCACTATGTTGCACACCTGGAAATAACACAGTGTTGGGTCAATTATACTTCAATTACACACACACACAAAAAATATGTTGACACTGAGAGGAAATGCACCAAAATGTTAATGGTGGTTATCTCTGGGGGGTGGGCATTATGGGTAATTGTTATCTTCTACTTTATGCTTTTATGTATTTCCAGTTGTCTGCAGTGAACATGTTTTGCATGTAAAATTAGAAAGAAAACAATAACTGCCATTAAAAATGAAAGAAAAAGATACAAGTAAGATGAAATCAAATGTATTTGAAATTTCTACCTTATTATTATTTTAAAAGAATTAATCAAGAGTGTCTTAAGTCAAATCCTTATTGAGTGCCTTTTTTTTTCTGACTTGTTATTACAAGACCAAAGAACATGATTAAGAAACATATTCTTGGAAGTAGAAAATATTGCAGATAAAAAGGATAGTGAGATTTACTTACTTTATGGTGATGATTATGATCAATTTGTACAAAATGAATGCCTTTTGTGAATTTTTATTTAAGAAAGCATTTATGGTTCTTTTTTTTTTTTTGGCTGTGCCCTATGGCTTGCAGGATCTTAGTTCTTCGACCAAGGATCAAACCCGTGCCCCCTGTAGTGAAAGCGCAGAGCCCTAACCACTGAACTGCCAGGGAATTCCCTATATATGGTTCTAAATAGCTGTAGATTTTGTGTTCCAAAGGAAAACAGAGAAAAGGGAATATTGCTTATTTTAGGGCTAAGGTTCCTAATAGGTAGGGTCAGTCCTTCTCCAGTGGATTTCCACGTTGCTGTGACAACCTGTACTCTTCCCAGGAAACAACTTGGGGAAAAGGTGACTGGAAATAGAAATGAAACGTGTCTCTAACTTCTTTATACGTATTGGATAAATATACAAATGTGAGCTCTGAAACAATTATCTAAGGCTGTCCACATCACTTGGAGTATGTTTCACTCCATCTTTAGGATTTGGTCACCTTAAAAATGGAGAGCGTTCTAGAATATTCCATACTAGCTGACTAACCACTGTAATTTCTTCTATTCCTAAACCTTAATGTTTTTTCTTAGCTGTCTTTGCAAGTCCAAATCCTGACTGTGTCCCTGTGTTACACACCAGGAGCCTGAAATTGCATGAGAAATAGTCACAGTAATGACGTTCAAATATTAAACTGATCTGTCAGGACTCAGTGACACCATGAAATGAGTCTAGTAATTTGGACCCTCTCCCTCCCTGGGATATTGTAACGCCATAAAAGACTCCTAATTCCAACATATAATAGGTATACTGTCTTTTAAACAACTTCCATCCTTCTGCAATAGATACATGGGATAATAATTTCTGTTTAGCAGAGAGTTGAGTACGTAGTACTACATAAAATAAAGCACTCATTAAACTCCATTACAAACCCACTCGTATCTGAATGATCTCTGCCTGCTGTTACAGACTGAGCAGGCCTGGTTTCCTACACAATTAGCACGTCTCAAAACACACAAACCAGGGAGCCTAAAATGCCATTGACGACACGTCTAAAACAGAGGTGTAAATAACCTCTCATTTCAACAAGCTTTTGCCAAGGAACATACTTAATTAACTAAGAAGGATTTGTGAAGATAGGAAATACATAATCAGACTTTCATGACTTTTCTTGAGACCAACATGATCTAAATACAGTTTCTTCACATTTATTGAGTCTAATATTCTTTAGTCAGTTTGTCAGAGAAATCAATTAGCCACCAAAAAACCAAGAGGAGGAAAAAAAAGAAAAAAACTCTGTGAGCTAAGAAGCAACACTGACATGTTATAATGAAAGACTAATTCTAATCTATTATTATTTTTCATTATTGAAAAATAAAAAAGTTTTAAATGTCTGACTTTTAAATGTCTGAATTCATTACTTGTCTAGCTGTAATCATCAATATTATAAATACATTAATCAAAATGTTCTATATATTACAAACACTAAGTTAGTAGAATACCTATGGTCAAAGAGGTAACCAATTAAACAAAAATGAATTTTGTCCTCTATTAAAACCTTCGAATTAACAGTATGCTTATTTGGAACCACCTAATTTGATTGGCCAAATTTCTTTAGGTCTTCCTAAATCCCCAACACTATCAATCATCATGTGTTCTAAGAATCATTCTCTAACCAGTCACTCATTTTTGAGAAAAATTTATCCGAGTATCCATCTGCCAAAGGGCTTCTTATAATTACTTAATATTATTATTGTTATCATTGTTATTATGCTTATTTGCAACTAGAAGGAGAGTTGGGAAGTTCCTAGTGGTTCTGAGTACTTAAACATGAGTAAGCACCGGTTATAAGGTTATTCTGTTTCGCATTTTTTGTGCCCGATGAGTATGAGAAAGCTTGGTGGACAGATTCATGTCCTTGCTCAGTGGACAGCAGTGCTGACCCTTTTCTTCAGGTGCTTGTCCCCAAGAATGTTGACTCATCCTGACACTTGCTCATGTTCATTTGTGCATTTTTCCCCACATAGATAAATCCATTTTCATGAAAGAAGTCCATAGGCTAGCTTACCCATACCCAATGGGGTCTACAGATTATTAGCTTATGCATATCCAGTGAAGTCTACGGACTAGCTTACCCATACCTAGTGGAGTTTATGAACTAGCTTACCCATACCCAGTTAACTCCATAGACTAGCTCACCCATGCCCAATGGAGTCTACAAACCAGCTTACTTATATCCAGTGAAGTCCATAGCCTAGGTTACCCATACCCAGTGGAGAATGCAGACTAGCTTACTCATATCCAGTGAAGTCCATAGCCTAGCTTACCCATACCCAATGGAGAATATAAACTACCTTACTCATACCCAGTAAAGTCTATGGACTAGCTTACCCATACCCAATTAAGTCCATAGACTAGCTTACCTATACCCAGTGGAGGATATAGACTAGCTTACCCTCACCCAGTGGAGGCAGAGAACTAGCTTACCTATATCCAATTAAGTCCATAGACTAGCTTACTAATACCCAATGGAGTCTATGAACCAGCTTACTCATATCCTGTGAACTCCACAGACTAGCTTACCCGTACCCAATGTAGTCTATCAACTAGCTTACTCATATCCTGTGAAGTCCATAGACTAGCTTACCCGTACCCAGTAAAGTCTACAGACTAGCTTACTCATACCCAATATAGTCTGTAGACTAGTTTACCCATACCCAAAATGTTGATCAAACAGTCACTGCTCTCGGGCATCCAGTTACTTAAGGAAACTCTTTCTATGTGACAAGTAATTTGATCAAAAGCAGAAAGATTTCCATCATACTGTTAGATTAACACGACACACATAGGTCGCCCTAAGACTCTGTTCTCCTGTCTTTTGTGTGTTTCCTGGAGTCCAGGACTAATCTAAAGAGAAGCACCTGGGGCTCTCTTGAGGGACCTCGTTGACATCTTTGCCAGAGTCTCAGTGTAAGCTGGCAGCACACCTCCAGTGATCTACAGAAAGGTTCATGAGGACTAAACGTATTGTTCAATATTAGTGATTGGTTCACAGTGGTTCCTAATATAATTATATCCTGCTCTCCCTACGTGGCTCCCAATGTCTTTTTATCTTTCTCTAACCATCATGCGATAATGGTTACATTGCTTTCATTATTTCCTTTTTATTTATTACTTGACAAATATTAATGAATTTCTTCTGTATCAGGAATATGCTTAGTACTGGTGATAATGAAGTGAATAAGTGATATATAATCTGTGTCTGCCAAGACTTGATTAATATCTGGGAAAACTGTGAATTAATAATAAAATAAGAGTAATAATTTCAAGAATAATGATAAGAGTACTTACTGAACGTTTCTTAAGTGGTAGACACCACGAGAAATACAATTATGAAAATTACTCCAATATTTTTGGAAAACCGAATATAAATTGTAACCATGTTAATCCATGCTCTTTCTCAAATAGCATTATATTTATTAATACAGTTCCTATATTTAATATATTTTCATGTTTTTCTTACTTCTGCTTCCTGGTGACTTTCACCCATGAGATCTACATCTGGCCTCTGTAATCCAAAAGGGGGAGGTTCATTCCCTCCACCCTGTGACTTTCAAATATTTCAACAGCAACATAGTGTCTTTTCTCTAAAAGAAGTAGACTCACAGATCTAGAGAACAAAGTAGTGGTTCCCAGTGGGGAGACAGAAGGGGGGAGGGGCAAGATAGCAGCTCAATATCAGAAAAGCAAACAACCCAATCAAAAAATGGGCAGAAGACCTAAATAGACATTTCTCCAAAGAAGACATACAGATGGCCAGTAGGCACCTGAAAAGCTGCTCAACATCACTAATTATTAGAGAAATGCAAATCAAAACTACAATGAGGTATCACCTCACACCGGTTCGAATGGGCATCATCAAAAAAATCTACAAACAATAAATGCTGGAGAGGGTATGGAGAAAAGGGAACCCTCTTGCACTGTTGGTGAGAACATAAATTGATATAGCCACTATGGAGAACAGTATGGAGGTTCCTTAAAAAACTAAAAATAGAACTACCATATGACCCAGCAATCCCACTACTGGGCATATACCCTGAGAAAACCATAATTCAAAAAGACACATGCACCCCAATGTTCATTGCAGCACTATTTACAATAGACAGGTCACAGAAGCAACCTAAATGTCCACTGACAGATGAATGGATAAAGAAGATGTGGCACATATACACAGTGGAATATTACTCAGCCATAGAAAGGAATGAAATTGGGTCATTTGTAGAGACGTGGGTGGATCTAGAGTCTGTCATACAGAGTGAAGTAAGTCAGAAAGAGAAAAACAAATATCGTATATTAACACATATATGTGGAATCTAGAAAAATGGTACAGATGAACCAGTTTGCAAGGCATAAATAGAGACACGGGTGTAGAGAACAAATGTATGTATGGACACCAAGGGGGGAAAGCGGGGGGTGAGGGGTGGTGGTGGGATGAAATGGGAGATTGGGATTGACAGGTATACACGAATATGTATAAAATAGATAACGAATAAGAACCTGCTGTGTGGGGCTTCCCTGGTGGCGCAGTGGTTGAGAATCTGCCTGCCAATGCAGGGGACACGGGTTCGAGCCCTGGTCTGGGAAGATCCCACATGCCGCGGAGCAGCTGGGCCCTTGAGCCACAACTACTGAGCCTGCGCATCTGGAGCCTGTGCTCCCCAACAAGAGAGGCCGCGACACTGAGAGGCCCGCGCACCGCGATGAAGAGTGGCCCCCACTCTCTGCAACTAGAGAAAACCCTCGCACAGAAACGAAGACCCAACACAGCCAAATAAATAAATAAATTAATTAATTAAAAAAAAAAAAACTATACCCCAATTAAAAATTTTTTTTTGAAAAAAAAGAGAAAAACAAATATCGTACATTAACTCATATGTGGAACTATAAAAATGGTACAGATGAGCTTATTTGCATGACAGGAATAGAGATGCAGATGTAGAGAATGGACATGTGAACACAGCAGGGGAAGGGGAGGGTGGGACAAATAGGGAGATTAGGTTTGACATAAATACACTACCACGTGTAAAACAGATAGCTAGTGGGAACCTGCTGTATAGCACAGGGAGCTCAGCTCGGTGCTCTGTGGTGACCTAGATGGGTGGGATGGGGGGTGGGAGGGAGGTCCAAAAGGAAGGGGATATGTGTACATATATAGCTGATTCACTTTGTTGTACAACAGAAACTAACACAACCTTGTAAAGCAACTATACCCCAATAAAAAACAAATTTATTGACTGGACACAGATTAAGAAGTGCCAAAACCATGGTGTGTTGATAGAAAAGACACAGAAGGACTCAAGTAGATACTCAGTTAATATATGGTAAAAACAAGGTATTGGCTAGAAAAAAAATAGGATTATTAGGGCTCTGGATATTCCCTTTTAAAGCTGGTGATTTGGAACCTCCCTTCAGTACTTTTAATACCCGTTTGTAAATCCGAGTTAAGGCAATGATTGGAAGAGGGATTCCTCTGCCATCTGGCAGATGACCAGTCAGCCCTCTTCGTTAAGACTTATGGCTCTGCCAGGCACTGATTCATTGTTCTGTTACATTCTGCTGTATCTGTGGAAATTAACCCTACAGAGAACGAGAAGAGAAATTCATGTCTTCAGCACATGCACTGAAAAGTTCTCTTCAGTTGTTGCGTTGCCTCTGCAGGATGCAGGGGTGAGGATGACGAATAGGCATCTCCTGCCTTCATACGGCTTAAATCTTCGGTCACACAAGTGGTTCACTAGCAATTTCCCGTATGTACTGGAAGGTTTGTTTGGTCCTCAGTGTTCTGGGCTGTGCACTCAGAGCCACAGAAGCATGTGCGCACATGCAGAGCTGGCTAATTGAGATGCTGGGTGGATGTCCATCAAGCTGGAGACCTAGGAGTATAGGGCATGATCCAAGTTACATCACTCCAGGGCAAGATGCTGTTTTTATAAGGTCCCAGCGAGTCATTGTAGCTCAGGACATCTATTTCCATTCAATATCCACTGAGTTAGTCTCAAATTCTAAAAGAACTATTGCCCCGTTAGCTTTCTAACAGCCTTCCCAGCTCGGGCCAGTCTGTACTGCATCCCACCTCCTTTTGGATCCATAACCTATGAGGGATCTGGACAGAACTTTGAGGCAACCAGTATAGTCTCATGTGCCTAATTAGAACGGCTATCAGGGAATCGAATAAACTTCTACCACTATGATCCATGGATTATGCTGAAGGGAAGCATTCTGGGATCATTTTCAAACAACCTAAGGAAGAAAAGAGATTAGTTGGAGTGCCCATGAACTCAAAACGGAAGCAAATTTCAGAGTTGTGCTTTGTTTCCAACAGAGAGACCTGAGTAAGTTCTTTTTTAGTCAAAATATTGTGTTCTATTTGATCAGCATATCTCCAACCCACTAATATAGGGCCATTTAATACCATCTTGCTTATGTCAATCACCTGTGCACATTTTCCTCTCACCTTTTAGTAGAACAAAGATTCAAAAATGCCGAGGTCTATTACAGCAATTTTAAGGGCGCAAACGGTAACTCTGATATTTTACTGAAATGCTTTTTTTGGAGTCTGATATTCATTGTTCAGCTTTCTCTGTCAGAGACAATGAAATAACACCTGTTTTGTTTTCAGGGGGAAAAAAAAAGTGTCCTGTTTCTGTGAAATAATTTCCAATTTAGTTTGTGGCTCTCCTTTAAATGTCAAGAAGAATAAAGATTGGGAGACAATACACCATAATGTTGATGCTCTGAAAAAAGACATTTCTAGGTTTTTTTCCTTCTTGTTTTCACTTGTCTACATTTTCTGCATTTCCCCTAATGGATAATTACTTTTATCATTGTGATTATTTAACATATACCAAAGTTGGTGATTCCACAGTTCCTAAAGTCTTCGTGGGATTCCAAAAATCATTAATGATATGGGAGCATCAGTAACTTTGCCTGCAGGGTCTGTTCTAATTTGTATGATTAATAACCTACCTGAGCATTGCTCTGGATGATCTCTTTTCTCCAGATGTGTCCACATCTGGTTTCCAATGAGACACCTCAATCCTTGCCGTGCTTCTTCTAACCCTTTGGGCCTGGGTCCCTTAGGATGAAATTTTTTTTAAAAAATCTGCCCCATTTTCAAAGAGAGACAACTCTCTACGTCACAAATATTGTGATTCATTACTTTTCTCCACAGATCATCAGAATTCTACACTAATTTTGTTCCAAATAAACTGCTGCTCCTGAATTTTCAGGTTCATAGGAGCAGCGAGCCATCTTAATAATAATAACTACAATTTACTGAACAGTTAAATATCTGCCAGGTGCTCTGCTAGGCATTCTGAATATGCCGTTTGATTCAATTCTCGAAGCAACACTCTTATGGAAGCAATATTAATAGCCTCATTTTTTTTTTATGAGAAAGCTGATGTTTAGAGAATTTAAGAATCTTATCCACCTTCTCCAAACCAATTAATGATCATGCTAGGATTTGAACACAGGGCTCCTTCGCTGCAGAGCAAGGCAGGCCACACTGCCATGGGAGTCAACAGCTGATGTCCATTTTATTGCTTTATCTTTCGGGCGAGAATGTAAGTTCCATAATTGCAGGTTCTCTATCGGCTTTGATTATGCAGCCAATTTCCTGGTGTTCTTAAGGATATTTGAAGATATCTTGAAGATTTTCCTCCTTTATTAGTTGATTTCCTCCATAGGACACCAGGATGCAGTAGTACCAGCATGCCTCAAAAGTGATAACCTCTAAACCCACTTTTCATCTCAGTGACATAGCTGTCAACCTCATAATGGTGTGAAACGATGTAACTCTGCTCCTCTTGTAGTAACATAATTGTTATAATTATTAACATATTATGTTAATACATGAGGGACGGAGGATGTTATATTAACTCATAATAACTTAAATTTATTAATTTAACCAAAAGATGGACTGACCGCATGCCCGCATACACGGCAAAAAATAAGATGCACATACTCTATTCTAGGGGGGTGATTTCAGTGTATTGCCAATCAAACAAGGGCATGCTGAAGAAAAGATCAGTTATCTAGTACCACCATAAAGCCGCATAACAAACATCCCTTAGCTGAGCGGCTTAAAGTACAGTTATTTAGCTAATGAGGCAGAAGGGTGGACCTTTAGATTGTGTACAGTTGGGTTCTTTGTTGTCTACTGACTTCACTCACAGGGTCTGCCTAGGTCTGGCTGTCAGCTGAGAAATGTCACCATAGATGTCTTATTGCCAATAAGCTCGCTCAGGCATGCTCTCAGGACGGGTGAGCTGTGGCAGCAAACCGAAAAGCACAAGCTCTTTCAAAACCTCTGCTTATATCACAAGTGTGGACACCCACTGGCTAAAGCATGTAAACAGGGGCAAACTTATTACCAAGGGGTGCAGAACTCTGCCCCACCTTGTGCTAGAAGGAGCCACAAACTTCCATTGTGAAGGGTGTGTCTGCAGGAAAGGATGACGGATCCGGGCGCTCATGCAATCTCTATACCTCGAGGAGCAGTTGAATATGGTGCAAAATAACTGTGAGAAAGAACAGCTACGTAGACCCTACAAAACGTTGTTTAGAGCAGATGCTTCTCACAGTTTAATTCAACAGGAGTGCGGGCAACCCAGGGCGGACCTCATACCTAATTCATCCCGGCAGTTGCCTTGGGACACTCTAATGCACAAAACTGGAACCACCAAAGCACGACGCAGTTACGCTTCTACGTTTGTAACGATCTACGGGTAACCCATGCACAACACTATCTAAGCCAAAACAGTATCTTCTTGCTCTAAGTCACAGAAATGAGAAGTCTCAAGTGAATAGCTTCACGCACTGTTGAACGGTTACCATTTCATGAGATACATATTGATAAAAATCGGGTGTGTGGACAAAATTGGGATTGATTCTCTTTCTTGACAACCATGTAAGTAAAGATCTTTCTTTCAGTAAAGAAACATCAACTCCATCACCCGCAGAACAATTCTATTAGAGGCATTAATTCAGGGACAAACTGGACAATGTTGAATTTAGTATACAACTTCTTACAAAAACACAACTGAAATTATGCATCTGTTGGAGAAAGTATTTTAAGTGACATATTATCGCACATAACCTTTATACTTTCTAAGTGGTTCCTTTATCGAAATATGTCCTCAGAAATATTCACCCCTCTCACATTAGACTACCTCCCTTTGATTATTAAGCATCTGTTTTTAGAATGAGACATATAAAAACATTTTTTTTGTATTTTCTTTAACATAGCTACTATATAAACTGCCCATGAGACAAATCCCTCTTAAAATCTGGTAACAGAAAGAGAAAATTTATCTGACAAACTTGTTTGCTTCCTTGATCAGACTTATAAAAAAAGATAATTTTGTGCCTTATCTTACTGCAAAAAGAACAGAGCAAATATTAGCACATAACTGCAGTTTCTACATCAACTGAGGTCTGAATTAACGCTGTTATCTTTGATCAGCTTTTGCCTACATTTATTTTGTAATGAACTCTTTGGGCATGTTTGGTGAGGGATACTGTCTCATTTCCGTAGAGATGCAGAATCATACATTCGAAATGTAATGACTCAAAACAGTCATTGTTTATTTTTCTCGTGATACTGTGGGGTGATCATTTGGGCAGGGCTCAGAGGAGATGGCTCAACTCTGTGGCTTGTGGGATCTCTAGATCATATTTCTGGGGCCTCGGCTGGGACAGGTAAAATAGCTCTGCCCCTTGTCCTTATGGTCTCGCTTCCTCCAGGAGGGTAGCCCGGGCTTGTTCACGTTACAACAGGGTCAAAGAAAGCAGAAGGGGAGGCTATGCAACTTCTAGAAGTCCAGGCTTGGATTTTTAACATCACTTTGTTGCATTCTATTGGTGGAAGCAAACCATGAGGCCACTCAATGGAAGGGGCAGGGAAAGAGCTTCCATCTCTTGGGAACTGCCAAAAATGTGTGACCATATCTTCAATCTACCACAGCTAGAGATAAAGTCTAAGTGATTCACCCCTACAGGCAATCACTGGTACAAACCCACACACTTTTCTTGTAATAAAATGTTAGATTTCTACTTAAGGAAATGAAAATCTAAACCCAGTCGGTGGCGGATCAAATATAAATAAAAGTAATTCATGTATATTTCAAGTGCATACAAGATTGATCAATTAAGGAAACAGAGATTTCAGAGTATAAATGAATTATAGAGTCAGTGAAACAGCATTTAATTGCATATATTGACACAGCTTATGACATCCTCTCAAAATACTTAAAAGAGTGAATTGAATTATAGCTTTCCTAGGATTTAAAACAAGTTGTGAGCTTGTTTTCCCTTATACTCTATCTTTCCATTAATGCTATACAGATGTTACAATAAATATGGGGTTGTGTGTGTGTGTCTGTTTCCAAGTCATCTACAAGGTGTAGCATATTATCTAAGAAAACATTGAAAATATCAGACAAAGAACTACCTCAAAGTCATCTTTTTCTTCTTCTTCTTCTTCCCAGCAGCTACCTGCCTAGGGAAAAATAGTCAGGTCTAGAAATAGACAAAAATTTAAATTAACAAATTTGGTCACTGGAATTTAAAGAAAAGAGAAATATTTTATGGATTTGTTTCTTATTAAGTATGCATTTCCAGAATCTCTTAAATTTTTCACTGAATGATAAAACTAATGTCCGCTTCCATCATCTCAGTTTTTCACCATCATCTCAAAGATAAGTAAGAGAGCACAAAGGCAACATTTTAAAGCAGAAATTTCTCCCCATCTCTCTTTCCCCTTGCTCTGATTCTACCCCCGAATGGATATAATTGTGGCTTTTCATCTGAAGTGATGCCCGTATCTTAGCACAAGAAGTGCAAAGACATCAGAGCTATCTTGACAGCGAGACCTTTTTGCAAAAAGGGAGCAAATGAAATGCACTCTCCAACGGCTTTGATGGGAGATGGAGTTCAGCCAGGAGTGTTGAGTTCAAGTACTTGGGTGCTTCGCTCAGACCCAAAAGGCGGAAGGGATTGTTCTACAAGGCTCATTATAGGGCCGCTGCCGCAGAGCAATCTCCGTAATCTCTGTATGATTTCCTGCCTCGCATTGTGAGCGGGCACACCTAAGAACAGCTATCATGGAGTCCACCTCCTCTGTCCTTTTGCAGGTGATGCGTTATTTCACCAGGAACTCAGGGCTGCCATTACTGTCATAAAAGGAGCCCACCCATGCGACAGCTGAGAGTTAGAATTTGATCCCCGTGGAGGTTTCACGAGGAAATACAGGGCTTCCCTGAGGATCTACACACGGCATGTTCTTCCTTCCATGGGACTGAGATAGAAAAGTACCCAGCGGATAACTCCTCATCGTGCTGGTATGAGACTTCCTTTGAGAAATACTCATGGCTAGCCAGCGTGTTAGGGACCAAGGGGCTGGCACAGATATCTAGGTCTTATCCCAGCCGCATAGGGCACTAGCTATTCTAAGCGTCTCGTCTACTGTCAAAGGTCCGAGTTACCTTACCGATTGCTCTACTGCTGATGCTGAACCTGAGCAGGACCCTATGAGGCCTCCTCAGAATAGGCCCCCACCCACCTCTGCCTGCCTTTGTCTGTAGAAAAACTTTAGGCAAAGAAGGGATAGATTGGGGGTTTGGGATTGACATGTACACACTGCTATCTTTAAGATGGATAAGCAACAAGGACCTACTGCATGGCACAGGGAACTCTGCTCAATATTACGTAACAACCTAAATGGGAAAATAATATAAAAAAGAATAGACACGTGTATATGTATTATATAACTGAATCATTTGGCTGTACACCTGGATCTATCACAACACTGCTAATCAACTATACTCCAATATAAAATAGTTAAAATAATTAATTAATTAAAAACATAATACATTTAATCAGAGAAGTGAGAAAATGCAGAAAGAAAGGAGGACAGTCAAGCAAGACAAAATAATAATACTTTAGCCACTAAACAAAATCAAGGACGTTTAGTTCTATCTCAAGGACTATAGATCATATTCTGAGCCATGCCCTTTGAGCTGTTTTGCAGGTACTGAAAGCCCCACCAGGTGGAAGGTGGGAGAAGTTAACTGCATGCTGCCCACCAGCACACAGGCCCCAGACCGGTTGGAACCAGAAGGTTGATGATGCTGACTTCCGATGACCTCACCACCAACCAATCAGAAGAGCGTCCGTAAGCTGACCACGCCCTGCTCCTTGAACACTATAAGACTCCACACTACACCCTCCAGGGCGGGACACAGCAGTCTTGTGGGCATTAGCCCACTGTGGCCCCCTCTGCCTAGCAAAGCAATAAAGCTGTTTCTTTCTACTTCACCCAAAACTCTGTCTCCAAGACTTAATCCAGCACCGGTGTACAGAGGCCGAATTTCAGCAACCATAATCACATTGCATGACACGACCCAACAACAGAGGAGACGCTTCTGGCTCAGAAGAGGTGGTCCTCAGATGTCCGCACTGGGATTTGCTGGCAGGAGGAAGGCCCTGGCGTCATGAGTGGAAGACTACACATGGCGGGGCTCACAGAATCTTGGATCTGCTGTGACCCTCATTCATGCGAGGGGTCACCCACCACAGAGCACCCACTCTGGGAAAAACCCTGGTTTGTCGAAATGCACAATACTGTCTGCCACGTAGAGTGATGGGGATTTCTCAGTCATGGATCTGGGCTGTACAGGCTTCCTTTCCTCAGATAATTCAGAGTAGTAATTTTTCCTATGTGGATCTCAAACCTTAGTGGATCCTGAAATCGCAGCGGATATCCTGAAGCAGAGAGCAGGCAGCCTTCTTAAAAATGAGGGGCCAGATTAAACCTGCAGACTGTACTTCGTGGCCGCCTGCTCTCAGTAAGGCCACAGGTGTGGAGAAAAGGAGGATGGGGGGGTGGGAGCGGCAGCCTCTATGCCCTTCAAAATGCCTTCAGGCTGATTCTTTCAGAGACGCCCTCACAGACACACTCAGAAATCATGTTTTAGCAGCTATCTGAGCATCTCTTAGCCTACTCAGGTTGACCTAAAGTTAACCATCACAGGGTTTCAACATGAAATCATTCTGTGTTTATACAAACTGGGAAGGTGAATTAGTCAGCTCAGGCTGCTGTAACAAAATACCACAGCCTGGGGGGCTTACACAACAGAAATCTCTTTTCTCACAGTTCTGCAGGCCACAAGTCTAAGATCAAGGTTGGTTTGTCCTGAGGCCTCTCTCCTTGGCTTGCAGACGGCTGTCTTCTGCCTCTGTCCTAACATGGTCTTTACTCTGTGCGAGGTGCCCCTGGTGTCTCTTTGTGTGTCTCAATTTCCTCTTCTTATAAGGACATCGGTCAGATTGGAGTAGCGTCCACCCAGCAACCTCATCGTACGTTAATCAGCTCTCTAAAGGCTTCATCTCCAAATACAGTCACACTCTGAGGTCCTGTACATGACATTTTATATTAGGGACTTGCGCATCCATGGATTATGGTGTCCGAGGGGATTCTGAAGACAATCCCAATGTGGGTAGAGAGATGACTGTACTGGGCATCAGGGCTTCAACGTCTGGGTTTTGGGGGAAACTATTCAGCCCATCACAGAATTTTCCGCTACAACAACATCTTGGTATAATTCCATATTTTGCAGGACTACCAGTGTTGGAACAATCTTATCTGTCTCCACCCAGAGCACCACCATGACAATCAAGGAGGACTTTCAGGTCCAATACTATTAATAGTTCTTCTGATGTCCAGACAGAAAGGCAGGAGAGAAGCACTCAGGTGTACCTTCACTGGATGGCCATGGTGAAGTTGCATTCCCCTTGTCTTCTCCTTGATTGGCTATGTAGAGTATTCTACTTCACCAGGATGCAGGTGGCACCAAAAAGCCCCAAGGGGTTCTCTCCAAAGCGGAACTGGACCATATTTTCTGTTTGATCACCAGCTGGTGGCATCATAGCTCATACTTCGAGGTTGCATGTTTTTCTCCCTCAATTCCATACGATGACCATAAAGATGGAGGGCCCCAGTGTTACCAAGTCTTGTTGAATCCCTGAACTTGGGCCTTCAGCACATGCAGAAACCATAATCTCACAGAAGGGCAGACAGGGGTTCAGACAGTTGAACAAAAATCCCCTATTACTTTTCACAGCAAGTTCAAAACCTAACAATAACTCACCTGGTGTTTTTGTTGTTGTTGTTTTTTACTTACCTGGTTTTTGTAAAGTTTTTCTCTTTGGAGAACAAGTCAGAAATATGCATGTTTTCTTAATTAAATCTCGTAACTCAAATTTAAATTTGTATTGTATATGTTATTTTTTTTTAATTCTAATTCATTTATACCATTATCTGGAGTAGTTTCTTTTCATCTGCCGTCTGTAAAACAACCTTCCATGCAGCCACGTTTTCAGAAGGGTGAAATGGTGGTAAGGCCCAATAGCAATGAATAGACACCACACTCTACTTTTGGCATTGGTTCCTCTTGCTTTAGAACCTCAGAGGGTTACTCTACTTGAAACAAATCTGCATTGTTTTCCAGCTCACGTTTTCTTTTGGCTTGTCTGCAAGGAGGCAAGAAGGTATTGCAGTAATGACCTTGGCACTGGAGACCTTATTCCAGATATGTAGCTTCTCTGATCCTCAGTTTCCTCAGCTGTGTGGTAGAGATGCTAATAGAAAGCAGTTACTGAGAACTTATCACATGTGAGGCACCATATTAAGATTTTCACCTGCATTTAATTTTCAGAGTATTTAATCTTCACAAATACTAACTGAAGCAGGTCTTATCATTATCACTACCTTACAGATAGGAAAGCTGAGACTTGGGGGTTATGTCACACACCCAAGCTCTCATAGTAGAAAGAGGCAGAGCTGAGATTTGAATGTAAATTTGCCTGGCTCCTGAATTCTGATTTTCAGAATCATGAGATTCAGATGGTATTTACAAAGTTCTTGACATAGGGGCGGTGCCCGAGAGACAGTGGATGTTATCATTACAAAGTACATATATACAATGGAATATTACTCAGCCATAAAAAGGAACGAAATTGGGTCATTTGTAGAGACGTGGATGGACCTAGAGTCTGTCATACAGAGTGAAGTAAGTCAGAAAAAGAAAAACAAATATCGTATATTAATGCATGAATGTGGCATCTAGAAAAATGGTACAGAAGAACCTATTTGCAGGGCAGGAATAGAGATACAGATGTAGAGAACAGATGTGTGGACATGGGGGAGGGGGTGGGTAATGAATTGGGAGATTGGGATTGAAGTATGTGCACTACCATGTGTCAAATAGATAGTTAGTGGGAACCTGCTGTGTAACTCAGGGAGCTCAGCTCAGTGCTCTGTGATGACCTAGATGGGTGGGATGGGGAGGGATGGGAGGGAGGTCCAAGAGGCAGGGGATATATGTATACCTATAGCTGATTCACTTCATTGTACAACAGAAATTAATGCAACATCATAAAGCAACTATACCCCAATAAAAAAAAAAAGGAAAATTATGCCACTTTCCTGAAATCCAGAAATAATGTAACTACAGGATTGCCCAGGATCACCAGAAACAATGTAGCTAAAGAATTACCTAGTCTTGCATCAAGAAAAAGAAATGGACAGAACCTTGCAAAATGTGTCCTTAATGAATCCATGCTAATGTTTAGCAAGTGCCTCTTAATTGTTGCTAAATGCTTACAAGACAATTCCTTAAGTAACTGTTCTAGAATCTGGTGCAGAGTTTGATATTTCTGTCACTCGTGCACAATTTAATCTACGGAGAGGAATTCCATGTAAAAAGACACCAGGAAAAAACATTCTTCAAAACCTAGAATGTGGATATTCTACAGCAAATGGCTTGGCTTCCCCAATAAATGGGTGGCACGGATAAAGGTAGAGGGGGAGGGAATAAAAGTTTAAAAAACAAAAGGATACATTTCAGCAATGTGTTCGTCTCTGTGCTCCCAGTTTGGAATACAGATAAAATGAAGAAAGGTTCTTACTGTACACAGTTCTTTTATTCCTCATGGAAATCCTTCATCTTATAGAAAATCAGAATTTCATCTTGAAAGCTTTCCAACACTTTTTAGCCACCCATCTTCCATTAAGATTGGGACCTTGCACTACGGAGATAAGTATATCCCCTGTAAACTTAAAAATTTTATTAAAAAAAACTAAGCCTAACCTGAACCTAATCCTAAAGAGAGATCAAAGAAGCCTAAATTAAAGACATTCTGCAAAAGAGTTAATCTGATATCTTCAAAAGTGTCAAAGTCCTACATTACCAGGAAAGATTCAGAAGTTATTCCAGATTAAAAGACAGGACAGCTGAAGGATAACGTGGACATTATTCTTACAATTGGCAGTATCTGAATAAGTCTCCAGAGAGACAATTGTATTAGATCCATGTTAGGTTCCCAATTTTGATCATTGCACTGTGGTTACGTAACACAAGGCCTCGCTTTAGTGTACTATTCCTACGGCTCTTATCTGCTCAAGTTTTGAACGTGTTTCAGGAAAGCGCTGTTGAATACTTCTGTAGGATTCAACTGTCTACATTATGTCTGAAAAAAGTATCCCTTCCAACCTTGCAGTCTCCCATGCTTTCCCAGAGTTCTCCATTCTGAATTCACATTTATGTGCAACGATTCTCATTCAACTAAATATTTTTTGGTAATGAAGCACAGTTCCATCTCCCATCGTTGCAGCCTGGTTTATTTTCAAGACAATCTAGCAGCAACTTCAGAACACAGTGACGTATGAATGGCATAAACCAGGAACCACCCTTTTTCAGAGGTGGGCAAAACCTTCCTCTTCGACTAGGCAGCAGAAGGAAGTTCACCAGAGCGAGCTCAGAAAGCAGTGATACTCAAAGCGTGGTTTTCAGACCAGGCACACTAGCAACCTCCGGCACTGATACACAGGTAGATTCCTGGGACCCACTCCAGACCCACTGAATCAGAGTCTCTAGGGATTTGGCGGGGAAATGCACATTTTAAATACACAGCCCAGGTGCTTCTTATCATTCAGCACTGAACAAATATTTATTAGTATCCTCTGTGCACCAGATGCCATTCAAAGTCCTAAAGATAAAAGTGTATAAAACAGCAAAGAGGATGCAAAATGGTACAGACACTTTGGAAGACAGTTTGGTGGTTTCTTACAAAATTAAACACACTCTTACCAGACGATCCAGCAATCTCATTCCTTAATATTTACCCAAAGGAGATGAAAACTTACATCCATGTGGATGCTTGCAGCAGCTTTATTCATAATTGCAAAGACCTGAAAGCAACTAAGATGTCCCTCAGGAGGTGAATGGATAAATAAACTGTAAAGCATCCAGACAATGGAATATCACTCAGCACTAAAAAGAAATGAGCTATCAAGCCAGGAAAAAGACATGGAGGAAACTTAATGCATATTCCTAAGCGAAGAAACCCATCTGTAAAGGATACACACTGTATGATTCCAACTAGATGACATTCTGGAAAAGGCAAAACTATGGAGACAGTGAAGAGCTCAGTGGTTGCCAGGGGTTTGGGGGGAAAGAGGGATGAATAGGTGGAACACAGGATTTTTAGGGCAGTGAAATTACTCTGTATGATACTGTAATGGTGGACACATGTCATTATACATTTGTCCTAGGTATAATAGAAGGTATAATAGCAAGGTGAACCCAACGTAAACTATGGACTTTGGGTGATAATTTTTTAAAAAAGAGCATATCCTTGGATGCACATACAAAATTAAAAAACAAAATCCCACTTATCCTTGCATTCATGGAGCTTAGAGTGGCAATAAAGCTTGAGAACAAATATCCTAAGGGATGGGTGGGAATTCAACTGGGGATTTGATGACCCGGCCAGAGAAACACCTCCCAAACAGAAGTAATGCTACAGCTGCAAAACTGATGCAAAAGCCTCAGAGTCAAGGTTTCCTATTCTGTTTTTTGTTTGTTTTTTTTAAATGAACTTTTAATTTTGTAATACATTTAGATTTATGGGAAAGTTACAAAGATAGTGCAGTGTGTACCTCTCACCCATTTCTCTAATGTCAGTACCTTACATAGCTATGGTGCATTGTCACAACTAAAAAGCCAACATTGTATTTTCGTGCTTACCAAATTCCGTACATTATCGGGATTTCACTAATTCCGTATTTCTGTCCTTAGTCTCCTCTGCTCTGTGACCATTTCTCCAACTTTCCTTGTTTTTCAAACCTTTGACAGCCTTGAGAAGTAATGGGCAGGTATCCTGTAGAACATTTTTTATTTTGAGTTTTCCTGAAGTTTTTCTCATGATTAGACAGGGGTTAAGGGCTTCGGGTTGAAGACCATAGAGGTGAAGTGTCTTTCTGCTCACTTCATACCATGGGGGACAGAACAGCAACCTGACTTATCGCTGGTAATGACCTTGATCTTGTACTTGACCTTGACTATCTAGCCAAGGTAATGCTTGGGCTATTCTTGTTGATGTCAGGGTGGCCAGAGGATGGTAGGAATGCCCAGGGGACGATGCAGGTTGAACGGCCAATGGGACATCCAGATGGAATCAGTGGCAACGGAGGTCTGTCTTTCAGGGGAAAGATCTGTGACAGATACTCACTCTAGGCACCTCCCAAGTGCCATGCAGACTACGGAAAGGGCATCAACAACCTGGTCATCATTCTCCAAGCAATTCATTATCTTCATTTTGCTCCACCCTCCTCATGGCAGTGTTTTATTTCATCCAAGGACAAAACGCCTCATTGATCAAACAACTTTCAGAATTTAGAATGACACTGCTCCCTCACAATATCAACACCTTTATTTGAACTGAAAAATGGAATCCAATTTTTTGGTAGACAATAGGTCCAATTTGGCTTTTGGATCAAACCATGAGGATTAGGGATTGGTTTTTACAAGTTTCATTATACACTGCACATTTTCCCATCAATATATCTGAATCAGCTGGTCCAGTACTTCTGCAGAAATATATTTGATATATGTATACATACATACATAATATGCTGATAATGAAATGATTTGCCAGGGCCCAGGATGTGAACATTTTAGGTGGCAACATTAAAATAGGCGGGGAAGTATGCTTTTCAAAACTATTTTAAAATAGTGGGTACTAGAGGAAAAGTTTTGAAGAAGTGTGTTTGGTTCACCATTCACGTTTAACATTTGAGTTTGTATGGAGCTGAGCACAGACTAAAGAGAGTGTATAAAGAGATGAAGATGAGGTACTGACGGTGAGCATAAATTGCAATAAAATTGGAGGCAATTGAGAGAAAATCATGGGAAAGCATCCAGTAGAATTAACAGCTTACTTTCCTGCATGTAGTGAAACCTATTTTTATCATCACTTCAGAGAGGTAGTAAGGGAAAGAAAATGAAATCTCTATTCCGAATCTTGGAGCATTTACAAAGAAAGTGGTGGAGCACAGAGAAGACTGCTTTACTTTACCTAGAAACATGTCTTGGATTTTGACACCCAGATTTTCAAGGCTCCATACCTTACTTTTTACATTTCTCCCACCGAACTGCAGTTGTATAGCTCCATGTGGAGCACTCGGAACTGAAAGTTGGTCTCTGGAGAGAAGACTGAACAGGAGAAAACAGGAACTCAGTCTTAATTAGGATTGGAAATAGGACCGTGGAAGAATCCCTTAAATGGATGAATGGATAACATAGTGCCAGAGAGGCAGATGCGGTGGGATTACTGGGAGAGGCGGATGCGGTGGGATTACTGGGAGAGGCGGATGTGTGGGTGGTGATTAGGAGGCTTCGGGGCATCCTTTAGTTGTAAGAAAAAAATATGAAACGTGAAAAGAAAATCATGGTAAAGAATATATACACTACCAAACGTAAAATAGATAGCTAGTGGGAAGCAGCCGCATAGCACAGGGAGATCAGCTCGGTGCTTTGTGACCACCTAGAGGGGTGGGATAGGGAGGGTGGGAGGGAGGGAGACGCAAGAGGGAAGAGATATGGGGATATATGTATATGTATAGCTGATTCACTTTGTTATAAAGCAGAAACTAACACACCATTGTAAAGCAATTATACTCCAATAAAGATGTTAAAAAAAAAAAAAAAGAATGGGAGTGAGATAAGTATGTAAGCTTAAATTACAGGGGACTGGACCACTGTGATCCCTAGTGAGAAATAAACAACTCAGAGTTGAGAAATGGGTAACATGGGTGAAAAAGAAAATGCATGGTAAGCTCAAGGAAGAGAGAAGGGCATGCATGATATGTATCAAAATTGTCAGTGCTACAAGAGAAGGGCTAGGAGAATAAAAGTATGAGGTTGGGAGAAAATGATCAAGGAAGTGGAGATTGAAAAGGAAAGGGTGGCAGGAGATTGGAAGGCTTAATAAACAACTTCAAGAATAAGAATAGGAATAAGACCATGAGAGGTCAGCAGAACGTGGTGTCTCTCTCAGGGTGGTGAATGAATAAAAGAGTGGGGAGATATTTCTGGGACATGAAAAGGCATGCCCTCACACTCTCTTCCATGCAAACCCCGCACACAATTACTGAAAGATCCCAGACCAGGAAAACACTGTACAACTCAGATGAGACACAAGAATCAATAAAATGCCAGTAGAATAATGTCTTTCCTGTATACAAACATTGTTTAGGTAGAACACGTTCCTTGAGTTTATCCAAATAAACTGAATTGGTCATTGCCAAATTGTCAAGGAGAGGGGTGGGAGGGGGGGAGAGAGACAGGGAGGGGGAGAGAGGGGAGGGGAGAGACAGAGAGAGAGAGACAGGGAGGGAGGGAGAGGGAGAGGGAGGGAGAGGGAGGGAGAGGGAGGGAGAGGGAGGGAGAGGGAGGGAGGGGGAGGGAGGGGGGGATGGAGAGAGGCAGAGTTTTTCAATGTACTTTTCTCTTTAGAGAATATAAAAGATATATAATATTTACAATATTCTTCCGGTAATTTAAAGATACATCATCCAGCCTTATAAATTTTACTCATCCCCAATTACGATACTGAGATATCCTTTAACTTCAGGATCAAAATAAATATATTTTTAGAGATCACTGCCCTGAGTGGAAATTATTTTAGTTACCTATATGGTTTTTCATTTTAATGATGTTGTTCTGTGAATAAAATAAAGCTTGGGACATGTCAAGTGACAGAGATATTCACTCATACCAGAGGAGAAAGTTGCAAATGAATGAAAGGAGTCAGTATTTCATGTATAAGTAAAATATTGATAGTTCCCTCTCAAATAAATAATCATGTAGATAATTAAATTTTATTTTATTTCATATATTTATTCATTTATTTGCTGCACCACGCGGCATGTGGGATCTTAGTTCCCCAACCAGGGATGGAAACTGCGCCCCCTGCAGTGGAAGCACAGAGTCTTAACCACTGGACAGCCAGGGAAGTCCCGATAATTAAATTTTTTTGTAACATCTTTATTGGAGTATAATTGCTTTACAATAGTGTGTTAGTTTCTGCTTTATAACAAAGTGAATCAGCTATACATATACATATATCCCCATATCTCGTCACTCTTGCATCGCCCTCCATCCCTCCCTATCCCACCCCTCTAGGTGGTCACAAAGCACCAAGCTGATCTCCCTGTGCTATGCGGCTGCTTCCCACAAGCTACCTATTTTACATTTGGTAGTGTATATATGTCCCTGCCACTCTCTCACTTCGTCCCAGCTTACCCTTCCCCCTTACCCATGTCCTCAAGTCCATTCTCTGCGTCTGTGTCTTTATTCCTGTCCTGCCCCGAGGTTCATCAGAATCTTTTTTTCTTTTTCTTTAGATTCCATATATATGCGTTAGCATACGGCATTTGTTTTTCTCTTTCTGACTTACTTCACTCTGTATGACAGACTCTAGGTCCATCCACCTCACTACAAATAACTCAATTTCATTTCTTTTTATGGCTGAGTAATATTCCATTGTATGTATGTGCCACATCTTCTTTATCCATTCATCTGTCCATGGACACTTAGGTTGCTTCCATGTCCTGGCTATTGTAAATAGTGCTGCAATTAACATTGTGGTACATGACTCTTTTGAGTTATGGTTTTCTCAGGGTGTATGCCGACTAGTGGGATTGTTGGGTCGTATGGTAGTTCTATTTTTAGTTTTAGTTTTTTTTTTTAATTAATTAATTAATTTATTTTTATTTTTGGCTGTGTTGGGTCGTATGGTAGTTCTATTTTTAGTTTTAGTTTTTTTTTTAAATTAATTAATTAATTTATTTTTATTTTTGGCTGTGTTGGGTCTTCGTTTCTGTGCGAGGGCTTTCTCCAGATGCGGCGAGTGCAGGCCACTCTTCATTGCGGTGTGTGGGCCTCTATCGCGGCCTCTCTTGTTGCGGAGCACAGGCTCCAGACGCGCAGGCTCAGTAGTTGTGGCTCACGGGCCCAGTTGCTCCGTAGCATGTGGGATCCTCCCAGACCAAGGCTCAAACCCGTGTCCCCTGCATTGGCAGGCAGACTCTCAACCACTGAGCTACCAGGGACGCCTTATTTTTAGTTTTTTGAGGAACCTCCACGCTGTTCCCCATAGTGGCTGTATCAATTTATATTCCCACCAACAGTGCAAGAGGGTTCCTTTTTCTCCACACCCTCTCCAGCATTTGTTTGTAGATTTTTTGATGATGGCCATTCTGACCGGTGTGAGGTGATACCTCACTGTAGTTTTGATTTGCATTTCTCTGATGATTACTGATGTTGAGCCTCCTTTCATGTGTTTGTTGGCAATCTGTATATCTTCTTTGGAGAAATGTCTATTTAAGTCTTCTGCCCATTTTTGGATTGGGTTTTATTTTTTTTGATATTGAGCTGCATGAGCTGCTTGTGTATTTTGGAGATTAATCCTTTGTCAGTTGCTTCATTTGCAAATATTTTCTCCCATTCTGAGGGTTGTCTTTTTGTCTTGTTTATGTTTTCCTTTGCTGTGCAAAAGCTTTTAAGTTTCATTAGGTCCCATTTGTTTATTTTTGTTTTTATTTCCCTTTCTCTAGGAGGTGGGTCAAAAAGGATCTTGCTGTGATTTATGTCATGGAGTGTTCTGCCTATGTTTTCCTGTAAGAGTTTTATAGTGTCTGGCCTTACATTTAGGTCTTTGATCCATTTTGAGTTTATTTTTATGTATGCTGTTAAAGAGTGTTCTAATATCATTCTTTTACATGTAGCTGTCCAGTTTTCCCAGCACCACTTATTGAAGAGGCTGTCTTTTCTCCATTGTATGTTCTTGCCTCCTTTATCAAAGATAAGGTGACCATATGTGTGTGGGTTTATCTCTGGGCTCTGTATGCTGTTCTATTGATCTATGCGTCTGTTTTTGTGCCAGTACCATACAGTTTTTATGAGTGTACCTTTGTAGTATAGTCTGAAGTCAGGGAGTCTGATTCCTCCAGCTCCGTTTTTCTTTCTCAAGATTGCTTTGGCTATTTGGTGTCTTTTGTGTTTCCATACAAATTGTAAGTTTTTTGTTCTAATTCTGTGAAGAATGCCATTGGTAGTTTGATAGGGATTGCACTGAATCTGTAGATTGCTTTGGGTAGTATAGTCATTTTCACAATATCGATTCTTCCAATCCAAGAACATGGTATATTTCTCCATCTGTTTCTGTCATCTTTGATTTCTTTCATCAGTGTTTTATAGTTTTCTGAGTACAAGTTTTTCACCTCCTTAGGCAGGTTCTTCCTAGGTATTTTATTCTTTTTCTTGCAGTGGTAAATGGGAATGTTTCCTTAATTTCTCTTTCAGATTTTTCATCATTAGTGTATAGGAATGCAAGAGATTTCTGTGCATTAATTTTGTATCCTGCTAGTTTACCAAATTCATTGTTTAGCTCTAGTAGATTTCTGGTAGCATCTTTAGGATTCTCTATGTATAGTATCATGTCATCTGCAAACAGTAACTGTTTTACTTCTTCTTTTCCAATTTGGATTCCTTTTATTTCTTTGTCTTCTGTGATTGCTGTGGCTAAAACTTCCAAAACTATGTTGAATAATAGTGGTTAGAGTGGGCCATGCTGTCTTGCTCCTGATCTTAGTGGACATGGTTTCAGTTTTTCACCATTGAGAATGATGTTTGCTGTGGGTTTGTCGTATATGGCCTTTATTATGTTGAGGTAGGTTCCCACTTTGCCCACTTTCTGGAGAGTTTTTATCATAAATGGGTGTTGAATTTTGTCAAAAGCTTTTTCTGCATCTATTGAGATGATCATATGGTTTTTATTCTTCAGTTTCTTAATATGGTGTATCACATTGATTGATTTGCGTGTACTGAAGAATTCTTGCATTCCTGGGATAAACCCCACTTGATTATGGTGTATGATCCTTTTAATGTGCTGTTGGATTCTGTTTGCTGGTATTTTGTTGAGGACTTTGCATCTATGTTCATCAGTGATATTGGCCTGTAGTTTTCTTTCCTTGTGACATATTTGTCTGGTTTTGGTATCAGGGTGATGGTGGCCTCGTAGAAGAGTTTGGGAATGTTCCTCCCTCTGCTATATTTTGGAAGAGTTTGAGAAGGATAGGTGTTAGCTTTTCTCTAATTGTTTGATAGAATTCACCTGTGAAGCCATCTGGTCCTGGGCTTTTGTTTGTTGGACGATTTTTAATCACAGTTTCAATTTCAGTGCTTGTGATTGGTCTGTTTATATTTTCTATTTCTTCCTGGTTCAGTCTTGGAAGGTTGTGCTTTTCTAAGAATTTGTCCATTTCTTCCAGGTTGCCCATTTTATTGGCATATAGTTACTTGTAGTAATCTCTCATGATCCTTTGTATTTCTGCAGTGTTACTTGTCACTTCTCGTTTTTCATTTCTAATTCTGTTGATTTGAGTCTTCTCCTTTTTTTCTTGATGAGTCTGGCTAATGGTTTATCAATTTTGTTTATCTTCTCAAAGAACCAGCTTTTAGTTTTATTGATCTCTGCTATCATTTCCTTCATTTCTTTTTCATTTATTTCTGATCTGATCTTTATGATTTCTTTCCTTCTGCTAACTTTGGGGTTTTTTTGCTCTTCTTTCTCTAATTGCTTTAGGTGCAAAGTTAGGTTGTTTGAGATGTTTCTTGTTTCTTGAGGTAGGATTGTATTGCTATAAACTTCCCTCTTAGAACTGCTTTTGCTGCATCCCAAAGGTTTTGGGTCATCGTGTTTTCATTGTCATTTGTTTCCAGGCATTTTTTTAATTTCCTCTTTGATTTCTTCAGTGATCTCTTGGTTATTTAGTAGTGTATTGTTTAGTCTCCATGTGTTTGTGTTTTTACAGGTTTTTTTTCCTGTAATTGATATCTAGTCTCATAGCATTGTGGTCGGAAAAGAGACTTGATACAATTTCAATTTTCTTAAATTAACCAAGGCTTGATTTGTGACCCAAGATATCATCTATCCTGGAGAATGTTCCATGAGCACTTGAGATGAAAGTGTATTCTGTTGTTTTTGGATGAAATGGCCTATAAATATCAATTAAGTCCATCTTGTTTAATGTGTCATTCAAAGCTTGTGTTTCCTTATTTATTTTCATTTTGGATGATCTGTCCATTGGTGAAAGTGGGGTTTTGAAGTCCCCTACTATTATTGTGTTACTCTCGATTTCTCCTTTTATGGCTGTTAGCATTTGCCTTTTGTATTGAGGTGCTCCTATGTTGGGTGCATAAATATTTACAATTCTTATATCTTCTTCTTGGACTGATCCCTTGATCATTATGTAGCGTCCTTCTTTGTCTCTTGTAATAATCTTTATTTTAAAGTCTATTTTGTCTGATATGAGAATTGGTACTCCAGCTTTCTTTTGATTTCCATTTGCATGGAATATCTTTCTCCATCACCTAACTTTCAGCCTGTATGTGTCCCTAGGTCTGAAGTGGGTCTCTTGTAGACAGCATATATACAGATTTGTTTGTGTATCCATTCAGCCAGTCTATGTCTTTTGGTTGGAGCATTTAATCCATTTACATTTAAGGTAGTTATTGATATGTATGTTCCTATTACCATTTTTTTTAAAGTATGTCCTTTATTCTGAGATTAGGTTCTTCCTGTTTTTTTTAATTAATTAATTAATTTATTTATCCATTTATGGCTGTGCTGGGTCTTTGTTTCTGTACAAGGGCTCTCTCTAGTTGCGGCAAGTGGGGGCCACTCTTCATCGCGGTGCACGGGCCTCTCACTATCGCGGCCTCTCTTGTTGCGGAGCACAGGCTCCAGATGCGCAGGCTCAGTAATTGTGGCTCATGGGCCTAGTTGCTCTGCGGCATGTGGGATCTTCCCAGACCAGGGCTCGAACCCGTGTCCCCTGCATTGGCAGGCAGAATCTCAACCACTGCGCCACCAGGGAAGCCCCTATTACCATTTTCTTAATTGTTTTGGGCTTGTTATTGTAGGTCTTTTCCTTCTCTTGGGTATCCTGCCTACAGAAGTTTCTTTAGCATTTGTTGTAAAACTGGTTTGCTGGTGCTGAATTCGCTTAGCTTTTGCTTGTCTGTAAAGGTTTAATTTCTCCGTTGAATCTGAATGAGATCCTTGCTGGGTAGAGTAATCTTGGTTGTAGGTTTTTCTCCTTCATCACTTTAAATATGTCCTGCCACTCCCTTCTGGCTTGCAGAGTTTCTGCTGAAAGATCAGCTGTTAACCTTATGGGGATTACCTTGTATGTTATTTGTTGCCTTTCCCTTGCTTCTTTTAATATTTTTTATTTGTATTTAATTTTTGATAGCTTGATTTATATGTGTCTTGGCGTGTTTCTCCTTGGATTTATCCTGTATGGGACTCTCTGCGCTTCCTGGAAACTTGATTGACTACTTCCTTTCCCATGTTAGGGAAGTTTTCCACTATAATCTCTTCAAATATTTTCTCAGACCCTTTCTTTTTCTCTTCTTCTTCTGGGACCCGTATAATTCGAATGTTGGTGCGTTTAATGTTGTCCCAGAGGTCTCTGAGACTGTCCTGAAATCTTTTCATTCTTTTTTCTTTATTCTGCTCTGCAGTAGTTATTTCCACTATTTTATCTTCCAGGTCACTTATCCGTTCTTCTGCTTCAGTTATTCTGCTACTGATTCCTTCTAGAGATTTTAAAATTTCATTTTTGTGTTTTTCATCATTGTTTGTTTGCTCTTTAGTTCTTCTAGGTCCTTGTTAAACGTTTTTTGTATTTTCTCCATTCTATTTCCAAGATTTTGGATCATCTTTACTATCATTACTCTGAATTCTTTTTCAAGTAGACTGCGTATTTCCTCTTTATTTGTTTGGTCTGGTGGGTTTTTACCTTGCTCCTTCATCTGCCATGTATTTCTCTGTTTTTTCATTTGGCTTAACTTACTGTGTTTGGGGTCTCTTTTTTGCGGGCTGCAGGTTCGTAGTTCCCGTTGTTTTTGGTGACTGCCCCCAGTGTGTAAGGTTGGTTCAGTGAATTGTGTAGGCTTCCTGGTGGAGGGGAATGGTGCCTGTGTTCTGGTGGATGAGGCTGGATCTTGTCTTTCTGGTGGGCAGGACCATGTCCAGTGGTGTGTTTTCGGGTGTCTGTGACCTTATTATGATTTTAGGCAGCCTCTCTGCTAATGCGTGGGGTTGTGTTCCTGTCTTGCTAGTTGTTTGGCATGGGGTGTCCAGCACTGGAGCTTGCTGGTTGTTGAGTGGATCTGGGTCTTAACGTTGAGACGGAGGTCTCTGGGAGAGCTCTCGCTGATTGATATTACGTGGGGCTGGCAGGTCTCTGGTGGTCCAATGTCCTGAACTCGGCTCTCCCACCTCCGAGGCTCAGGTCTGACATCCGGCCGGAGCACCAAGACCCTGTCAGCCACACGGCATTTGTGAACTCCTGAGATCCTAGTGGTACCGAACCAGCTTGGTTTTGTCTGACGGAGAGCAACCAAAACGCTGAGATGCCAAGGTTTGCAGCAAACAGAGGGCTTATTCACAAGGCAGCCCAGCAACAGGAGAATCTCAGATTTGCCGCCCTGAAGACAAGGGGTCAAGGTATTTTGGGAATAAAGAATTAAAAAGCACAGTGGTCTGAGGTGCAGTGAGCGTGAAGCATACGGGGATTGGAAAAAGGTGCAGAAGTTGTTCTTCCCCTGATAATTAAATTTTAAATGCCTTGTGGGGTGCTGTATGGGGAGGCCCAGGGATAGGCATCTCCGAACAGATCAAATGTATGCTTCAGCATTACATATTTTCTAGCTATTACCTATAGTATGGAGATAATTATTTCAATATTGATGAATGAAACAAAATTTCACTGATGATGATGATGACAGCTTTAAAATCAGTTTTGTCTCTCATCCATATTTATGTATCACATAGGTCAGAAGAAAACTTCCAGAAAGAAGCAGAGAAACAAAATGATAGGAAAATCAATCAATAGAAACTAACCCATGACTGACAATAGAATAAGACATTAAAGCAGTTATGGTAACTGTATTCTGTGTGTTTGACAAGTGAGGTAGTGACATTGAAGATATACAAATGACCCAAATCGTATTTATGGAGGTAAAAATGACAACATCTGAGATGAGAATACAGGAGATCAGGTTAACAGAAGATTAGGTACTGCATAAGAAGAAAAGATGAACAACCTTGATGGTATAGCAATAAAAAAAAACTGCACAAAATGAAACACAAAGAGAAAAAAATATTGAAAAAGAGAAAAATAGCCTCCGTGAGCAGTCTAATATGTGTACAACTGGACTCACCATTTTTTACATAGACTTTGAATGAAGCCTCATTGTATTACTGTTTCAAATCCAGAATATCTCTGGTTCAGACCCTCCAGAGAGTAATAGATTTATATCAGAATCACAGAGGGGAGTCATGGGAACCAGGTGATTCTGGAATCTATTTCACGTACAAACATTTGACCAATCTTACTTCTAGTCCAACTCTAGCCTTGCCTGGGGAGGTAGCATTGTGTCTAAATTTTGAGCCTTTGGGGGGTTACCTTGTGCAAGATCAGCTTGCCTGCTTCAGGATAAGAGCTTCAACTTTGGTCTATTTCATGAGTTATGATTTATCCACATGCTTTAAGCTCCAAAAATATTTAACTCTTCATCGGCTAGTCATTATTTTTGTTTTAATCCCTATGGGCATATATCTTCTTTATCTCTCTAATCTTAGTACTGGAGTACCTTGATAAGTGAGCAGTTTGATCTATTATGAATATCCAGGAGTTACAGAATTTCTTGAAGTAGCTTTCAGGACAAAATACGTGGCTCTTAAACTTTATAAGTACCATCCTCTTTATGAACATGTTTTTATTAGCCTTATAAATGAGTATCTTAAATAAATATGGAAATCTCGTGTCATAATCATTTATTCTCCTAATCCTATCTCTTGCTATATTGTGTTCTGGAATTGACTGTCAAAGGGAGAAGTTTGGTTATTTTTCCTCTGTGTACTATCTTCCATTAATATTTTTACCCTGTCAGAAAGCTTATAGGATCTTTTTCTTTAAAGTTGATATGAAGAAAGAAAATCACCAGGATACATGGATGTCTTTTACTTTGTCGGGCTCACTATAAAATCTAAAAGTTCCTTTCTCAGGGGCTTTTGGCTCTATTATTCCTAAGGTTACTTTCCTTTTTCCTATTATCATCATGTGGAGTTTCTGGACTAGCTCTATAACACATCTCTCCCCTCACCAATTTCATCTCTTAATTTTTAAAAATCTGAATTATAGGATCATTTCTAGATTTCACCTTCCAATTCGCCTTTTTAAGTACCCCACATACACCTCCCTGCTCTAATTGTAATTTTAAATATTCAGACACCGTTTCCATTTAATCTCCCCCATTCTTGACCTATGGTTCCTCTCTTTCCATGACTGCTCTTGTTCCATAATCCCTCAAACCCTGTAATACCCTTGAGACAATACCCTTGAGAAGATTTCTTATGGATATTTAAATGTCTGCACAGTCACTACTTTGATTGCTTATCACTATGGAAGGTGGTTTATGTTTCGTTTTCTCTTTCCTCTGTTTGGGGAGTTGGGCACTGACACACCTTAGTTGGCTCCCAACTTTAATCCAGTTTTCATAAGAAACAGGGAAAAAAGGACAAATCAGATTTTCTGCAACTTCACTTTTCTTTGTGGCCAAAGCGGCATCTGGATTCCAGCCCTCTTCTCTTGTATTATAAAGGGTGTGTCTAGGGTGAAGCATTCCTTTACCTGTCAACTGCCCTTGGATGGAACTGTCCTTCCTTATCTATATTTTCCATATGAGAAGCACCAATTGCCACTTTCCAGAAGTAGATTATTCTTTGGTTACAAATGCTTTGGTCATTTTCATTGGATTTGGAAATGAGGAAGTTAAATTGAGGTGGTCAAGTTATCTTGAGCTGAAAATCTCTCTTGTTCAGTCATTATTTAATCTGGGCTAATCAACTCTAGTTCCTTTAATCTGCCTGCATGTAGTTTATCCCTTTAATCTTCTTTAAGTCTTCCCTAAGCCCTCTCTAATGTCATTAATGTTCTTTTATATAAGGTCACAAACACTGGAAAGAATTCTCTCAATAGGAAAGAATATTACCCAGGGATGCAACCGCATTTTCACCCAATAATTGTAAAGGCCTTATTCCACAACCTGCATTATGTACAGTACAGAGCAGAGGTTCAAAGCACTGCTATTATCAGTGTGACTTTGGCCTTGCAGAAGGATAACTGTATGTCCTCCAAACGCTGGTGGCCTTTGCATCCAGACACAAAGCTACCACCTGACTCCTATAATTACATGGGGCCAATGGACAATGGAATATAGTCCTGGTGTAGTTCCAGACAATGGAATGTAGTCAGAAGTGATGGGCAGCATTTGTAAGTCTGGCTTCTAAAATTTTACTGCATAATCCTTTAAATAAACCCATTCCCAACTCAAATAGTAGTGATGGGTAAAACATGGAATTCTACTCTTCAGCTCTCAGAACTTGTGTGTTTCTCCAGGTTCCTGTGACCTCCTGGACGATCCACTTCTTGTTCTAGTTCAGCCACTGTAACGGTCGAACAATTCTATGTATGAATGGGACCAAGGAGAACAATCCTATGTGCGAATGGGACCAAGGATAAACATCGTTTATCCTCCTGGCTAAACGATAAAGTGAGTTCCATTCTGTGGAGTAAATTTCCACCATTGGGAGACAGAAGACAGAA